>NW_026860085.1:0-459831 GCF_026571515.1 Ruditapes philippinarum
ATGTCTGTTGATATGGTGATCGCGATAAACATTCAGACATGGAGCCCTCCGCCTCTCATTTTTCTTAAATTTTAATAAATCAGGTCACATGTAAGAAGTGTTCATAAACCTTAAATGTTCAAGAATAGTATGCTAATTCCATTTACTTGTAACTGATTAGTCCTCAAATGTACCTCACTTGTGATAACAAATAAGATGTTTTTATGTAACGTTACCATTTATATATTAAAAGAATATTAATGTTTATTGTGTAAGAAAATAATATAACACAAATATAAATATAATATATAACAATGGATAAAAATCACCATCCGGAAGAAATTCTGGAGAGAATAGGTGGATGTGGAAGATTCCAAGTGTTTCTTTCAGTGATGTCTCATTTGATGAAATTGCCAACTGTGTTAACAATGTACCTAATGGTGATCTCTATAGCAACGCCCGAATGGCGATGTATGGATGACAACGGACCTAGTCACGTGACTGCAGCTTTTAATACAACTTTTCTACATGTTAATTCAACTTACGCAAATTCTTCTGATATAGACTATTTTGGTACAGCAAATCACTCAAAACCGTACAACAATATAAAAGCATGTGAAAACAGAAATGGTACCCGGTGTAACAATATAGTTTACAGTGATGAAATGAAAACGATAGTGTCTGAGGTAGGTGGTCCACGACAATGAAAGAGAGCTTGTATTCTATGTGTTTATGTCAAGGTTTAGTTTAACATGTTGTATGATATATATTGTATGTTTTTTAAAAGGTAAAGCTGCTTGTTTCAAACGGAAAGAAAGCAAAGGATAGTTGCGTATAGACTAAAGCAACCTTAACTACAGTGACTATAGCAGAGTTATTAAGTGAGCAAACTCTATAATGTTATCAGTTAAATACTTTAATACAATTTGTAAATGTGTGCAGTCGAATTGTATTATATTCTTTATACAGTGAGTCACTATAAAAAAAAACATAATCTCCTTAATTCACAGGACTTGAACAAATCCAAATATATAGCAGGGCTATACAACTAAATACTTCATAGAGTATCATAGGTTAATAGAAAAAATACAATGACAGATACAATGTCATGTTGATGAAACTTTCCTTGTCTAAATACAAAACTACCGATAAACATAAACTTGGTTGCTTCAATATTTTCAACAACAAAAATGTAGGTTTGTATCAAATACTGCAAACATATTTTGTATTATCTGGTGTCGTTTTTTCTATTATAACCATAACTCAGTGTATTCCAACCTTTATCGCTATTGGTTCGAATCTTTCATGTAAGAAAATTGTAAAATTTGCTGGTCTTTGTTGTTGGATTGTGGGGGTTGCGTTCATTGAACGCCGCCTTTCCTTGTTGATCTTGTTAATCATATTTTTTGCCTGCAGAAGGTAGGTGTTTTTACCCGGATGCCTACTAATGCCTGATAAAAATGCCCGGGTGTGGTACCTTGGGTGCTTATCTACCACAGCAGGAACGACATACAGCCTTTAAAGTTCCAATGTGATTTTACACCTAACAGAATGATATTGCTAATTCTATATGTCCTAAACTATTTCTTCTCTTGTTTTTCTCCAGTGGTCAATGTCATGTACCTTACCGTGGGTTCCTTCAACAATTGCCTCAATTCAAATGCTTGCAATATTATTTGGAAACCTGGCTTGCGGCCAAATAGCGGATAGCTTTGGTCGAAAGATGCCTTTATTTTCATCACAGCTGTTACTTATTGCTGCTAACTTAATTGGGTATTTTTCTACATCTTGGCTGATGTTTGGTGTTGCACGAGCAATATGTGGTATGTTCGTCCTGCATTTCTAATTGATATTTTTAGTCATTATTGTCATCGTATATCTATTCATTTACATTTAAATTTCCAAGTTTGAAATAATCATTGATAATACAAAAAGGTTATTATTTATTAATGCATACGAATAGAAATAAAACTGTAAAACTTACCATTTAAATACAGTTAAAACATAAAGTCGCATACTTTATTTTTGACGGTTTACTCAAGGTTTATTTATTTAATTTAGTTACAGTTAAGTAACAGTATAGTAACATTTAAGTTACAGGTCGGTTATAGTTACATTACAGTTATGGTAAAGGGAGAATTAAGTTAAGTTGTTTATCTTTAAGTCTTTTAAAGGTACAGTTAAGTTATAGTTAAATTACAGTTAGATTACAATTAAGTTATATAAATAGATCAGTATGTAGATCAACCAGTCACTTATATTTTTATAATCAGGTATCGGAATGGGAATGTTTTTGACCGTTCAGTACAGTCTGTCCACTGAGGTCAGTGTATCCAGTTGGAGACCATGGATCGTGGCATTTCCAACATGGGCATTAATGGCGTGTGGACTAGCATTAGTGAGCTATCTGATGCCAGACTGGAGAAAACTTCATCTGCTCACAACTATAGTAACAATTCCATATCTTCTCCTGTGGTGGTAAGAAAAAGAACAATGTGTATAAATAATTTCATGTTTTGATGACCAAAGGTTAATTATAATGAGAGATAAGGCACAGGAAACAAGATTTGTTATTGAAGCTTGATTAAGTATAGGTTAGTGTTCGAGAACGTATTTAATGGAATTAACTTAGTCGTTGACAATAAGATATAGAGGATATTTGTTTGTTTGTGTGTAAGATGAAATTTTATTTCATCGAGTGGGCTTTAAAAACAGTATTCTCACGAGTGGCGTAGCCACGAGTGAGAATACTGTTTTTAAAGTTCACGAGATGAAATAAAATTACATCTTACACAACAAACAGACAAATTTTCTTTTTATTTTATGCTTTAAAACAAGTTAAAACGAAATTTCCATAATTTTAACGTTGATATTAAAATCTGTTTCCCCCGTTGAGAGCCCCATTTAGAGGGAATTTCTCATTAAAAACAAGAAGTCTTGAGCTGAAAAATAAGTCCGCCAATGAAAGTTAAATGAATGTGATATTTATTCATCTTATTAAAAAAATATGAATGATCGCTTGTTTTAATAATAAAAACAAACAATTCTTGTAGGAGAAATCATCCAACCATCCATCCATATTTCTGTTACTTACTGCGAATTTATATTAGACCTGGCTTTGTAAAATGTAAACGGCAGCCATTTTTTAAAGTCGTGTATTTCATGGGAGGAAAATAATTGTGTAAGATACAGAAGGATATAATTTGGATTTGTTAGTCATACACCTTTTTAAAAGAAAGAAAACTTATTTGAGGATTGTAACAGACAAAAAATAAGTGTTGACAGAAGTGAAAACATTCAGAAAAGGAGCTAGGAAAATGGAAAACTTGGAAGCTTGCTAAGGCATTGTAAGGAACGCTGGGTTGATTTACTTATTTTACGAGTGATAGCTGTCAATGCTTTTCAATTTTTCATAAAGCATACGGCAGTTATTGCTCGTAGGATACTTTAATATGCCCAAATGTCATCAAGAGCAGTTTTGCATGGGGAAGGAATGTATTTTTCAGACTGTAAAAACGAAACAAAAAAAATTTAGAGACGAAATTTTGTGATTGGAATTTGAAGGAATAGAAGTAAGTTTTCTCTCTTTTAATTCTTTTGACATTTATGTTATTTATCTATTTCAGCTTTGCTATTTTTTTAACAGCCTGATATTGTCAGAATTGTCAGTAAAAATAAAATTGAGGTACCACATGGGGAAAATCTTAAAAAAGTAGTTTCGTCATTGAAAAAAGTGAAATTATATTTTGATAATTTTCACTGTGAAATTATCAAATATAATTTTCACGGATAAATCAGTAATCCACTGAAAACTAAAATAAAACTGATAACAAAAGTTTAAACGGATTAAATTAGCTAAATTTAAAAACTTAAATAATGAACGATTGATTGGAAAAAATCACCCCGCCCATTTTTAATTGTTTTTCCCAATATTAAAATCTAAAAATAAACCGTTTTAATTTAATTTTGACCTTTTAAATAACTTTTCGATCCTTTTAACATTTTCCGAGACAGGAGTAACTCTTTAAAAAATGAAAATCCAAAACCAGTCTTTTGAAAAAAAAATTTTGCGTTCGTTTCAAACAAGAGGAGATCTCATCAGATTAATCAAAGTTCCTTACTATTTCCAGTTGTTTTAAATAATGCTCGCAGATCTGTCTTACCCGAAAGTCGCCTTATGACGTCATCAACAATGAAGAAAAATGACTTGTTTATAATCTGACAATAGTTCTAAGAATGCTTATGTAGATTAATTGTATATAGTCATTGTGTCTGTGTTGCAGGTATTTTCCTGAGAGTTTCCGGTGGCACCTGTCACATGACAGAACTCATGTAGCTAAAGATATCATACAACGTATAGCAAAGTTCAATAAAAAGTCAGTAAATGATGAAACAATTCTTGAACTTCTTAACACGACAGTGCTTGATGAAAAATCTGGGGACAGAAAGAAATATTCACTTTGGAATTTGTTCAATACCCGGAGATTAGCAAAGATAACGGTACTGTCGATGACTAACTGGTAAGATAAACATTCTATTGTACGTGTACAAGAATAACATGTTGGGAAACATTCTATTGTACGTGTACAAGTATAAAAAAAGTTCTAAAACATTGTATTGTACGTGTACAAGTAACAAGAATAGAATAATAGAAAACATTATTATGCACATGCACAAGAATAAAAAAAAACGGGAAACATTTTATTTTACGTGTTCAAGATTTTAAAGTTGGGAAATATTCTATTGTACGTGTACAATTGTTTAAAGTTGGGAAACATTCTACTTTAAGTGTACAAGTTTTAAAAGTTGGGAAACATTCTACTTTACGTGTACAATTTTTTTAAGTTGGGAAGCATTCTATTGTACTTGTACAAGATGTTAAATAGTGTATACGCGGAGCATTTTTAAACGTTTAACATATTTTTTACATTTTATCATTAACACGGAATGATTAACTAATTAAGTTTCATTCAAATCATTTAAATTTGTTGAATATTAAAATGCTTTTGCCAGAAATTCATTTAAAATGTTTATATCTGTAAAGTACATATATATGTATATCCTACATGATTTTCTTTACAAAGTTGTATTATATAACAATCTGTTTATTCTTTAGCATAATTAATGCTACTCAACGTAAAGCTCAATGTACATGTTTTTAGTAAGAATGAATTCCTCTTTTATTGTTTATAATGTTCTACAGTTCGTGTTGTCTTATAAATAAAGTGATAACTATTTCTATATCAATGTTTACATTCTCCATACATGTAGGCTGGCTCTGGGACTATTATCATACGGAATTCAGTACGGGATAAAGGCTTTATCTGGCAACTTCTTTTTCAACTTGTTTTTATTTAATATCATTAGCGTTCCAACAACCTTTATAGCTATCATACTCAGTAATAAGTAAGTGTTTAAACATTTTAAAATATTTATATATATACGAGGCCCTCGTACCAATTTGACAAATTTATTCATACAAAAATAGTTACTTTAGTGCTCAAAGTTGATGGGTCTACAATGGGTACATTTTCATAAGTATTTCATAATAGAAATGTATCATATAAATATTCTTATAAAATGTTACTTAAAAATAGTTGATAAAGCTCTAAATAATTAAGTATGAACCTGTTAATATAGAAAAATGATTCCCTTTAAAAAATTTTTATTATTGCTTTTAAAATTTTTATTGGGTAGTACCACCCCTGCCAACATCATTTTAAAGGATTCCCCAAAAGGGCAAAAACAAAAACATAGATTTTTTTTTGCCATAAATCAGGGGGAATTTTCAAACGATAATTTTTTTACAGTTTTTGTATTTTTAACCATGATTATGTTATTTAAAGCATTTTTTTCAGAAAATTTCTTAAAAAATTTTGTTTTCGATTTTAAAAAACATTTTTTCAGAATTGAAAAGGGGAAAAAAAACAGCCGTTTTTACGTATTATGCAACTTTGAGTTTTTTCGTGGGAAAAGTACAATATAGGACTTATGCTCAATGTGTCATTGTTTAAGGGAAACTTAACGTGCGGTTATAAAATTTTTTTTAAAGATTATAGGAAACAATGTTATTTAGCTATATAATATTCAACTAGTAATCAAAATAATCGATGTTTTTTTATATTTCTAAAACTTAAGAATTTTTTAAGAGGTTTAACCCCACTCAAAGATAGCCATTACAATTTTAAAATAAAATTTATTGTACGTGTGATGTATACACTTAAAATTAAATGAGTTCTCATAACTATGGTGTGCGGTAGAGAAAAACAATTTTTAGATATTTTCATCACCAATTATTTATAAATGTTTATATATGGACACAGTATATTAATATGAAACATTTCTGCACATTCACTCATGATCTGCTTAATATCCCAAATGAACTCATCAATACATGTTCATTATCAACTTAGGGGATATCAAGATGGAATTTAAAGGTTGAAGACTTGAAATGTTAGTAGTTTTACAAAGGAAATCAAGTAACTTTAAAACTATAGAAATTTTCTTGAACTTTGCATGATTTAAGATAATCAACATTAAGTTGGGAAAGCCAACAGTATCAAACCTGGACGGTCTGTACATCGCCTGTCTCTATACTGGTGGCAAAGTCTGATATAACCACATTCTATAACAGCAGGGTTATAAATAACACGTGACGTGACTTAAATATTTTAGAGACGGACATGAGGGATTCGTTGACAAATGGGTTTGCCTTGTTTGCTAATCTTGGAATAGGTGTAGCCTGGGGTCCTGTACAACTTATGTCTCTAGAATTATACCCCACTGTTGTCAGGTAATGTAAAACAACAAATGTTTAATTTAAATATTTCAAATGAATCTTTCAATAAAATACAGACCGAGATCATTATAGACACCAGACCGCTATTTTTAACTAGTTGTAATGAAATGTTTGCATTAATTAAATTACAATGTATTGCATTACTTGTGTCACAAATTTTTGTTTAAGAAAGTAAACATTTTCAGTTTCTCAGTTTCTTAGTGGCATTTTTAAAAAAAGTATTTTTCCAATTTATTCCTATCAATTAACTAACAAAATGTATCTGTTGATTAGATTAGTGTTGTTGTATTTTAAATTATCTATTGTGATACAGTTATTATTACAAATTCATTTATATAACTTTATGTATAAAAATAGTTATTCTATTGCTTGTTTTAACGTGAATAAAAACAATCATATCTATTTATAAATGAATACTGAATATTTAAAATTGATCATATTACAGAAGTATCGGTTATGGATTCCTGAACACCTTTGCAAGAATAGGAGCAGTAATCGGACCACAACTTGCCTATCTGGTATTTATTTTCACCATATACATGTATAAAGGATACTGTTTGGCAATATGGCCGTGTATCAATATAATTTTCACCTGTGACTCTGGGCTATGTAAGATTGCGTCTATTTAAAACCTGTAAATATTTACAACTATAATAAACACCGTGACTGTAAGTGCTCTGCTATATGAGCTTTGTATTGCTTTGTTACCTTTTATAAGTGTATACATGTACCTCATGCAAGCAACACCTATGGACTGCAATGGAAATGATGATGTACCCTTTTTGGGTTATCATTGCTGTTGGTGTGGTAATCACTGATTTTAGTGTTGTTATCACTGATGTTGGTGTTCTTATCACTGGTGTTGCTATGGTTATCACTGATGTTGCTATGGTTATCACTAGACAGCTGGTGTGGTTATCACTGTTGCTTGTACGCATTTTTTGTATGGTCATTGAGCCAAAATCTTACCTTTTTTATTAGTCGCCGGTAGAAACCGACTTGATGTTTTAGTATCAAAACCTCTACTTATGTTATATATGTTATAATTTACGATTCAGGATACACGTATACCTGGAGTGATGTATTTCGTCTGCTGCGGTGTGTGTGTTTGTTGTATTATAGCATCTTTACTTCTGCCAGAATCACGAGGAGCAGATCTTGATGATAAAATTACACATAAAAAGTAAATTAACTGTTTGGTTTTAAATATGCTGCTAGGAAGGACGTTTCACTATCAACGCCATGATCTGGATTTGCATTGATTACGTTACATTATATGAAATATTTTTGTGACAATGTTATTTAATAGAACAGAAATTTCATTATATATACACTATAGAACTATAAAACTGCTTAAGATAAATTTTATTATTTCAAATTTAACAAAACAAAATAAAAGTCTGCGAGGCTATAGTTATATTCGTACTTGCTGTCGAATTGTACAAGCAACTATACGATTTCAGAATATTGTACATAATGCAAGATAAAATAAACATTAACCAGATATACATATATAGTTAACTTATTTGTATATGTCCAATAGATAAAAACGGGTCGTACTATGGGAACGTACCTTGCGTACAGGCGGTCGGCGTCCATTTTTCTTTGGAGCATGTCTTCTTCACCTTTGGAGGGATTTTAATGAAACTTCAAAGAAATGTCCACCATTATAAGAAGCCGTATCGCGCATAAAGAACAAGTCTCTAGGTCAAGGTCACTCTTAGAGGTCATCTAAAAATGCTTGTCCCGGGCAAAACTTCTACATGCTTAGAATGATGACTATTAACTTGGCACAAATGTTCACTATCGCGAGGCGGAGTGTCGCACGCTTATTTCAGGTCCTTTCGACCCAAGTCAAGGTCACACATAGAGTTCAAAATTCAGATACGCAATATGAAGATGTATATAGGGGCCATTTAGTTATCATTTATTGATGGATTGTTACAAAAAATTATTATGACTGTTTCTGTGTCACATATCTAATTTAGGTCAATATATGCAAGGTCAAGGTCACTTAAGATGAAATATCCAGACCTTATCTCCAACGCCTATGGAGGGATTTTATTGAAACTTCAAGGCAATTTTCACCACTAACATAAGCCGTGTCACGCTTATGAACTTGATTTTTTCTAAAGCATATCTCCAACATGCATGGAAGAATTTTTATAATAATTCATAGAATATTCACCATCATGAAAAGAATTGCTCCGTGCTTTAACTAGGTCTTTAAGTCAAAGGTCAAGGTCACACTTAGAGCTTATGAAAAAATGCTTGTCCTGAGTAAAACTTCTACATCCAGTAGGGGATTTTACACTTAGCACAAATGTTCACCATTATGAGGTGGGGTGTTTTACGCAACATATGGTATCTACAACTAAAGTCAAGGTCACACATAGAGTTCAAATTTAAGAGAAAAATGTGAAGATGTGTATAGGGACCATTTATTTATTATTAATTAATGGACTTTCATACAAATGATAACTATCATGACTATACATTTAGGTCTAACAAGTGTAATTTAGATTAATAGTTGTAAAACCAAGGCCACAAGGGACGATTTAATATCCATAGAGTGTCCAGTGTGTATCTCCTACATGCATGGAGGAATTTTAATGTAACTTTTTATAGAATTGTTCACCACAATAGACGTAGTGTCCTGTGCATGAACCAGGTCTCTATGTGAAATTAGATCTCTTTGAAAAACGCATGTCTGGAGCAAAACCTCTACACTCATTGGGGAATTTTAACATAACTTGATACAATTTTCATCATTGTGTCGTACATAAAATTCAGGTCCCTGCAACCAAGGTCAAGGTAACACATAGAGGTACCATTTCAGACGAAAATATTAATAGGAACCAACTTGCCCGTCATACTTCTTATTGCCTACATATTAACCTAAAGTTTTTGTGACGGGTGTATTTTGTGACAATGTCAGCCTTGTTTCTATACGTTTTGTTCAACAAGGTTAAACAAGACTTTTTTCTTCTTTTGTCTCCAATATTATGAAGAAATAAAATCCCTGACGTCACAAAAGCAAACATCTTTTTCTTTTATGACCAGATGAATACGTACAATGCTGGTTTGAATTTAATTTATCATTGCCCTTTCTTAACCATACTCGTAGACTTCTATTTATAGACAATTTTAAGAGAAATTGATAACGAACATTGCAGACAATGATCAGACTGCACTGGCGAGATTTTTGTCACCAGCAGGATAAGTTTTTATCAAGTCGAGCTAACGCCTCAGTTAACTATGGTGGCTGATTTGTGCCATTCGTGTTTTGCCCCGCGACCCCGCCAAGCGAAAAGTCGAAAATTAACAAGTTAAAATGGCGGGGGCGCGGGGTGAAGTTTAAAAAATAAAACTTCGCCCCGCGGGGCCGCAGAGCGAGATTTAAGAAATAAAACGGCGGGGTCGCGGGACGAAAACGCGCTAATTAGAGGGGTCGCGGGGCGAAGTTTAATAAATAAAACTTTTATTTATTAAGTTTCGTCCGCGCACTCGCTAATTAGCGTGTTTTCGCTGTGCGTCCCGCCTTTTTAACTTGTTAATTTTCGACTTTTCGGTTGTCGGGGTCGCGGGGTGAAAACACGAATGGCACAAACCAGCCACCATAGTTAACAGTATTTTCCTCGGGATGTACTGTTACCCACAAACCCATGTATTATTTATATAATGTATATCCGTATCAGTACCTGTAACTGATACAAATCATTCTGATTGGTGACTGTTTTCTTTTAAACATTTTGTGCATCAACAACCCTGGTTGTAAACTGTTCGCATGATATGCCTTTACTGTGGAAGAAGTAAACATTATGAGGACTAATATCAATTTTAACTTTTTTTAAAAGTGATTTGCATTGTTCTTTTATATAAAAGCAACGTCATGACTATGATAATTAGGCATTGTGTATCTATTAAGAAAAGGTCTATGCAATTGCATAAGACACTACGTTTCGTAAAATTGTCTGTTTATCTGTCCGGAGTAACACAGTTTTTTCACAACAATTTCTTTCTCACTATCAGTACTTCCCAGACATGTATATTTATACATATGAGCCGTCTCATGACAAAACCAACATAGTGCGTTTGCGACCAGCATGGATCCAGACCAGCCTGCGCATCCGCGCAGTCTGATCAGGATCCATGCTGTCCGCTTACAAACCCTATCACAAGTAGAGAAACTGATAGCGAACAGCATGGATCCTGATCAGACTGCGTGGATGCGCAGGCTGGTCTGGATCCATGCTGGTCGCAAAGCCATTATGTTGGTTTTGTCGTGACGCGGCTCATATATATTCGTTTGCATGTGTTTTACAATTATATTTTTCCGGGCTTGAATTTGGAGCCGGTATTGCAGTGACGGATACAGGAAAATAATACTAAAACGTTACAATGTTGCAAGTACATGTATCTGCGATCCCGGTGCCTGCAAGAGCTCGGAAAAATATACATTCAACAAATTTTATCGATTCTCTTTTTTATAAGCATGTTAGAATAGAACCAGTTATTACTTATTTCGTGCGTGATGATGTTATAAAGAACGGTTTATCATTCAAATGTTTTTGTTATATCGACATTCGTGATTATATTCCTGTGCATTTGAACTGGAACCGTGAATTATTCTACAACAATACACTTAACAATTGATATTTATTATATTCAATAGGTTTCCAATATTGAATAGCACCGTCTGTTTAAAATTATATTGATCACAAAAACTGAAGTATGTTGAAATCAGTTCAATCAGTATGTTTAAAATAAAACTTTAACGAATACTTCCTCCTTTGTCATTGAACCATTAAAGGAAAACTTTGATTTTGTCTACGATGTAAATGTTGGCTCTTTCAGTCGTTTAAAACCCGTCAGTTATGTCTTTTATTTTCTTAACTGTAATGCTCGCTGGTATAACTATGTGCGTGATGGTAGCATATGGTATGTACTGTTTATTTATTTTGTTTCGTGTATATAATACATTAGGATTTGTAACTATATTATAAGTAAGGCCTGTTTGTAAAGATGCAATATGTAGATTTATATGACCGGAAGAACTTTGTGAATGACAGTGCCACGATCTTTATTCATGTGTTAACTGTTATAACTGGCAAGGGACAAACATATAAACTTTCATAGCTTTCTGCCTCATTCCTAAATACATTGTGTAAATATTGTTCATAATATCATATCATGCTAAATATTATGCTAAATTTGAATATGTGGAATAAATATGTTTAAACCAAAGTTATATGACCAAGATATACATTTAACGACAGGTATACAATTGCTAACTATAGGTTGTCTTTACAAATAAGAAAATGATTAATATCAAAATCACAAAAATACGTAAAGAACAAGAAAATGCTTGTCAAACGTTTCAGATTCATAGATGATAAAAATTATTCTAAGTTATTGAAAACTTGACTAACGTAATACAGGTCTAGTTACTTAATAGTCACGAGAGTTTAAACAATGTATTGACGATTATGATAAAAAATTATGCCATGTTTTATATTTGAGCCGCGTCACGACAAAACCAACAGAGTGGGTTTGCGACCAGTATGGATCCAGACCAGCCTGCACCTCCGCGCAGTCTGATCAGGATCCATGTTGTTCGCTTGCCAACCATATTACAAGTAAAGAAACTGATAGCGAACAGCATGGATCCTGATCAGACTGCGCGGATGTGAAGGCTGGTCAGAATCCATGCTGGTCGCAAACGCATTACGTTGGATTTGTCATGACGCGGCTCATTTGTGTGTTTAAAAGGGAAACTTTGTAAATAATGATATTTTTTATTCTGCAATAAAGTTGATTGTTACGTTGAACCAACGGAATGTTTCCAACCAAAAGTCTACCATTTTATAACAGAGAAGGAATCAAGAATGTTCATCAAGGTACACAGAGGTCGTCGATCTGTTGATTGTACTGGACATATAGGTGTCACAGTAAATTGTTACAACGAAAACAGCTGTGAATGTAATAAGGCAGCATGCTCTGTAAGTGGCGACATCAATATAACATGTTCTGTGTTCTAAGAAAGACATAGATAAATAACATTGAAAGAATGTAAGTTTAATACTGAATTTATTGAACAAGTTGAATAATGAATTTATTGAACAAGTTGAATAAAATTATATTTTGCGAGCCACTGGCAAGCATGATATTATTCGACTATTAAACGAGTTAAATAATTTCAGTAATGAACTCAAACGAATTCACTATTTTATTTATCACATACAAAAATATAGACCGTTTTAAGTGAAAAAGAAACATTTTTCACTGACGCGCATTTAGTGTAACGCTAATATTTAGCGAGTTTTTACGCTATGTTTATATCACGCAAATGACGTCACGTCAAATTATATGCACGGCCGTGCAATACCATTTATACGGAGTGGCAAAAAAAGGGCACGGTTATATGATAAAAGTGCATTGATTTCGTATAATAACATAATTATTTATAGTACTATAGACTTTCCATTAATCTCTTGAAATACTGGTTTTGACAAAAAAAATAAATAAAATCTTGTTTAAAAAATCTCAGATTTTCATTTTGAAAAGGAAATCAATTGATTTATTCTCCTTGCTGATTTTAAATACAGAAATAAACGAAAAATAGCATTAAATTGTACATTAGATTCGGCACTTGCACAATTCACTATTTATTATTTATTCTTTAATTTTAGTGTACCATTGACATTAACTACACAAAATATTACTTTAAAATATCGTAAACATTCATTTATATTGATTTAATTTTTATGATCATAAAATTCAGCCGTTTGTCTGATGTTAAAAAAAATCTTGTGTACCTGTGTAACGAATTTCAGTGATCAAAATTCACAGTAGTGGTTTGACTCAGAACTGCGTTGTTACATAGTCACTAGCCTCTTGTCAAGCCGGTTTTCACTCTTTTCCCGATCCTATAGATGATGAGTGATATGCTGTAACCATAGATGTGTTGTTTTATTTAAATTATAGCAAGAATCAGATCGTGAATACTATTGTCATTCCCGCCAAACACCATGTAGTTCAACACAAATATGCTATCTCAAAACACCTTGTCCTGTTCACTGGGAAACGGAATGTGGGTGTAAGTTACTCTTTCATATTATGTACGAGTATATGTTAGTGTTCATCAGTGCTGTTCTACAGGCATAAGAAACCTCGACGGGAGCGATAGCGACAGGAGAATGTTTCTAATTTCTGTAGAACAGCTAAGGATGAATACTAACATATTTAGTGTCAAACTTTATTCGGCCTCATAATCATTCACTTTATAACGTCACTATGTCGTTCAATGAAGTACTATGAAAAATAGAAGTCGACTATGAACAAAATTCGATATAGTATCGACTCCTGTTCTTCTATGATAATTAACTCATAGGATTTTTTTTAAAAATACAGCGTTTTCATTGGATTACAAATAAAGTTGGACACTAAATTAAATTGTCTACTGTAAAATTCTAGATTATTCTGTTTAATAGATAGATATTATAAGAATCTTACACCGGCTGGTCTGTACCGGCAGCCGGTGTAAGATTCTTATATTCTAGCACGGGTGAAAACGGTAATCCTGTCTGAGATGCAAGAAAAATTTAAATTTACAATTATTATAAAACACATTTTAATCGTATATAAGCACCTAACATTTTTTCTTTCTTTTCTTAATAATTATTGACTTACTCTTGGGTAGAAATATCTAAAATTCTTCAGAAGCTTTTAAATGTCTCTGTTATATCACGTGACTACCATCACCGCTGTAGATAGCTTCTTGTTTTATTCTATTTTAGATAATGCATGTCTGAGCAACCCATGTAAGAACGATGCCACGTGTACTGATGTTGGAATCTTGTCGTATGCATGCAAGTGTAGATCCGGTTATGGTGGAAAGAATTGCGATATTGGTAAACGATGTACCTTCTGAAACACATTCCTGTCTATTCTTTGAATCTTGACATATAAACGTATGAAATTATAAGCAAAAGATTAGAGACCGTAAGTCTGTCGGTCACGTGGCAACTGAATCAAACTATGCAATAATAGAGCAGATCAAGGTCATCCGCCACATTCATGTAGTCTGCGCTGTTTGTTATTCAGCCAGTACTTCAGTTTTTAAGTATCCCAAAATGATGAATTATGTTGTTCAGAACGAAAAAAAAGATAATTCTACTTTAGATATTTACTGTGATGTGGCGTAAACATAGTATTCATGTGCAGTAAGGGTTATTCTATTTTCAGAGTGTGGTTTATTAGATTAAACTTGAAGTTATACCCTGAGAAACAAATTGTTTTTAAAATAAATATTAAAGCCACTATTAAATTACTTTGATAGTGGAAAAATATGTTTCCTTACATAACACACAATTATGTAGTATTTTCTTTTGGACATAAAGATATTTAAGATTTTCGTATGTTATTATATTTCGATTTTATTTTGTTATTCAGGACATGCTGAACTTTAAACGTTTTCATTCTGACGGTTTGAAATTTGTGAAGTTGGCAGCCTAGCTTCCTAAAGAAAACTAAGAATACATATAAAAAAATAAAGATCATGATATTGAATAAAAGCTTGGAATGATCTAAGAAAGTGTCCATAATACATTCCCGACCGTTTTCATGTTTGTAGTATTCTTAGTTTTCTTTAGGCTGCTAGGCTGCCAACTCCATACTGCTGGGCTGCCATCTTCACGAACATATTAATATTGTATATTTCAGACACGTATGTAGATGTTGTGTTCTTAATTGATACTTCCGAAAGTCAAAGTGAAGCTACTCTGTTTAAACAGAGACAGTACGTAAAGAATTTCATATCAAGCCTATCAATAGGACCAAATGATTTTCAAATTGCAATAGTAACATGTTCTTTACATGCGAGCGTTGAGGTATATTTGAACAGCAATTCAACTGTAGCGGAAATGACAACAATATTAGACAGTATCCAATCTGACAACGGACCAAGTTTTATAGGTGAATGTTTTATGTTTTTAAGGACGGAAATATTCACTTCTGAAAAAGATGCTAGATATTATGCACGTAAATTTGTCATTGTTTTAAGTGATGGTTTGTCAAGCAACCCGACTGACACTGTTCTACAGGCGGGCCTATTGAAGCAAACGGGGATCGACATCTTTGCCGTTGCTACGGGAGACCAAATCAATCATAAAGAACTGTCTGATGTAGCGACACATTGGGATAAAGTGTTCTCCGTGATGACCGATGATGTCATGCATACAATCTTTAAAACACCAATTACAGTTAATACCGCAAGTGAGTCTTATTTTGATTGTTTGTTTGTTGTTATTGCTGTTGTTGTGGCTGTGTGTGTGTGCGTGCGTTGGTGCGTGCATGCGTACGTGCATGCGTGCGTGTGTGTGTTTTTTTTGAAAATGTCCTAAAATTTTTAGAAAGTGAAACGATTTAAGAAATAATTTACGTGTTACATGAGTTAAATGACTGATTTTGGAGTATTTGCCACCATATTAATCTGCGTGTCTAACGCAGTAAGGGTATTTTGCATATTCCGATTTATTTTTGATATTTTACGTAAATTTTCAGTGCCGTTTGCAATGTATAAATTACTTTTTTGTTTACTTGACATTTTACTTTTTCACATTTCCAAAGTTTTCATGAGATTAAGCATGAATCTGGAGGCATGCTTCTTAAAGTCAAATATTCTTGCAGCTGCTTTGAAAGGAAACTATATATGTCTTATTGCTTAAGCACTATCTACGAGCAATGCCAGATGGTTTTGACGAGGAGACTTTTGAGACTGTCCTTAGTTCTCATATTCCATTCATCTCATGTTTTATTTCAGATTGTGATCACCGTTATAGTGATTTATCTATAATGTTTGACCGTTCAATGGATATATCACCGGTTACATTTTATGAGCAAATATCTGCTGTTGGAGATCTTCTCAAGACCATTTCACTCGGGTCAGACAATGTTCATGTCAGTTTATACCAATATTCTAACGATGTTGACGTCGTTTTCAACCTTGACGAATATTTCTTATCTGGAGATATGGTCATAAAACTAAATGGAATAGCGCAGTCATCCGAAAACGGAAATACCACAAACGCGCTTAAATTCCTGCAACATGCTTTCGTTGTTGCAAATGGAGCCAGAACAAACGTGAGAAAAATAGCCTTACTAGTAACAAGCGGACACTTTGAAAAAGATATAATTGACGATTTGATGTCTGAAGCAAAAACTTTAAAAGACATGGACGTTATATTGGGAATAGTTTCAGTTGGCATGAACGCTAACATTTCTGCATTATCTAACATAGCCTCAGATCCGGCCGTAGTTTATGTTATAGGGAAAGAGTTGGACATAGATTACAGTGTTCTTTACACTTTAAATACATTACTAGAATATGACGTTTGTGAAATAAACTAAAAATAAATTCACATAGAATATTTATGAGAAATGCGACGGGTATTAATGGCATTTTCGTCAGGAGACTTCGATTAATAGATTTTTTATTTAAATACAAATGACTTGAGTCTCGAGAACATGGCGAATGAATCTATTCAATTTTTGACATTACAATTAGAAACATCTTCAATTCTAACATTTTTTCACTATTAGTTGGCTGGTTGGTTGATTTGGTATGTAATAAATATACATGGACAATTAAAACAACATGTTTCTATCTGAACTTATCAAACTATTATCATTATTAGTCTTATTTTGCTTTTCTTTAAATAATTGATATATCTTATATTTATCTATTCATTTTCGATGCAAGTTGTAACACATCAGCCTTCTAAGTCAACAAACGACAATTTATTTCGCCTTATTTAGCACATATATTTATTGTACATTGGGAAAAGACTTCAATAAGCATTAGGTTGCTTCCAGTCTAATCCTTTTCTTGTTTTGATTATAAATATAATGTATGTAAATATGCTTATGTGAGAAAGAATAAAATATGTTTAAACCAAAACAACATGTATGGTACAAATATTTAACACATACGTGTGAATAAATGTATTTATTTACGGTGCATACACCGTGTCTTTCCATATATGGTAATTCCTCGTGTTTTTAATGGTTATAGTTTTGGCGGTAATTATGCACGATTTTACGTGTAAGTTGATAAAATATAGTCATTCGAGGCATTACGTTCACGCCGTCCATTTGTGAAATTTCTTTAAATATAATTTTCATATATTACGAAATATCATGGATAAATTTATGGATTTAACATCGCCTTATACAGATTTTTGATATCTTGTTTTATCTATTTCAGATTCTTCGTCTTTGTTTTAACATGGATGTAAAAAATTTAAAAAAAAATGAAGGAAAGGGAAGATATCAATGCTATGTTTTGATTTAATCTGAAAGTAATGCATTTCATATAATTAATGGTTTTTTATTAGACTCAAAATTGGGGATATGTCAGATAGGCGATTGAAGCAGCCGCTGATCTAGAGCTTTGGAGCTTCCTACCTCCCCCTCCCAAGACGGAGTAGGGTTGGGTAGCCCGCTCGCAGCATTTCTGACTTTGGCTTTTTCCACTTATTTTATATTTGATACTACCTGCGATTGATTAAAAATAGTATTTCTTAGAAATCGAAGTTCATTAGGTTTGGTTGGTTGGCTCGGAGAGCAGAGCACGAAAATTTTAGAACTACACTTGCAGTTTTCCTTCAAGTATTGATCAATGGAGTTGTTTCTTTTGTTTCCTGTAAATTTTTTGTTAAATAAACGGGACGGCTTAACGGCATGCCCTCTAACCTCGTTTTATGTTATGTTTTTCTTTAAAGCTGCATGCTTGAATGTAGGTGTATGTTGGAGGATAATAAATAATTTATGCTCGTTTGAGAGCATCGAATAAGAGCATAAATAAGCCATCAGGACATCGGCACCAAGGATACCACAAAAAAAGAGAGACTATTATTTCCAGTGTGGCCAACTGTGTTGTTGGCATGACATAGAGAGCCTTAATTCAGTGCAAATAAATACTTTCAATTAAATATTATCAGTTCGATTTCAATTATTTTTACATATTTTGACTAGACTTACAGCACATAATATCACACAATTCAAGTTAAAACAGGATAAACATACTTTAAGAAACAAATGATAAAATTACTGATATAGAACAAAAGTGGTGATTGAGACTGAAAAAAAGTTGAAAACGGAATAATATTACATTTCCCTACATCTGCCAGTTACTAATTGACAAAATAATGATGGAAAAAATCTGCAACGATACATTTATAACATATCTTAATCTACAATTGCATATCCTTTGCATTTTGTCAATTTTTTTCACAAAATACAATGTCATAATAATGACAATAAGTACCATCTGTCGATTTTACGAAAATCATAAAGATAATGAGGCTACATAGATTTATGTCAATTGTTTTATGACAATGTAAGTTAATTGTTAAATAGTAAATTGTTGACCGGATATCTAATGAATGTTCGTCTGTACGACAAATTGATCAAATTTGATTTCTTGATATCTAATGGGTTTCTTCACATCATTTGAGCCGCATCACGACAAAACCTACATAATGGGTTTGCGACCAGCATGGATCCAGACCAGCCTGCGCATCCGCGCAGTCTGATCAGGATCCATGCTGTTAGCTTACAAACCCTATTACAAGTAGAGAAACTGATAGCAAACAGCATGGATCCTGATCAAACTGCGCGGATGCACAGGCTGGTCTAAATCAATGCTGGTCGCAAACCCATTATGTTGGTTTTGTCATGGCGTGGCTCATATTGCGACGTTCCAAGGAAGAACTCAGGTGCCCGTCCGGGTTAACGTAGCTGTTTAATGCTAGGCAAGTGTTTTAATAACATATTAAAATACAGTACATTTTTACTGCAATTAACCATTAATTTAACTTATTAGTGAAAGGAAAAGGATATAAACAAAATAGTCACATTCATTAAAATTATATACCCATTCATTTTCGGTAAACTCATTTTTAACCATTGATATAGTATTGATACAGTACAAATGTTTGAGTGTTTTAGGGGATTTACGCTGTCCCCTGGTCGACGTAGGGAGACGGGATTATACCATTTGTTTGAATGTATCCATCTTGTCATATATTTGTTATTTTTATTCTGAAAAATAATCGTCTTTTAGAGAAATACATGTTATATTCGAATAACCAACTACCTTTTGGTTGGTAGTTATGGATTCACGCGAATAACCAACTGAGTACTCTAGTCTATTTATTGTGAAAGGGGTGTAACCATGTAACCATATTATAGAAAAGACATATCTCGTTATATAACCGTAACATTTGTTTCAGAAAAATACCTTTTTTAAGAGGAATATAATTATGCAATATCCGAATTGCCAACTACCTTCTTGTAAGTAACTGGGTACTCGAGCGAATAACCAACTCAGTCCCCTGGTGGACATAAGGAGACAAGATGTTTCAATGTTGAAGAACAGATTTGGCTTGCTGTTTATCCGTTATATATATTTCGAAAAAGTACTTTCTGGTTTGAGAGGAAAACATGCATAGTTTGAATTACCAACCTCTGGTAGGTAGCTGGGGATTCACGCGAATAACCAACTGTGTCCCCTGGTTGACACAAGGAGACAGTTTGTTCCATGTTGGATAACAGATCTTTCTTGTTATATTTCCTTACATTTATGCCGAAAAGGTACTTTTAAGGGATAAACATGCAAAGGTCTTATTACTTACTACTTCTGGTAGTAGGGGACTCACGCGAATAACCAACTGAGTCCCCTGCCCGACGTAGGGAGACGGGATTATACCATTTGGTAGAATTAATCCATCTTGTCATATATTTGTTATTTTTATTCTGAAAAATGTCTGTTTTTAGGTAAATACATGTTATATTCGAATAACCAACTACCTTCTGGTTGGTAGCTGGGGATTCACGCGAATAACAAACTGAGTCCCCTGGTCGATTTATTGTAAAGGGGGTGTAACCATATTATAGAAAAGACATATCTCGTTATATAACCGTTTATTTCAGGAAAATACTTCAGAGGAATATAATTATACAATATCCGAATTACCAACAACCCTCTAGTAACCGTCTGAGTCCCATGGAGGACATAGGAAGTTGAAAAAAACAGTTTATTGCTATATACCCGTCACATTTATTCCGGAAAAGTACTTTCTGTTTTCAGAGGAAAACATGCTCACTTCGAATTACCAACTAGGTCCCCTTCTTTATGCTATGTTTAAAAAATGTATGATGTGTTCAAATATTTCATGCTAGTGATAATGTATTGAGTTACCAACTATCAGCTGTTAAATGGTTGGGAATGACGAATAACCAACTACCAGCTAGTAGGTAGTTTATAATTCGAATACCCAACTATCAACTTCCTACAATACGTCAGCGTCAGCTCATATATGAGGTAGAAAATACCTCAAAACGAGCGCTTTGACAGAAGTTATCATACATTTCATTACTTTTACCATATGACATTGTATTTAGCCACCGACTACACATTATTATCAGGGGCGTAGCCAGCTTTTTTTAACTTGAAGGCCCATGAAAGGGGGTCTGGGGGCTAAGCCCCCAGAAGCCAAAAACAAGTTCAGATTAAAAAGAGCAAATTGCGCTTCTAAAGTATTTTCATGGAAAATTATCAAAACAATAATTTTAAACTATGAATTTGATTAGATGCCAACTTTATTGAGGACGGTAAATCATGCATCAGCATTAAAAACACTTTAATAGACCATACAGCTTGAACACACTACCAATTTCACCCACGCCTTTTTTTTTAATTGTATTTTTGGGACTTTTGAAAATGTCGATTTCTTGACCAACTTGTAGGCCAGGACCTACATTGCCTAATAGTAGCTACGCCACTGATTATACACGTTTAGAAGTGTACACTTTTGGCTGTACAATTCACTACTACACATTCATTTTGAAGTACGGCTTTTTTATTTGTTATATGATTTATGATTTCTAAATTCAATCCATCCGCCGTCGAGGAACATAAATTCAATTTTCAGGATCAATGATTCCATTTCGGAAAAAGGGGAACCTACTGGATGCAATTAAAACAAGTACATGTTACAATTACAAAGTTTGGTTTCAATTATACCAGATAACCAATGCGGACAAGATTTTAAAGCTTGTCTGTGTTTTTTGGTTGTAGTTTTTTTTTTCTTTTTTTTCCAGACTAGACTTTTACCATCAATGATAGACACAAATACACAAAATGTGTCGTTATTGTAAATAAAAACAAGATTGTTATGTTTTCATGAGAGTATTTATTACAACTTTTGTTTGGATGTCAAATAGTAAGTTAATTAGCTTTTTTTAAATTTGTTTGTTCTCATTGATATCTAAATGGTCACTCCCATATAATCTTCCTGATGACTGTGCTTCAAGGAACTGCTGGAATTGCTGGACAGGTGGCGGCAGCTGAAATTGTAAACCACCAGTACTTCCTGCAGCAACATCCACGAGGTACCCATACATACCTCCATCTCCATGTTTGTAGCCACCCAAAAGAATCGATACCATTGCTCGTATTAAAGACTATTCTGTAACAATATACTGGCAAACGGATCAACCTGAATGAAAACAAACGGTCTTTGATTTGATTTTTGTTACAATGTTATTTTCATAATTTTTGTTACAATGTATTTTTTTCCATTTTTGTTACAATGTTATTTTCATCATTTTTGTTACAATGTAATTTTCACCATTTTTGTTACAATGTTATATTTACCATTTTGTGTTACAACCTTATTTTCACAGACAATAATGAGGTCATGAACGTTGCAATGGTGTTAAAACTGTGATTGTATGCATTTCCGTACAATTATACCGAGCTTACCATTGCTTTTGTACAAAACCATGTGTTTGAACTTTGATATCTTTGTTAGTAAAGCAATTAGCTATTGCAACTTAGAGAGGGATAAGTATACATTGTATTACTGAAAATGACATAAATCTAAAATGTAGGTATAATGTACGAAAATAGAAGTAACAATTTGTCTGTGTTTTGAATATAAAATATTTGGTCAGTAGTCATTACCTGTAATCGGGGAAACATCTGTATCTAGAGTCGACCCAAGTGAACGGCCAGTAGCTCCAGTGACAGTGGCTTCTACAAACGAAATACAAAAACATATATAATACAATTTAGTTCTCGTTGACATTTCATAATTAGTATCGTAGAAGTTTAGAAGTTAGACATATAGACATGTTAAGATATTAAGAGATTATTGTACTATATGAAACAAGCACTTCCTTGTCTATGGAAAAATTGACAACAAAGGATGTCAATGAAACCTACAAACTTATCTTTATTTTGTAAAATAAATCTAGAAATAAAAATAAGGATACACTTACGCTCCACAATATGTGCCCCAAACCCACCACGGTGACCACCAGTATTCCAGGATGACTGTACCATCAGACTGTAGGGACCAATATCTCCAGTACCATCTATAACGCCACAATACATACCACTTATACGGGCACGTTCTCCAGTAATATGGCAAAGCTCTAAAACAAACAAATAGCTCATAAATTATCGAAAGTGTAAATTATCGAAACTTGATATTACTTGATCGAATAATGATATTAATTAGTGCCACTTATCGAAACTTGATATTTATTAGTATAAATCATTAAAACTTGATATAAATGTAAATGTTTGCTTTTTATTCTCTCCGGCAGAGAACATTTTTGTTTCTTATGATAATCACATAAAAATAAACTTCATCTTTATTAAATCATATTACTTACGTTCACAGATTACAGATTCAAAATCATTGAAGTTATAATACTAATGAAATCAATATAGGCGTTGAAATTGAAACACGTGAAATATTTCACAATAACAGTGTGTACTATTAAATTAATCCAGCGTTTTTGTAGTAAGGCATATATAGTAAGGTACATTACAAAATTCAATACGTTTCTAATTGAACTACAACTTACATGTCTAGATCTGCAGCAGAACCAACTGGTCCAAGATCTGCTTCTAAAATGTCACGTGACACTAGCTCTTCAGCTTTTGCTTCTATTGAATCACTGTAATCATAAATACATAGAGGATATTCAAGTTTTTTACTGTAAATACATAATTTTTATTTTCATCAAGTGGTATGAAAATAAATATTTCATGAGTGGCGGTAGCCACGAGTAAAATATGTTAATTTTCATGCCACGAGTAAAATATGTTAATTTTCATGCCACAAGATGAAACTAAATCATGTATTTACAGAAAAAAAAATTGAATTTTCTGTTTATTATATACATTTTCCTATTTTTTGACATTAATTTGAAAGAATTTCCCTTAAATGTTGTGTACTGGCAAAATTTAAAAGAAAGTAGTCCCGTCAAGACACCAGTGAAAATACGGAAAATATGTTTCACCACAGTGAAAAACACATTTTTACAGTGAAAATACGGAAAATGAAAATACGCATTTTATTTCATCAATATTTCTCAATATTTCATCTATAAGTATATAATAAATACGTGTATGAGTCTGTGTGTGTTATATTTTGGTTACCTTCACCATCAGAAAAAAATTGGGCGAGTATGACTGCATAAGATGGTTCTGGATTAATGTTATAAGATAAAAAAAAAAGATTCTTATCAAACTACTTCAATGAAAACATTCAGTTTAGGTTTGTCTGTTTATGTTTCTATTAACATGCTTGTATCAGCAACACGTGATTAAAATGCAGTAAGAATTGGTTACCGCTTCCTAGACGTTAATTCTGCCAATATGACCTGGTCTAGGTCTAGATACACGTTTCACCTCGTTAATTCTGCCAATATGTCCCGGCTCAGGTTGCCCTCGAGGGCTGACAGAGCTGCAGTGTATCTGAGTCTGATATTCATGCTGGCAGTCGCTTGTATCTGAAGATCGTGATCCATCGCGTCTTCCTCGCTAGGACAATCCGGCATGGTCTTCTGAGACGTCACATACTGTGTCCCAAACAACACCATGAATAAAAACAATGAGAAGCGTCCCATTTTCCTGACAACAATACATGAAAATACGAGTTAAGAATGAATTTTTATTGGTAAAAAGCGTGCGTTTAATACAAATCTCAGTGGTATTTTTGAGGGCCTCATGGAAGATTGATATGTTTGTTCAAATGAGTTCTCTCGTTAAATAAAGTCTTTATTATTATTATTATTATTATTATTATTATTATTATTATTATTATTATTATTATTATTATTTCACTTAATTTTGAAGAGGCCTTAGCCTCTTAATTTTGGAAAATGTTTCGCTAAAATTGCAAATTTAGGAAGTAAAAAAGCTTAACATTTTGGGAAAACTCCGTGATTTTAAAGAAAATTTCCATTTGGAAGAGGCCGGTTATGTAGGCCTCTGTTGAAGAGGTAAAAATCATTAAATCTTTACCTTATACATGTATTATTTTCATTTTCAGATTTTCAGATTTTATATATAGCAAAGATTTTTATGCTGCTTATAAAATTTATATCATTAGAAATTTCTTTTTTCTTACAGCAATGGAAAATTTGATTTCTGAAGAAAAAAAAAATAAATAAACATTCATCCAATATTCCTTAAAAGATCATTTTATTTTGATACATGTTTACTTGTATTTGATATACATGTAGTTCGCTTTATATAAACAACCTGTCAAGATGTCGTTAAGATATTAAAAAAAAGTTTTAACCCTTTTTATTTAATTAATTATAAATATAGAGTTGCAAAACAGCTACGAATACACGACTTAAACATTGAAATACTGTAAATACATGTATTCTAACCAGTACATGTATAGGTTTTTAATTCATAACATGACATATTTCCAATTTAACTATCCAGTAATAAAGTAAATAATTATTAACGAAAAATTTCTAATGATACGAGGGTGGTTTCCCAATAATTCTTGGAATGCAAATACTCAAAGCGCTTCTTAAAGATTTTAACTGATATTTAATACGCTATTGTCGATAGTACGAACAAAACATAAAAAAACAGCATGATATCATTTAATTTGACGGTAAAGCTACCTAGTAACGAAATACGGCCATTGTCCACGGCTTTGCGGGACAGCCCTCGTTTAATTAATTTCAGACATATTTTATTTTGGCAATATTATCATTATTATTAGTATTGATGACAATAATGTTCTTGTCGAATTTAAAGCTCCTATTGAGATAGAATTCAATAATAAAAATTAAATTACAGTATTAATTGTGTAAAAGTTGGCAGCAATTAACATTTCAAAAACAAAGTACCAATCATATATTATACAAACTACCACTAAAATATCGCTGAATATGTAAGCGGTGCAAAAATAGTGTAAAGATAACTTACATTATTCTTATTTCCATTCAAATCACACTCCAAGATGATTACAAGCCCCGTGTGCTTAGCCTTTTAATCGCACTAGAAAGTAGTCCGGCAGGCACGTTGCAAATTTTGATTGGAGCTTTTACAGTCATCACAAATAATGGTAAGATGAACCCTATCTGGACGTTGAAAGCTGTTCCTTTGAACTTTTTTGTACACAACATGGGAGGTTCTTGCTGCCTATGCTATTGTCACCCTACCCCGCCCCACGCCCTCTTCTATAAGCTGTATTGAATGATCCTTTTACGTCAGTTTATAATATTTTTGATATTTTTTATGTTTTAATTAGTGAACAGGGTACTTCTAAATCATATATCGAATTAAAGAAGTTTTTCACGCAATGATATAAAGGTGTAGTATTATTGAGTACAAATGAAATATGGCAAAAGAAAACATATTTTGATAATTTTAGTCAAACATATCACAATTATAATCAGAAAATGGCGAGACTGTTAGTGATAATCGAGGCGTGTTTAAAGAATATTTTATCAAAGGTTAGTAGGGCATTTAACCATCATTTACCATGATTGGATAAAGACAGTGTATATGTTATATTTTCTATCTATCAATTATCTAACGATCCTCCCTTTATTGTTTTTTTTTTGTATTAGCCTTAGCGTAGTGATTTCTGAACTGCTGGATTACTAATCATGTTAATAATTGCGGTGATAAATCGATTGTGAAAATGAAGGATAACATAACAGACTTAGAAAAGAATCTGAAAATAATTACAAACACCACTTATGGAAGTTTTGGTAAGTTTTTTTATACATTCATTTTTATTCTTTTTTAAACTTTTGGGCTTCTAAAGAGCTATTCTACTGAGATTACGTTATGTTTCAATAATTGAGTGAATTGAATACTTTTGGCTATAGTGGCTGATTTTGAACACATTTGTTTGACGTGTTGTCGCTAGCGACACCACGACAAAGCGCCAAACGGCGCAGTGTCGCATTGTCGTCTTGTCGCTAACGAAGCACACCAAACGCCGTGCTGCCTGTTATCACGACCACATTGTCGCTCGGCTCAAATCGAAGGATTGGCTGTTTGTATATATATTATTAGTTATATATATATTTTGACAAGCTATATATGGCCCTATATAAACGATTGTTTGTAAATAAAACCCGAGCCGCTAGGCTACGGTTATATTGCAAACAACCGTTTATATATGGAATAAACTGTTTGCTCAAATAAGCTATGTATTTATATATAACACCGCATTTAAAATACCGGAGTCTTTGAATACATTGTATATACTTAATAATAAATTGAAACGCTATTTTTCAATTGATTCGTTTTAGAGATGTTTTGCAAACACTTGGTTAAATCGAACTTGAAAAAATGGCGACCGGGTCAAGAAAAAATATCTGGTGATTTTAAATGTTGTCCAAATTTTTAGCACATTATACTTCATTTGAACTTAAACAATAACTAGTCGCTGCGTAAAAAATTTTCATTAAATACCAATTCAACGTATAATCAGGTCCAATAAGGTCCTGATTTAGATCAGATTGTTGAATAAAATAAACAAATCTGGGATATTCTTATGTTCAACATATAATAATTGCAATAACATAACTTGACATTGTTTTTAATTTAAGTGTTGCTTTTCAGAGAGCGTTATGTATCTTTATGACGTGCATCAGTAATGTACAGACATATCCTATAGAACACGACATTAACAGCCGCCAAGTCACACGATGTTTATTACCGCAAATACAGTTACTTAATGGTATTCTTGTTCCCGACAGACCAATGCCACGGTACGATTTCTCTCAATTAACAATGTTGAAGGTAATCAAAATATAACGGTCTTTTAAATTTTATTTTTATCGGAAGAAATTGCAGCAAAATGACGTTCAATAACATCATAGATATAATGATAATGAAATACAATATTGAATTGTTTGTTACATGTTAGAAATCAATTTAAAATAAAAAAAATGACAAGTTGGCAGAGATACAGGTATGCCAATAATGTTTGGCTCTCGGTGTGTTAAGAATCAAGATCACTGATTAAAGGATTTCTGACCCTTATGACTGTGTGTTTGAAACTTGCAAAACCGTTAAATTCTTTCACACGTGTAGTCTATACAGCTTTATATGAAAACCGGTGACCCATAATACCCGCGTCCTTAATACGCCTGCATCCTCCCTCGCACAGGTGTCAGTTTACCTGAACACTGTTCCGAACTTAACCAAAGAAACATATTGTTGAATTATTGCAGAAAGGACTATAAGAATGCATTACGTAAAGAACCAAATGGTAGAGAGATTAATGCCATGATCAGACAGACGAAAGAAGAGCTGGGACGTGTAGCTGAGTATGGCAATCAACCTTTTAAACAATATGAGCCGCGTCACGACAAAACCAACATAGTGCGTTTGCGAACAGCATGGATCCAGACCAGCCTGCGCATCCGCGCAGTCTGATCAGGATCCATGCTGTTCGCTATCAGTTTCTCTACTTGTAATAGGGTTTTTAAGCGAACAGCATGGATCCTGATCAGACTGCACTGACGAGCAGGCTGGTCTGAATCCATGCTGGTCGCAAACCCATTATGTTGGTTTTGTCGCGACACGGCTCAATTATAACACTTTCCAATTTTCACATTTAGTGCCAGAATCTGTAGATTATTGTAATTCATTCAACTATCGATGCTTAATGAAGAGATAATAGAAATTAGATGTCACGTGGTTCATTTAAAGTTTTGTTCTTTATGAAAGTATACTTTGTATACCTAGTAGCGCTTATGTCAATAGTAGAATCAATATTGTTATTTTTAGTGTTCTCTTTCAGTTCCGCCTAAACATAATTATTTTCAGCAGCTTTCTTCCAGATTAATTCTAATTTTTATGAAAATTGCAAGTGTATTTAAAGGTAAAAATTGTAAAGTGAACACAAAAGTAATTTACACATTGCAAACATGTAATGTATATGATTTAGGTTTGTTGGTGAAAAATGCCGAAGCTTCCGGCAAATATTATTTATTTAATTTTTGGGGATGTCTAGAAAAAACATCATGTATCGTATACATAGACCGATTTATCGTTTGTTTGCATGGTAACCAGTTTAGAAAAAGAGTTTGACAAGAATTCCGCCCTCTGCTTCCCTCCTTTGTGCAAGTCGAGAATCCGTGTCATAACCAACTGGAGGGTTTTAGGCACAGACTGCTGGGCCATACAGCCTGTTATCTGGAGACAATGCAAGGAAAAGTGAGAGAAAAATGACACTAAATCAGTTATCCTAAAATTATATAAAACTGAAATGATTTATTATTTACTTCTTAATTTTAAAGCTGTAATTTTAAAGTTTTTTCTCTCTTATTGATAAGATCCGTGAAAGAGATCTTCTAGAAAAATGACTAAAATGTAAAGTCGGACTATTTTCTAAATGATTCTGGTCAGAGGTATATAATTGTTAACAATTCTCTGTTCTCACGACTTGTTCATTCTCGTACTTCTTAGCGAAAACTGAGGCAAAAAATAAACCTAACCACAATATACTTTGTGATATATATTTATATCTATGTTGTTTCAACTAAAACATGGAACACTTAACATGCAAATTTTGATGCATCTTTCTCTTTCTCACTGAGATATACGGTTACATTTCAACTTGAAAAAAAGTTTTTGCTGATTTTGGAATATTAATTTCAGACCATTGGATGCGTTTTCGTGTGTAAACGAGATGTCTACGACAGGGCTAGGTTATACTTGTCAGTCAGAATATATGCCGGTAACGGTGTTGGTATATTGTCAACATGGTGTGCCAGCGTTCCGCTACATGTCTGTTTATGTCTCATTTAAATGCTCACGTAGGTTCATGTTATAATAATATTTATACCTGTCCGTTTATAACAAATGTGAAGTAAATCTTTCAGTTGGTCAAAAAGATATAATGATATTGTTTATTAAGAATCATGGCGTGGCTATTTTAGTTTAATGGCATTCAATTCCACCAATCAATAACTCACATTAAGCTGATCAATAACACGGAAAGTGACGAAACATGCCGGACTTGTACGAGCCTGTGCTACCAGGGTTTTCCAAATAGAAAAGACCCTGCGCGGAATAAACATTCTCTTAAAGCAAAGTATATATTTCAACAACCATTGTATTTCTCTGAATCTGTTGTTGTTGTTGTTTTAACATATTTTGCCAAAAAAAATACAAGACGCACTGAAAAATAAAGCATTATATATACATAAAATTATTACGCAGGAACACAAACCTGTCATGCTTTCTTATACAGCTACATGTATATAACATTAATTTATTTTAATTCTTTTCTATTTTTCAGTAAAGAAGTATTGCTGTCAGAACATTTAATACAGAACACTGATTAATATGATTCTTATCAAACTGTCAAGTTAAAATAAAAGTAATCAAACAACTTTCTGTGTTGTTGTTTATTGAAATTTGGAGCACCTTATGCTTATATAAATAAGCTCTGCTCTACCTGAAGCTAGAAAAAAATTATGTTATAGATAAATTATCTATGTGATGTACAGATAATTATCAACCTTAACCAGCTGGAACTGAGCCAGGCCAGTCTCCGTTTCGTCTGACCTGTGATAGAGCCAAGCCAGCCTTTGTTTTGTCTGACCTGTGATAGAGCCAGGTCAGCCTCCGTTTATTCTGACCTGTGATAGAGCCAGGCCAGCCACCGTGTAATTTGACCTGTGATAGGGCCGGACCAGCCTCCGTTTAGTCTGATCTGTTATAGAGCCAGGCCAGCCTCCATTAAGTCTGATCTGTATCAGAGCAAGGCCAGACTCCGTTTAGTCTGATCTGTAATAGTCAGGCCAGCCTCCGTTTAGTCTGATCCGTGATAGAGCCAGGCCAGCCTCGGTTTAGTCTGACCTGTGATAGAGCCAGGCCAGCCTCCGTTTAGTCTGACCTGTGATAGAGCCAGGCCAGCCATCGTTAAGTCTGACCTGTGATCGAGCCTGGCCAGCCTCCGTTTAGTCTGACCTGTTATAGAACCTGACCAGCCTCCGTTTAGTCTGACCTGTGATAGAGCCAGGCAAGCCTCCGTTTAGTCTGACCTATGATAGAGCAAGACCAGCCTTCGTTTAGTCTGACCTGTGATAGAGCCAGGCCAGCCTCCGTTTAGTCTGACCTTTGATAGAGCAAGACCAGCCTCCGTTTAGTCTGACCTATGATCGAACCTGACCAGCTTCCGTTTAGTCTGACCTGTGATAGAGCCAGACCAGCCTCCGTTTAGTCTGACATATGATAGAGCAAGACCAGCCTCCGTTTAGTTTGACCTGTGATAGAACCTGACCAGCCTCCATTTAGTCTGACCTGTGATAGAGCTAGGCCAGCCTCCGTTTAGTCTGACCTGTGATAGAGCCAGGCCAGCCTCTGTTCGTCTGACTTGTGATAGAACCTGACCAGCCTCCGTTTAGTCTGACTTTTGATAGAACCTGACCAGCCTTCGTTTAGTCTGACCTTTGATAGAGCCAGACCTGCCTCCGTTTAGTCTGACCTGTGATAGAGCCTGACCAGTCTCCGTTTAGTCTGACCTGTGATACAGCCAGGCAATCCTCTGTTTAGTCTGACCTATGATAGAGTAGAGCAAGACCAGCCTTCGTTTAGTCTGACCTGTGATAGAGCAAGACCAGCCTTCGTTTAGTCTGACCTGTGATGGAGCAAGGCCAGCCTTCGTTTAGTCTGACCTCTAATAGAGCCAGGCCAGCCTTCGTTAAGTCTGACCTGTGATAGAGCCAGGCCAGCCTTCGTTAAGTCTGACCTGTGATAGAGCCAGGCAATCCTCTGTTTAGTCTGACCTATGATAGAGCAAGACCAGCCTTCGTTTAGTCTGACCTGTAATAGAGCCAGGCCAGCCTCCGTTTAGTCTGACCTATGATAGAGCAAGACCAGCCTCCGTTTAGTCTGACCTGTGATAGAGCCAGGCCAGCCTTCGTTTAGTCTGACCTGTGAGAGCCAGGCAATCCTCTGTTTAGTTTGACCTATGATAGAGCAAGACCAGCCTTCGTTTAGTCTGACCTGTGATAGACCCAGGCCAGCCTCCGTTTAGTCTGACCTTTGATAGAGCAAGACCAGCGTTCGTTTAGTCTGACCTGTTATAGAGCCAGACCAGCTTTCGTTTAGTCTGACCTGTGATAGAGCCAGGCCATTTTCTGTTAAGTCTGACCTGTGAAAGAGCCAGACCAGCTTCTGTTAAGTCTGACCTGTGATAGAGCCAGGCCATCCTCTGTTTAGTCTCACCTGTGATAGAGCCAGACCAGCCTACGTTTAGTCTGACCTGTGATAGAGCCAGACCAGCCTACTTTAATCTGACTTGTGATAGAGCCAGGCCAGCCTCAGTTTAGTCTGACCTGTGATAGAGCCAGGCCATCCTCTGTTAAGTTTGACCTGTGATAGAGCCAGGCCAGCCTCCGTTTAGTCTGACCTATGAGAGAGCAAGACCAGCCTTCGTTTAGTCTGACCTGTGATAGAGCCAGGCCAGCCTCCGTTTAGTCTGACCTATGATAGAGCAAGACCAGCCTTCGTTTAGTCTGACCTGTGATAGACCCAGGCCAGCCTCCGTTTAGTCTGACCTTTGATAGAGCAAGACCAGCGTTCGTTTAGTCTGACCTGTGATAGAGCCAGACCAGCTTTCGTTTAGTCTGACCTGTGATAGAGCCAGGCCAGCCTTCGTTTAGTCTGACCTGTGATAGAGCAAGACCAGCCTTCGTTTAGTCTGACTTGTGATAGAGCCAGACCAGCCTTCGTTTAGTCTGACGTGTGATAGAGCCAGACCAGCCTCCGTTTAGTCTGACCTGTGATAGAGCAAGACCAGCCTCCGTTTAGTCTGACTTGTGTTAGAGCCAGACCAGCCTCCGTTTAGTCTGACCTATGATAGAGCAAGACCAGCCTTCGTTTAGTCTGACTTGTGATAGAGCCAGACCAGCCTCCGTTTAGTCTGACTTGTGATAGAGCCAGACCAGCCTCCGTTTAGTCTGACCTGTGATAGAGCCAGACCAGCCTCCGTTTAGTCTGACCTCTAATAGAGCCAGGCCAGCCTTCGTTTAGTCTGACCTGTGATAGAGCCAGACAAGCCTCCATTTAGTCTGACCTGTGATAGAGTCTGACCAGCCTCCATTAGTCTAACCTGCAATAGAGCCAGGCCAGCCTTGTGTAGTCTGACCTGTGATAGAGCCAGACCAGCCTACTTTAGTCTAACCTTCAATAGAGCCAGGCCAGCCTCCGTTTAGTTTTGACCTGTGATAGAGCCAGGCCATCCTCTGTTAAGTCTGACCTGTGATAGAGCCAGGCCAGCCTCTGTTAAGTCTGACCTGTGATAGAGCCAGGCCATCCTCTGTTTAGTCTGACCTATGATAGAGCAAGACCAGCCTTCGTTTAGTCTGACCTGTGATAGAGCCAGACCAGCCTCCGTTTAGTCTGACCTGTGACAGAGCAAGGCCATCCTCTGTTAAGTCTGACCTGAGATAGAACCAGGCCATCCTGTTAAGTCTGACATGTGATAGAGCCAGGCCATCCTCTGTTAAGTCTGACCTGTGCTATAGTTCTTTATTAAACATATTGTCACATATTGCAGCATTACTTACTTAACAATCTTCAGGTTTAACACAATAATATCAGGGTATACATATAACATAATGACTTTACTATTACCAGCTTCTAGCAAGCTGGCCAGGCCATGTTCTTTTCAACAGCTATTTACATCAATAACAGGCTATTTATCTTCCAATACTGTAGTGTCTTGGTCATCACTACAGACAGACAGACAGATGGACAAGCAGAGTAAAATTTTGGGGTTTTTTTTCCTTCAACCATTAAGCCAGAGATAGTCACAGAGTTCTGTTATATACTTCAGAGATGTTCTGTTAATTCTTCCTTATATCTTCCAGGTAACAGTAAAAACACAGACATAATAAATAATGAAATGTTCTTTATTTCTTATTAAAATGATTATCACAGACACATTTGAATGAGAGAAAAAAGACTACTCATAAAGCAAATTATCTAATTTCAAATGACATCATAGATGGTTTATAATTCAATGTTATCAAAATACAATGTTATCAAAATACATAAATTGGTGGTATAGCCTTCAAACTAGTGATCTAAGGATCGCTCTCCATGTGGGTTCAAACCCCGTCAAGCACAAGGCGTTGTTTTGTTGAGCAAGAAACTTTTCACTCATTCCTCAATACTGGTTGGTTCCAGGAATGGATTTGAGGGTGTCTATAAACTTTACCTTTCTTACACAATCAAACTAAAATAAATTCTGTAGACACCAAAATACACTATGTAAATATAAATCATCATTTTCTAGTTGACTTTTGGTCCCTGCAGGTTCAATGTTTCTACACTCAACTTACATTCCCCTGCCCACAATATACCTTTGATACCTGTATATACATGTATACTATACCCTTAAATATCAGTCTTATTTACACTTTAAATATGTACAATATAAACATAATATGCTTACATACATACATGTGTAGCTATGTTACATCCAGATGTCTCAATACCTCACACAAAAACAAACATGAATAAATGAATCCCTGTCAGAATCAATACATCATAATAATCAGAAACATAAAAACATTCTTAATTAAGTTTTAACAGTGATACATTCAACAAAATCACACTAAAGTTTTACCCTATATGAATATGTACAGAGGGAAAAAAAACAGAAAAACAAGAAAGTATAAGCAACTTTAAGAGCTGTGGATCAGACTGAGACTATTCAATTGTTATCATATTTATTGTTATGAAAAAGAGGCATTGCGCAAACCAAACATTTGAGTAGGTAAAAGTCAAAATGTCATTTTCTATTTTTACTTCACATCTGGGACCAAAAATATATTATATTAAATACCATTATATTTTGTCCAAGTTCACATGAATAATAAATGATACACTTGACTTATGGAATTTTCTCTAAACATTCTTAATCAATTACTAGTATTATTTGCAGACTTTAATATGGTGTGGTCAAAAGATCGGGCTAGAAAATTATTAACAGAAACTGTTAAAAAATATCCATTTTTGTACATGTATTTACCCATCAAAAATATTTTCTGTTCCAATAGCCACAATCTTGTTCTTGATGACCACATGAGCCGCATCACGACAAACCAAGATAATGGGTTTGCGACCAGCATGGATCCAGACCAGCGCAGTCTGATCAGGATCCATGCTGTTCTCTATCAGTTTCTTTACTTGTTATTGGGTTTGTAAGAGAACAGCATGGATCCTGATCAGACTGCGCGGATGCGCAGGCTGGTCTGGATCAATGCTGGTCGCAAACCCATTATGTTGGTTTTGTCATGACGCAGTTCAAATGTACAACCATCATTATAATCTCAAACACAAAGTCACAAACAATTCTGTAATGTTTTACAAAAATTTACCCGTAGAAGAGGACTTCCAAACATTTTTTCTACATAAGCAACATTTTTAATGTTAGAAATCTGAAGCAAATTGCCAGGATTTAAAAAGTATATAAGTAACAAATAAAACTATAAAAAAACTTTTACATGATCATATTAATCTAATGTCTAGTTCTAAGAAAATTTCATCAAATTATCAAAACATTAAAATAACAAGTGCTCCACATGTCGAGGCATTATACCCATTAATTTATCAACATATGATTGTTGACCGTGTTCCATTAATTTATCCCCGAATGTAGACTGTGATCCATTGATTTATTTCAGAAACTGTAGGCACTTCTTCTTTGGTTTATCAGACTAAAGACTGTGCTTCAATGATTCACCGCAGAATCTTAGACTATAAGTCATTAATTTTTTCAGAAAATGTAGACTGTGCTACATTCATTTATCACAGAATGTAGACTGTGCTACATTTGATGTTATAACAATATAGGGAGGGATTATTTGAGTTTGGGAGGTGATGGCAGTGTGTCCATGTATTTACAGATGATAGATAACATTACTTCATCTGCCCCTCCACCGATAGAAACCAGTCGGAAATCCCTGAAAAATAAATTTCCTGTTAAATACTGTCTACCAAAATATCAAACTTAATTTTCTATGAATTAAGTAAACAAAATATCAATCTTTAACAATAAATTACCATTACAAATGATTAATATTTCCCTGAATCATAAATGACCATACAAACAGCAAATGTGAATTACTAAAACAAGAGGGCCATGATGGTCCTAGATCGCTCACCTGACCCATCAAACTCATCCGAACAATTACCTAGACAAGCATTCTGACCAAATTTCATAACAGGTTAGTCAAAATTTGACCACTAGAGTGTTAACAAGGATTATCCATTTTTGAGCAGTGTGACCTAGTTTTTTACCCAGGTGACCCATATTCGAACTTGACCTAGAAATCATCAAAACAAACTTTCAGACCAATTTACAGGATATTTCGATCAAAACAGTAGCCACAAGAGTGTTCATAAGATTTTTTCTATTTTTAGCTCCGGTGACCTAGATTTTCATCCCAGATGACCCATGTGTGAACTCATCCAAGCTATCACCTAGACAAGCATCTTGACCAAGTTTGATGATGATTGAGGCAAAAATGTGACCGCTAGAGTGTTAACAAGGTTTTTCCATATTTTTAGCTCCTGTGACCTAGTTTTTCATCCGAGATGACCCATGTTGAACTCATCTGAGCTATCAACTAGATAAGCATCCTGACCAAGTTTGATGATGATTGAGGCAAAAATGTGACCACTAGAGTGTTAACAAGGTTTTTCTATTTTTAGCTCCTGTGACATAGTTTTTCATCCGAGATGACCCATGTTGAACTCATCCAAGCTATCAACTAGATTAGCATCCTGACAAAGTTTGATGATGATTGAGGCAAAAACGTGACCGCTAGAGTGTTAACAAACAAGTGTGGTCGGACGCAGGATGACAGACGGTGGACGACGGACATTAAACTATCCTTAAAGCTCACCCTGAGCTAGCTCAGGTGAGCTAATAAAAGGGTAGCAGGACAAGGTCTTTTATTCTCAATATAATCTCAAACTATGGAAGGTGAGTGGTACGAAAATGTCTCTTTAGTGCAGTAATGAGTTCAACTCCTATATAATTTAATAAGAGTTAAAGGAACTCCACTGAGGTCCAAAAGCCTAAAACATAAAGTTGGAAATTTAACACAGTTTAGCTAGGGCATGTACAGCAGAAATTTATGCAAACAATAAATTGAAAATCATATTTTCATGCTACTGTTAGTCTGACTTGAGTGAATAGGGTTGCAACACTTTTCAATTTTCGGCCATATTTCACAATTAGAATAATTATTATGGAAAAACAGATTAAGCAAATAATCTGAAATTTTGCACACAAGTTATTGGTCTAGACCTTCTTATGGAACATTATCTCGAAGACTCATTTTCAGTCCTGTCATGTCAAAAAACCTCAGCGTCCCTTTTTAAACCTGTTACTGCACTAAGGTGACAAAATTATGTTATTGGTGATGAGTTTAACAGATACTATTATATGTCATATTGGAATTTTCCAGTTTTACTTGCAGTAAAAAGACTGAAGGTGCATTGACTTTGGCATGATAAATTCTTATACAACATAGAAATTTGTAGAATTGATATCTCAAGCAGTATGATACCAATCACTTATTTAAAGCTCCTTAGTATAATGTACCTCAAGATTATGAAAGAACTTATACTTAAGTATGCTTTAAAAAATCCAAACCCCAGATGCATAACTACACATGCTGACCAATATATTACATGTACATTATATATATGGTACATTTGAATAGCACCATTTCCTTACTGAGTTTCATAACAAGGTAATGTCTTTTACTCAGCAGTGGCTAGTTTCATAACAATATATACAGCAATGACATTTTGACTTTGACAAAATCAATACATCTTTAGTGTTTTTTTTTTATAAATTGTTGTTGACTGTACATGTAACATGTCTTTCTGGCCTTTTACTATACTTATAATAAGGACACTAAACATGTTCTATTTCCATATCCCTTCTTTTTTTCTCTACAGTCAAATTTTTTTGTCATTATGAGGACAATGGCACTGTCAAAAGGTCAAACAATTATTTACCAGCAATATGGTGGAGATAATGGCACTGTCAAAGGTCAAACAATTATTTTCCTAAGCCATGTGGTGGAGATAATAGCAATGTCAAAAGGTCAAACAATTATTTTCCAGCCATGTGGTGGAGATAATAGCACTGTCAAAAGGTCAAATTATTTTCCAGCCATGTGGTGGACATAATGGCAATGTCAAAAGGTCAAACAATTATTTTCCATCCATGTGGTGGAGATAATGGCACTGACAAAAGGTCAAACAATTATTTTCCAGCCATGTGGTGGAGATAATGACACTGACAAAAGGTCAAACAATTATTTTCCAGCCATGTGGTGGAGATAATGGCACTGTCAAAAGGTCAAACAATTATTTTCCAGCCATGTGGTGGAGATAATGGCACTGACAAAAGGTCAAACAATTATTTTCCAGCCATGTGGTGGAGATAATGGCACTGTCAAAAGGTCAAACAATTATTTTCCAGCCATGTGGTGGAGATAATGGCACTGTCACAATGGTATCAAGTCAGGAACCTTGATCACTAGATCATGAAGACCACATAAAGTAAGTTATACCAGTATATAAGACATTGATGTTCAAGGAGACAGCCTGGTATCTGTGTGTGTTCTAATGACAGATGGCTGATGACTAATGTTAACATTAACATTTTCTAAATCAATAATCATCTTTATTATGATTCAGTACATATAATTATTGAACATTTATACATGAGTAATAACAAAACATTTATAAAATGAACACAATGGCTATTTTTTGTTTGTTTGTTTCATTTTACGCCTTTTTCCCCAACAGTATTTCAGTCATATAGGCAGGTAGTTTCCTAACCGTTGTTCCTAGATAGTTACACCAGTACTAAACTGCCTTCCTCCGTGCTAAACTACCAAAGCATCTCCCGGGGATCGAACCCAGGCCAGAGAGGAAACTGGATTAGAAGTCATCGACTCTAACCCCATCGACCACAGAGGCGGTTCACAATGGCTATAATACATGTTATTTTATCATGTATTTAACACTCTATCAAGAATTAGATTGTTATACATGTTATAATAAACTTATTGTGTAAAAATGGGTCAAAGACAGAAAAGGCCGGGTTGCATATGTATACAAAATATCATGAGGCTGTGATGTTACGGAAAAATTTTTCAATTGACCCATTAATGTCGAAAATTAAATACAGTAGGTAAACAGGAAATGGATTAGCTACACACCTAAAATCGAATCCCACAGTATGGGACCATGTGTCAATGCTGTATGCCAAATATCAAGAGGCTGTGATAAGTAGTTGCTGAGAAAACTGTTACGAAAATTTCCTACCATTGACCATAATGTCAAAAAATCTAACTAATTTAACTAAGTGGATAAACAGGAAGTGGATGAGCGACAGACCTGAAATCAAATCCCACGGTATGGGACAATGTGTCAATGCTGTATGCCAAATATCAAGAGACTGTGATAAGTAGTTGCTGAGAAAACTGTTACGAAAATTTCCTAGCATTGACCATTAATGTCGAAAAATCTAACTAATTTAACTAAGTGGATAAACAAGAAGTGGATGAGCGACAGACCTGAAATCAAATCCCACAGTATGGGACCATGTGTCAATGCTGTATGCCAAATATCAAGAGGCTGTGATAAGTAGTTGCTGAGAAAACTGTTACGAAAATTTCCTAGCATTGACCATTAATGTCAAAAAATCTAACTAATTTAACTAAGTGGATAAACAGGAAGTGGATGAGCGACAGACCTGAAATCAAATCCCACGGTATGGGACCATGTGTCAATGCTGTATGCCAAATATCAAGAGGCTGTGATAAGTAGTTGCTGAGAAAACTGTTACGAAAATTTCCTACCATTGACCATTAATGTCGAAAAATCTAACTAATTTAACTAAGTGGATAAACAGGAAGTGGATGAGCGACAGACCTGAAATCAAATCCCACGGTATGGGACCATGTGTCAATGCTGTATGCCAAATATCAAGAGACTGTGATAAGTAGTTGCTGAGAAAACTGTTACGAAAATTTCCTATCATTGACCATTAATAATGTCGAAAAATCTAACTAATTTAACTAAGTGGATAAACAGGAAGTGGATGAGCGACAGACCTGAAATCAAATCCCACGGTATGGGACAATGTGTCAATGCTGTATGCCAAATATCAAGAGACTGTGATAAGTAGTTGCTGAGAAAACTGTTACGAAAATTTCCTACCATTGACCATTAATGTCGAAAAATCTAACTAATTTAACTAAGTGGATAAACAGGAAGTGGATGAGCGACAGACCTGAAATCAAATCCCACAGTATGGGACCATGTGTCAATGCTGTATGCCAAATATCGAGACTGTGATAAGTAGTTGCTGAGAAAACTGTTACGAAAATTTCCTACCATTGACCATTAATGTCAAAAAATCTAACTAATTTAACTAAGTGGATTAACAGGAAGTGGATGAGCGACAGACCTGAAATCAAATCCCACGGTATGGGACCATGTGTCAATGCTGTATGCCAAATATCAAGAGGCTGTGATAAGTAGTTGCTGAGAAAACTGTTACGAAAATTTCCTAGCATTGACCATTAATGTCGAAAAATCTAACTAATTTAACTAAGTGGATAAACAGGAAGTGGATGAGCGACAGACCTGAAATCAAATCCCACAGTATGGGACCATGTGTCAATGCTGTATGCCAAATATCAAGAGGCTGTGATAAGTAGTTGCTGAAAAAACTGTTACGAAAGTTTTTTTCCCCGCCCGCCCGCCGCCCGGACGCCCGCCCGCCGCCCAACATTCACCATACTATAACCCGGATTTGCACCAGTGCAACCCGGCCAATAAAATGTACAGACCAACAAATTATAAACACAAGCAGTTGATTTAAGGGCAAAAACTGTCGTTGTATTGCTGCTGCTATATGTCAGCCTAGCAACTTAAAGTTCAAACAGTGACTTTCCAGCCATTAAATTTGATTCAGGAAGACTTCAGGTGTCCCTCTCTGTCTTATTTCAGACACTATAGTGTTTACCTAAGTGAAATCACTTAACTTTCATAAGCTTTTTAAATATCTTTTTTTTTTTTTGTTAGTCTTTTTTTAGCTTTTAGATGCCCTATTTACATAGGTAATTCTTGAATAAGAATATCAAATAATTCTTTTACATGGCAGATGAGATTCATGTGGACTTTCTTGGAAGATTGTTAAAATGTTATGACAAGTTTTATCACATGACTGCAAGTATGTACATAGCATTTCATATGGCCTAAAATCTTGGTGCATTATGCATAATGCTTCGAGATAAAAAATTTTCATATGACACTTTAGTTTCATCTCAGACCTGAACTGAACTGTTTAGGTGATATGGTAACCTTGGGGTATGACATCAGGTGGTTGTCTGTGATTTATTTAAAGATCTGGACTAGAATGTATCATCTTGGCAGAGCAAGACAATAAACAAAAGAACTACATGCTGTGTTAACACTTATCTGTTAATATAACCACTTTTGACAAAAAATTCTAAGCTAAAAAGGGGCATGACTCCAAAACTATAGCTTGCAGAATTATGCCCCTTGCCATGATAAGCAAGTATTGCAAGTTTCATATTGATACCTTTAACATTGTTCTAGTAATGGGCTACATTAAAGTTTTTGCATGATAACAACAATTACACAGCCATCATAGTAGCTTAACATTTTCTTCAAAACAGACAAGCTAAAAAGATAATCAAAAGCTGAGCTAAATCTTACATACAATATGTATGTAATGGAGAACACATTTTCTGGATTACCTGTAAAATCGACTAATCAGCACTTCATTTGTGAAGCCCATACCACCCCAAAACTGCAAACATTTATCAGTTATCTCCCTTGCTAATCTTCCTGCCTTCAGTTTACTCATAGAGGCCAACTTAGTAACATCATTACCTTGGACATACAAAGCTGGGGAAAAACAAAAAACAAAACAACAGTAAAAAAATTGACTGCCAGCATAACAATCCTTAATGTCATTTTATTCTTTCTTCAATTGACAAACAAGTTTTTAATGATAATTCAGTTCTTAAGTCTTAAAAGGAAATTCCCCTGTCCATCAACTTAACTTCAATATGTCAAAATTTAAACAAAGTGCTTTTCTTAAAAAAAATCTCAATGTCGTTATGGGGCAGTTTTGTCACATAGGCAGTTATACATTATTTCACTTAAAATAACATTTCTATATTAAAGGATAGTCACACCAGTAAAAACTAGAACTGCCACTATCATGGCGTGAATACCCCCGCATACCACTTTGTCAGAATCAACAGTGGCCATTTAGAGCTCAAGGACAACCTCCCTGCCAAATCTGAAGTTACTAAGCCAGTGCATTGCTAAGTTATGTATTCTACATGCTTCAAATGTGAAAATGTCAAAATCAATACATTGCGGACAGGACATTCTTTAGCAATTGAGAAGAAAAGCTTTTTTTTTGTCAAGGCCTCTGTGACCTTGACCTTTGACCCAGTGACCTCAAAATCAATAGGGGTCACCTTATAGTCATGATCAACATCCATGCCAAATATGAAGACTGTGGGTCAAAGGAATCTTAAGTTAATGGGCGGACAAACTTTTTGAAGTCAAAGTCCCTGTGACCTTGACCTTTGACCTGGTGACCTCAAAATCAATAGGGGTCATCTACTAATCATGACTAACCTCCATGCCAAATATGAAGACTGTGGGTCAAAGGAATCTAAAGTTATTGGGCGGACAAACTTTTTGAAGTCAAATCCCTGTGACCTTGACCTTTGACCTGGTGACCTCAAAATCAATAGGGGTCATCTACTAATCATGACTAACCTCCATGCCAAATATGAAGACTGTAGGTCAAAGGAATCTTAAGTTATTGGGCGGACAAGCTTTTTGAAGTCAAGGCCCCTGTGACCTTGACCTTTGACCTAGTGACCTCAAAATCAATAGGGGTCATCTACTAATCATGACTAACCTCCATGCCAAATATGAAGACTGTAGGTCAAAGGAATCTTAAGTTATTGGGCGGACAAGCTTTTTGAAGTCAAAGCCCCTGTGACCTTGACCTTTGACCTAGTGACCTCAAAATCAATAGGGGTCATCTACTAATCATGACTAACCTCCATGCCAAATATGAAGACTGTAGGTCAAAGGAATCTTAAGTTATTGGGCGGACAAGCTTTTTGAAGTCAAGGCCCCTGTGACCTTGACCTTTGACCTAGTGACCTCAAAATCAATAGGGGTCATCTACTAATCATGACTAACCTCCATGCCAAATATGAAGACTAAGGGTCAAAGGAATCTTAAGTTATTGGGCGGACAAGAAAAAACCGACGGACAGCCGGACGGCCGGACAGCCGGACAGCCGGACGGCCGGACAAGCTGATTCCAGTATACCCCCCTTACAACTTTGTTGTGCGGGGGTATAAAAATTACAAAATTGATCTTTTCCTAAAAAAAAACCCCGTGAATTTGCAAAATAAATCAATATTACAGCTTTACAAAACTACTAGGAATATGAACTTTAAGCAAATACAACACACAAGGAAAAGCTCAATTTAACAAGATATAGTGGACTTACCTACAGTCCTATATAGCAAAGATCGGAGAAGTTCCAACTCAGTCTCTAATTCTGCCAGAGTAAAATGTACAACTTGATTGTTAAGGATGGGAAATCCAAAGGCTTTCCTTGTACGAGTGTATTCGATTGTTGACTGTATAATTGCCTGTAAAGGCAAAATTGCTGAAATGTTCAAACGGTTACTTCTCAAAAGCTGAACAAATGTAACTAACTTTAACGTTCCTCAAACAAAGCAGGTTATTCTAACTTTAATGTACATACTATACAGCAGTATTCTTTTAAAAATGTTTTAGAACTAAAATATCATTTGTGAATAAACCTAATACCTACCACATGGCAACAATTACAAAAATCCACTTAAGGTACCTCTTTTCTAATTCTTTCTAACAGCTATACCTTTAATGATCCACCATAGTAAACAACTTTTAATTATCCTGATAGTGATTCAGCTATAACCCTTAATTTGCTATATTTGTGTTACAGAGTTTTCCCTGCAGTCCATCTGAATTTTTATGGGCAGATAACTCAAAAATAAAGTCACTGCCCCCCCCACCCCCCCAATTGTTTTTTGGTAATACAAAAAAAAAAGCTACCAACAGTATAGATCCTATTCAGACTGCATGGATCTGCAGGATGGCTGAGCTATATACAAGTGGCTTTTGGTTCAGGCAGATTAAAAGTAAATAATCCACCATTATTAAAGCTTTACTTACGATCCAATAATTATTGTATCAATAATCCTTAAGAAATAGTCACAGAGTAATCATTTACCTAGCCTGATGGTAAGTGATTAGCATTTACCTACAGCACAAAGTCAAACTTAGCCTACACTTCCATGCAATCTTACTAAGACTAGACTCTAAACTATTATGTTTTCAAATAATTGTGTGACATTTCAACCCATTCCCTTAACCTTTTCCATTATATAAGTGTGTTTCGACGGCTTTTTGGCCCCCCCCCCCTTTTTGAGGCCTCAAACAGTGAAAAAATGCCCTATTTAGGCCCCAAACACCATTTTTCATTTGAGAAATGTTGTTAAAAAAAGTGACCACTTTTTCGGCGCCGTCCCCCATGCAAATGTTACATCAGGGGGTTGCCAGAAGAGGGATGTGCCCCCTTTTGTTTGGGGGGTTTGAAGGGGGGCGGAGTCCCCCTCATCGCCAAGAAAATTTTAGACATGTGACAGGCTAAAAATGACCTCATGTCGATCTTAGGGTAAATAGTAACCGACGCTGAAAAGCCTTTTACTATATCTCAATTCATTGAGAAGTTGCAGCACTTTGAAATCAGTTTTGATGGAAAAAAACAATGCAAAATAGTGATTTTTGGCAATTTTGAGACTTCCCCCCATTGCCATGGTAACAGGAAATTTACGATTGAGCATGCTGTTACAGAGGCAATGGTCCAGTCAACATTTGTGCCAGGTTTCATCAGCATTGCAGCATTTTTCATAGTTTCATAGCAGTTTGAACTTGTTACAGGAGGCTTTTCAATGAAAAAGGCCATTTTTCGCAATATGCTCATGGGGTAAAAGGTTAAGTCGTTTTTCAGGTACCACCTTGCACACAAAAGCTTAACAAAAGTGCAACGCCAGCACTGAAATGAGTACAATAGCTCTCCCTATTCTTCTAATAGTGGAGTTACATACCAGTATCCATTACATTAACATCAATTTACAATGCTAAAATTGACTTTAATATTATCATCTATTAAGCTATGTAAGCTATAAGTTCAGTGTAACATACCTGCGGCCACAGCCCACATTCTCTCTGCCTGAAATTGAATCATCTGATATGTAAAGCCCATCCCTTCCTCTCCAATGATATAGTCTTGTGGTATACGTACATCTTCAAAAAATATCTGAGCAGTATCAGAACTTCTCATACCAAGTTTGTCTATCCTCTTAGCATGATGAATTCCTAGTTAATGATAAAATAATAATATAGCATTTCTTCTTGCCTTCCCCTACAGCTGCTGTTAGTTGTATATTTTTGCAGGCACAAGCAGGAGCCCATATTAGTATACCAGAGATAGGGGCCTTTTATTTTAAATTGATGTCAAAAGAATAATGTGTCTCATTTGAAAGCTATGTGTACGGAATACGAAAAACAATTCCTTAAAAACAACCTCTTTTACAATCATCGAAAATCCAGGCTTAGTATAAACTTCACAAAGGTAGATGGATCACCTCATATGATCAAATTTCAATATTCTGTTAATAGATTTGTACACATCATGATAAAAGACAATCATAACACTTGTCCATCAAGGTCAATTAGTATTTTAATATCCTTATTTTTAACTTTTAAAAATGAAAGTAGTTAGGTCATGCAAAAATTATCAAAATTCCAAAATTCTGCAAACCAAGTCAATCAATGCAGTTTATTAATAGAGACATGTATATAAGACATTGTATGAACATTTATCTGCTTATAAATAGCCTAAATTATTCTTTTAATGATAACAGAAAGCAAAGAATTACTTAGAACACACAAGACAGAACCACAGATACCATTTACATTTTTGGACAGAATAATAGCTGATACTGTTACAAATTTTTGAATGTATGAATTTCTTTAGACCAGACTGTCAAGGATAACATACAACAAGCAAATTCGTTGAATTTATATCCCCCGCCGAGTACTGGTTATTAACACAACAACTGAAGACATAAGGCTTTATTTATATATTAATCATGGCATAAACAGTAATATTCTTTGAACTTGATAAATATTCAGGGCAATAACAGGGCCATAACTTTGTGTTAGATAGTAAAATCTGGAAATGCCAATGAGATGTATGCATACTACATAACTAATCAAGGGCCATCAATCTGAGTTATAAGTATCTGACTGGAACAAGGCGACTATATGCATATCTCCTCTTAGTATCCCATAAAGTTTCATTGAATTCCAGCCAGTAGTAGTAGAGAAGTAGCGAGGAAACAAATATTTTTCTTTATGGATATTGCATAAGTTATCAAGGGCCATAACTCTGAGTTAAAGTGTCTGACCGGAACAAGCCGACGATATGCGCATCTCCTCTTGGTATTGAAGGTTCCCATAAAGTTTCGTTGAATTCCAGCCAGTAGTTGCAGAGAAGTAGTGCGGAAACGATTTTTACTCTATATGCATACTACATAACTAAGCAAGGGCCATAACTCCGAGTTAAAGTGTCTGACCAGAACAAGCCGATGATATGCGCATCTCCTCTTGATATTGATGATTCCCCTAAAGTTTCGTTGAATTCCAGCCAGTAGTTGCAGAGAACTACTCCGGAAACAAAATTTTACTCTATATGCATTCTACATAACTTATCAAGGACCATAACTCTTGAGTTAAAGGGTCTGACCGGAACAAGCTGACGATATGCGCATCTCCTCTTGATATTGATGATTCCCATAAAGTTTCGTTGAATTCCAGCCAGTAGTTGCAGAGAACTACTCCGGAAACGAAATTCGGACGGACGGATGGACGGACGGTCAGATGCGCATCTCCTCTTGATATTGATGATTCCCATAAAGTTTCGTTGAATTCCAGCCAGTTGTTGCAGAGAACTACTCCGGAAACGAAATTCGGACGAACGGATAGATGGATGGACGGACGGACGGACAACGCCAAAACTATATCCCCCTCCCGATTCCATCGGCTGGGGATAAAAATGCAAGCACTTATTTTATTTCCAGTTTGACCCTTACATCAGCAGACTTTTGAGACAGCTATGAGATAAAAGGGAATCTGGGAACCAGGCGCCAGCTCATATTGAATAGACTCCTTGGTACTTTTACATGCCCAGTGTATAGCACTGATACATGAGAGCATTACCTGCATTTCTTACCAGTACACCACTAAGTAGGTGGGAAACACTGATAGTGTTTCTGAAAGATTCCAAGGGTGTAACCCAGGATGGAACCCGGTACCTCAGGAGTGACAGTCAGTGGTCCAACAAACTGAGCTATCGCGCAACCATTTTCATTTATTTAAACTTTGCTTAAGGAATATATTGTAAAAACCATAATGTCACCTTAGTGTTGTATTTTTTTACATAGTAAGGTAAGATCAACTCCTTATATGATTTATATATATTAGGAGTTAACCAACCTGTTACTGCACTAAGGTGACAATTAAGCATCTGTCATAAGACCATACCTTTGGTATCCATAGGTAGACAAATGAGTGATTTAGAACGGTGAGCAGGGCCATCACTTGTGTTAGCTAACAGACACATCCAGTCTGCCTGGAAACCATTGGTGGTCCACATTTTACCACCGTTGATCACATAGTCACCACCTTGTTTGACTGCTTTAGTCTGTATACCTGAAATGTTCAATATACATAATAATAATATAAAATTACGATTATGTGAAAATACAAACAGAACAGAAATTTTGTTACTTGGTTTAACCCTTTACCTCATATATAGGCGAAACATTAAGCACTTTCGACCCCCCCCCCCTCCCCCTCTTTTAGGGCTCAAATAGTGTAAAAATGTCCTGTTTGGGCCAAAACACATGTTTTTGTTTGGAAAATGTGGATAAAAAAGTTGCCCCCCCCCCATCCAAAAGGTACATCAGGGGGTTGCCAGAAGGGGGATGTGCCCCTTCTGTTTGGGGGGTTTGAAGGGGGGCGGTAGTCCCTCTCATCACCAAGAAAATTTTGGACTTGTGAGAGGCTAAAAATGACCCCAGGTCGATCATAAGGTAACATGTAACCAACACTGAAATACCTTTGACTCTTTCTGAATCCATCGAGAAGTTGCAGCACTTTGAAATCAATTTTGATGGAAAAAATCAATGCAAAATAGTGATTTTTGGCAATTTTGAGATGTCCCCTCGTTACCATGGTAACAGGAAATTTAAGACTGAGCATGTTGTTACAAAGGCAATGGTCCAGTCAACATTTGTGACAAGTTTGATTAGTATCGAAGAAGTTTTTATAGTTTTATAGCAATTTGAACTTGTAACGGGAGACTTTTCAATGAAAACAGACATTTTTCACAAAATTCTCATGAAGTAATGGGTTAAGGATAACAAGATCATCACCATTTTAAATATACAAATACAACATATGAGCCGTGTCATGACAAAACCAACATAATGGGTTTGCGACCAGCATGGATCCAGACTTGCCTGCGCATCCGCGCAGTCTGATCAGGATCCATGCTGTTCGCTATCGGTTTCTATACTGGTTATAGAGTTTGTAAGCCAATGGCATGGATCCTGATCAGACTGCGCAGGCTGGTCTGGATCCATGCTGGTCGCAAACCCATTCTGTTGGTTTTGTCATGACACGGCTCAATTATGATACATAAATGACATATGACATGAACATGTATAACTGAAAAATCATAATCTATGAAATGTGAGAATGCTTAATGAGACAGGAAATTTCTTTAAAAGCATTTCAATACATATAAATAATTATGCTCAAGAATTTGTTTATCATTTGTTTATTTTTACCTAACAGGATCAAATTTAGCTACAATACATTATGTTTTATACTGGGGAATTTGTGTATTACAAAATGTAAGTAAAATCCACAAAAAGAAAACCAAAGTTTTAATACATGTATAACTTTTACATTAAAGTCATCTTGCTAGTTGAGATCAAAGGCATACAATAAACAAGCAGCAAGTTCCATGTACTGCTAACTATATGCTCCATGTTTATTACAGTAAAATAAGTTCATGTGCAAAATAAGTGTTGTCCTGCACCAACTTTTAACTTTGTACCAGTAAAGAGTTTAAATCATTTTAAAACACAAATCATGAAATTAACAGTATAGAGCTTGGGCAAATGATGCATTCTGGCTATAGATTAGTAGGAAAAAAAAGAATCCTCTGGCTCACTTTGGCTCAAAAGTAACAAATTATCTTACAGGGTGTTTGTTTTTTCCCCTTCTATAGCAGAGGCCTTTAAAATATGCCTTCCCCTATCAACTCCTCCATGAAAATGCTTTAAAATCATACAGACTTCCCCTAAAGTTCAATTTACAACAAGTTTTTTCTTCTCCTTTTGTAAAAGTACAATGTAATTTTCATAATTTTAAGTTTGTTTACGCAAATGTTAAGAAGAACATCATATAAAGAACATGTTTTAACCAATATGATGAAATGGTAAAAAAAAATGACAAAAATAATATAAACATATTATATATACAGAACATAAGAGACAACAGGGTTGAAACAAATAATTAAATCACATTATTTGTAACTTGTTTTTGATAATGTTAAAAAGTACATTGTTAAAACAACATGTTGTTTACAACCTTGAAATGGTAAAAATTCTATACACGCCATGGACATTAAAGTATGCATCAAACGATGACATTAACTAACCATCTGCAGTAACCAAAAGTGAGCTGTTCAGAGCCAGGCCATGAGAGAACATCCATGTGGTCTGACATTTAGGTTCTTAAGGATGTTTTCGGGAGTTTTCATATATAATACAATTATCGGCAATTTTTTTTTTCCGCATTAAATATTTATATTATCATATTTAACAACATGCCAAGTTTTTAGAAATTCTATAATTGAAGTGTTTTAATTTTGCCGATTAGTTTATATGAAAAAAATCCAAAAACGTCTGTAGATCATTCTATCTGTATTTAATATTGAAATCCATTAAAGCAACTTCACTTAGACCAAAGAAAAATCTAAAATATGAATTCCTTACATAAATCAAGTGAAGCATTAAAAATGAAAAATTCTGCAAAGGGTAATATAAAGATAATACTCAAAACTGAATTCAATATTGATTTTTAGGTCATTTGAGTGAAAGGTGATGAAACACTTTTCATTTTTTAGGTCACTTTGCTCAATAAAAGTAATTATTCTAGAAAAATAGGGTAACAGAATGATCTGAAAATTTGCACACAAGTTATTGGTTTGGAACAACATCAAATGGTACAGAAATCTCATAAATATATTTTCAGGCTCTTGATGTAAAAAAAACAACTCAACCTCCGTGGAGTCCAATAAACTTTTAATGTACTTTCCCTTATGCTAGGCAAATCAATTCATAAAAAACCTTGTGTTAATAAACTGTAGGTTTCTCTCTCACTTGACTGACAAACAGAACTTTTTTACAACATAAAAACAGAGTTTGAATGACAAGATTCATCTTTATTCCACCATAAAACACCATCAACTGTTGCAATCATTTTGTAAAACCAATCAACATTGTATTCAAATATAACATGTATGAGAGAGAAAAACTAGCATGAAATATCAAAACATTACCATCTGTTATCAATACATTCAACAAATTGACAATCACATTACAGATTTCCTTAATAAATCTTCAAAAATAACATCACATACCCTTGAATTCATACTTTATTATGACAATAAATGAATAACATAATCATTAATTATAGAGAAATCTTTTCTCTATTATTTCAAAAATATAAAAACAATTTGTTCTTTTATAGCATTAGTCTTTGTTTGTTAAGTACAATGTAAATTCATCTGCTATGAATTTGTGAAATTCAACGCATTTTTGACAGGAAACCAGGCATGGTTTTAATTACTTAGTACAATTTTAAATTCCTATTAGTATTACATTGTCATAAACCTAATAATCATTACTACACATGGTGACTTGTTTTACGTTTCTGTAAAGATTCATGACTCCAGGTCAAATACTTTTTGGGCTACGCACGACACAAGCTAAAAATTTCAAAGTTTTACAAAGGGCAATAACTCTACAAATACTGAATATATCCACAAGCAAACACCCAGGTGCACAACTACACATGCTGACCAATACTTCTGTACAGTTCATTAATCTAGGTCAATTACTTTTTGGGCTTCACAGGACACAAGTTGAAAATTGCAAATTTTTACTAAGTCAAGGGCAATAACTCTTGACAAAACTGAAATAATCCACATGCAAAACCAGAGGTGAACAACTTCAGATGCTTCATCATTCCTGTAAAGTTTGTGGACTCTAGCTCAAGCACTTTCAGAGCTACATGTGACATAACATGAGATTTCACTCATGGATGCACCGACAGATGGACAAGTGCAAATCTAATTCCCCCCCCCCCCTAGAGTGGGGGCATAGAAACAAAGCATAACAATTACATTATTTTTTCAAGTGGAGGCAATAACTAATTTTCTCAACTTTCCCAGTAAATATAAGATCTACAGAAGTAAGAAAGTTGGATAGCAGCTTAAGAGATGATAATTTTAACTTATAAAACACAGTTACTAAGAATCTAGTATTCGTAACAATTAATAAACCTAAAAACAGTATGGTCATCGTTTTCTTTAAATGGGTATAACAAGCACTAGTTAAAACAATTGGTGTTGTTGAAATCATTGTCAATTTCCAAATATCAAAATCATTGTCAATTTCCAAATATCATAAAAGGGTTGAAACATAAGCATTATAAAGTGTCATTTACTTGTTTTGTTGATTATTTTTCATATATGTGAAACAGCTACAAGGAAGAATTGAGTCTGTTTCCATATATGTCTGACAGATCATATTTGTACTGTGGTTCCCTTAAGTGAAAAACAATTACAATATTTTGATAAGTAACATTGCCACAAATGAAGAGAAACAGCTCAGGTTCAAGACATTACATAATTTTTTTCATATTTCTTTAAAAAAATAATTTTGGACGTATTTCACTGATGCTATGCACTCTTCTTCAATTCATCATCATTTTTGATCATCAAGTTTACGTTAAAATAATTCCATGACAGTTGTAAAATATAATTTGATCATGAAACTTTCATGTAACAGGAATTGCACAAATACTTAGGTGACGGTGTCAGTTTATCTATTTATTTATTATATACATTGTTCACACAAGTTCAGTTATACACATGTACATTTGATTATATTTTAAATACTGTGAAATTGTATTAGTGTTTACAACTGCAGTATTTCAAATGAATCATAACACATTTACTTTGGTAAATCGGCAAACTGTTAATTAGTCTAGTTAATCGACTGTTTATAAAAATAATTCAAAACCGATTAAAGCCAGTTAAAATTTATTAGTATGTATTAACAAAATCAAATTGGTCGCGCAACTGTGCAGCGCCTGGCCAATCAAATTTTGTAAATACGTACTAATACTAAATTGAATCAGTCTAGTAAATCGACAGCTTTATAAAAATAATTCCAAACACTAAATTGGTTAGTGTGTATTAGTAACCACTACATTAAATTGGTTAAATGCTTACAAATAATTTAACATTACTGGTTTCCTTGCAGTTTCCAGCTCCTTGCAGATTTCCAGCTCTTTATCATTTTCATCCAGTAAAGTCTATTTTTTATCAGTTAAGCATTAATGTTACTTTATCAATCACAGAAACATTTGTTTTATATATAGTACAGCGATTGATAATTGTTTTAAAATTTTGCTTGTTATTTAAAGTTACATAAGAGAACTTGCAACATTTAAAAATTAACAACACCTGGGGAATTCTAGTTTGAATGCCCATGCACAATGTCTGAGATCCCATTCTAGGTAAATCAGTACTTTTAAACAATATATTTGCAGACAACACAGAAAAGGTTGGAATGTTATATTTATTTGAAAAAAAACAACATTTCTTAACATTGCTTAATACCAGTACTGAATTATATTCAAAATAAAAAAGGTTTGAAAAATTGCTATGAAATTTTGAATAAAAGTGAGAAAAGTTGTTATATTTCAGGCCTTTACTCCAATTTAAAAGTAAAATTAAAGAGCAACATTAAAACATGGCAATGCTGGACAGGTACATTACTTTGTTCTGTCAAAGTTTTGTACTCTTCCGTAGACAAATTTTTATTTTATTTGTTAAAAAGTGCAATTTGAGGCCAGAAACTACTAGGAAACCAGTAACCTATACTTAAAGATATAATTTGATCACTAAATGTTTGCTTTTTTACATTGTACTTTATAAAATAATTGAAAAAAATAAAAGTTCATGATTGTCCTTTTACAAAACACATTAATTTTATACATCATATAATTATTGGTAAAGATATGACAATATATGAGATATGACCTTTCTCGTTTATATGTGATCCTATATTATATGAACTTATTGATGATAAAACAGATGTTAAAGTTTCATCAGATTTAACACAACATGTTACAAGTATGACTAACTCTCTATATGACAATTTTTTTTTCCTACATTGTATGAGTAATTCAAGTGATCTGTCAGTGAAATGTATAGTGTATTTAATTTTTATTGAGTTTTATTACAGTGAAATCTGTGAGACATTGGATGGTCTCATAGATATTAGTGAGTCAACATACCAACCCAAATACAACCATATTTTCTTTAATGAGTACAAATTCACCAGGAAATGACTTAAAGTTGGATACAAAGAAATCAAAACTCTGGATGTTTTGAAAAATATTAGACCTTTGACCTGAGGAAGGTCAAATCTGCGCTCTTCACATCATTTCATTATGGGATACATTTCTACCAAGTAGTTTCAATAAATTCCTTCTATCAGTCAAAAAGATACAGAGCAGACAGAGAATTTCTAACAGGTGGACAGACTACCAGGTGCATAACAATAAATGCTATAATTTGTTTCGGTATAAAATAAAGAAAGTACAAAGAAATCTTACTAGCAACATCAGATCCTGCTCCTGCCTCACTGACACCTAAACATGCAACTTTATCTCCTGTTATAGTAGGTGCAAGAAATTCTTTCTTCACTTTATCACTTCCAAAACTGTAAGAAAAAGAATAACAGTATTAGCATTCAAGCAATCATAGATATACAAGTATTATAATTATATAGGGTATTGATATACATTGTATATATGAAATACATTAAAACACTACAATCTATCTATCTTACAATTGTGTCAAACCCCTCGTGGGGACGCAGACAGAAAGTTAATTAAAAGTTGTTCAAAAAAGGATAAAAAAATATTAAAAATGTTAAAAACAGGGAACTAGGGGGACACATGTTTAATGCTAGCTTTTTATAATTAATATATATAGAAAAAAAATCTACATAAATAGGGAGCTGTGGCAAAGTGGTTTAGATGTCTACTTCTCAATTCAAGGATGGTAAAGTTTGAGTCATTCTCAAGAAATGACAAAGTTTCCTCATATGATGCTAGTGCTGGTTGGGGCGCCCGTGGCCAAGTGGTTAAGGTTTGACTTCAAACCACTTGCCCCTCACCGCTGTGCGTTCGAATCCTGACAGGGACTTTGGATTCTTTCATGTGAGTAAGCTATCCAGCTAGCTTACAGAAAGTCGGTGGTTCTACTCAGGTGCCCGTTCGTGCCTGAAAAAATGCTTGGAAGGGCACCTGAGGTCTTCCTCCACCAGTAAAACTGGAACGTCGCCAAATGACCTATACTGTGTCGGTGTGACGTAAAACCCAAGTGAAAAAAAAAAAATTCTGATTAGTTCAAGGAAGAATACACCCAAGTGATAAACTTTAATTGAACTTGTTTCACAATCAAGCTTAAATAGATATGTTTTAAAACAACATTTATCTTTGTATCTAGGTCAAATACTCACTAAGTTACCTTAATACCATGCTACTGCAATGCAGTCATGTCATAAATTCAGTAATTAACCCTTTACTTTGTTAATTATCTTAAAAGCCGATTATGCCTGAGAAATTCTTTTATCTTTATTTCTCAAAAACTTTTTAATTTTGATGCACTTTTGTAGTATCCAAAAAGTTCAAATACAGTCAGTCATAACTAAAGAAATGATGTACAAAATCAATAACACAACATTCTAAAATTTACAAATATAAATAAAACTTTTTCACTAAAAATGTTAAGCTTGAAAACAAAAGTAAATGCATTAATGAAGCTGTGACCTATAAATCGGAACCATGTAGCCTAATAAAGAAGGTGTACTACATAAATAAGTTGGAAAGGAAAATTAAACCTGTTGAATGTGTAATTAATGGACTAGCCTGGTCTACATTTTACATTTTCCAAACTGTCTTTTGTCAAATTTTGAGAAGTAATAGTAAGTCATCAGTATAGAACCATATAAGACTTCTGCATGGATATGAAGGCTGTTCAGGCTCTATTCTGGTTACAAAAACTAAAGTACTTTTGATTGAAGAAGGTTAAGGGTTCAACTTACAGTAATGTTTTCTAATTATGAACTCTTGTCAGCCCACCTACAGTAACAAATTCAATAATTAACATCTGTCAGTGACATCTCATATCAAAAATGTTATACTTTTTTTAAAGTATGATAAATCCAATAGTTTATTCACCTTTAAAGTACACATATGGCACATATGGTATGAATCAGCTGATACATTCTTTATAATTATACACTAGCCACCCTAAATATCTTTCATGGACTTACCCATTTTTGAAAACTGGATTTGTCATTTTTTGGTTAAATTTCAGAATGATTCCAAAGAAATAGCTACTAAAGAACACCATGATCAGATGGCATGAATGAGCTAGCTGATTTTGATTTTTGTAATATGAATTAGTAAGGGTGCTACATTTTAGTGTAACTTTAGGTATTATGATCAAGCTAGGGAAATTCTTTGACCACAATCAAGTAATGTTTTATTAGAGAAATATTAACATACGAAGCAAGGGCTGGCGTTGCCATGTCTGTCTGTACACCTATAGCCATTGGTATAGCTCCACAGTTGATTGCTCCAAGTTCCTCAGCTACAGCCACGCTATAACTAAAGTCAAGACCCAGTCCACCATATTCTGTAACATTACCAAGAGTTATGTATAAATTACACAATGAACATAGCTCAATGTCTTCAATCTTTATATCTTAATTAAAGAAAACTATTAAAATTCATACAGTATACTTTGTAACCTTGTTTCAATTTATCCTTAATCTTGAATGACAAAATAATTATTATCTTGTTTTATTTACACCATTACTTTATACATGTAATACTACATTATATTTATTCATTGGCCTGCTGGAATTAAAATAATAATAAGCCTTTGCCACTTGTGCCATCTGACCACTTTATTTAAAGTTGTCATATTGATATCCTTAACATTGATAACTGAAAGTTCCAAAACTGAAGGTGAACAAGTCCATTTCAGAAATTCAGCAGAAAAAGGGTAAGAATAGATTGTTGTACAATATACGGTAAGGGATCTTCCATATAGAATATAATTATGTAATGATTGAACAGAGAGACTGGCATGCAGACTGAAAACACAATAAGCCGAAATTTCCACCAAACAATGCAGACATAAACACCATTTTATTACTAATTGGCTAATGAATAATATAACAATTACAAGATTATCTGCTTAGAATACAAGCATAACATGAATTTTATTGTCTTTTTTTTTCTTACTTCGCTTGTACTATTCAATAATGAGCTCACTTTTTTAAATGCCATTCCAATATTTCATTAAATGTTTACTTAAGGTCACAGTATGAAACACTACATCATAATCACACATCTCACTCTACACTTATCATAATGCAGCAATACATACCTGTTGGTTTTGTGACCCCTAAAAATCCTGCAGACCCTAACTTCTTAAAGACTTCATGGGCAGGAAACTGACCCTCTTCTTCCCACTGGTCAACATATGGGTTGATATCCTTCTCTATAATCTACAACAAAATGTTTAACTTTACACAGTATGGATAGTTTTTAGTTAATTCATTATTTTGGTTTGGATTCAGGAAACAATACAAACTTAAGGTTTTGCCATTCTAGGGAAGTGAGGTTACCTATGGTGGCACCAAAGACTATCACACTGGAGTGATAATCCACCTTTTTTCTGTATCTTAACATCTGCAGAAGCACAAGGACACATTCAAAGCTGGGCAAGGGGCTTAATATAAGTCATAGCCAAAAACACCTCAACATCTCAAGTTCTTGCAGGAACCTACTTGTATAAGAATTTCTTGAAGTAAGTCTTCTATTATCCCCATACAAACATTTTCATTAACAGGAGCTGAAACTGAAGTTCTCCCTTGTGAGAGGCTACACTATTCACTACAATAAAATCCATGGTTGTCCCAATTATTCATTACCCTTACTTTCATAGCATTTTCACAAAACTAGTTGGATACACTACATTTCTTTATAAATTCCACATTATCAATGATTCTTTTTTTGTATATTATAAATTTGTATTTTTCTCTTTTAGGAGTTAGGACTGTTTACTTGGTAATTTAACTTTTTTTATTTACTGCAGTTTTTTCTGTTCATGGGCAAAACAAATTGACTCCATTTTAGGGAAAATTATACTTTTCTAGCACTTATATTTTATAAAATAGACAAAATGCAAATATTTTAGACATTTTATATTTTTTGACTAATATCATAAAATTTTCTTGCCACAAGCATCTAGATAAGCAGTCTTATGTCAGCATCCAACTCAGACAAAGATTGATTGATAAACATACTTTGTGCTTTCTATGTTTATGATGTTATTATGAAAATTTAGAATTTTTATAACATCATGTACAGATCATTTCAATAAAAAACAAAAACTTTTTACAGAGATCAAACAAAACATAATAGTGGCAATTAAGTGTGCCTAATTGGAAAAAGGCATTAAGGCAGCACGTAACTCTTGATGGAAGATTGGTGCTTAATACTCTCCAGATCATAACAGTAATGGCTTTCTAGCAGTTTCCGGCTCCAATCGCACTTTTTAACAAATAAAATATAAATCTGTCAGCGGACAAGTTCAAAACAATGTTAAAAATCAAAAATTAAAACACCCAAGCTTTTATCTGAATTAAATCATGTCATGTACATATCTGTCGGGATACATGGTTCTGTAGTGTAGACAATTTAGGTAATTTTGTAACTCTCCTTGACAAGCCTCAAAAATAAGTGTCAATACAATCAGAAATAAACAAACTAGTTTATTAGTTAGGAGAAGAACCTAGCTGTACTGTTTCGAATTTTTAGGTCTCTAGGTTTCAAATTATGAAATCTGTATGGAAAAATGTTCAAAAAGTGTCCGGTTGATGGTCCCTGTGTGCTCTCCCGTTTTAAAGCTCCCATTCAAAACATGGCTGACTGACCAAAGATTCAATGAGTTTATCTCTATGCATGATGTGTATTTCTATAGTCAATTTGCGACAGTTAAATACAATTCAATAAAATAGTAAATACAAGTTCTTTTTATTTGCACAATTTGCTAGAAATAATAAGAATGGTACCATTGGGGACCATCCAGGCTGCCGAGGCATCCTATTTTTTTTAGAGAATGACATAGTCTATGATTTTTTTTCAAAATGGCTTATATTAGGTTTTTTGAAAATTTTTGGATTAGTAAAATTGCTGGGAGTGAAAAATATAAATTTTATTAAGTTTTAAAAAGGGCCCGTTTGAGTTTCCAAAAACCCCGTCAAAAATTTAAAGAAATGATTTCGTTCTACATTCTGCCCCTTTTTTAAAACCCTCGCTTTTAAATTTTGGGTATAAATCTTTTGTAAAAAGTCATCATCGTTGAGAACACTACTGCAGAAGCTAAATGTCTGCCACGGGAAGTTGTTTTTTGGCCCCTAAAAAACTGTAAATTTTTTTTTTAAAATGGTTTTTTTCTCAGGCTCGATCGAAAAACCCGGAAATGCAAAACGCCATGTTTCTACAAACCGCATTTTAATTTTTTTTTAAGAAAAAATTTCTGTTTTTGGCTAATTGTTTTATTTCCGTTTTACCCTTCCCAAACTACAAAACCCAAAAATTCCCAAAATATTTTGCAGATAAATTTTTTTTTGTTAATTAAATTAAATTGTTCGCGGAAATGTAAAGGGGCAAATTAATTTAGGTGTAAATGTAAAAATTTTGGGTTTGTTTTTAGGGGTTTTTGGGTTCCAGCAAAAAAACTGTATTCATAAATTTAACCCTCGAAAAATCACGCTTCTGGAATCTTTTTAAAAAACTTTTTCAAATTAAATCATTGCAAGTTCCAAATTTTGGTATATTTCAGTAGTCAGATTGATCAGTACAGCTACAGATTTAAAAAGAATGGAAAAGTCATGGCCGAAAGTTGTTTTATTTGGAGATTCATTAACACAGGTAAGAGGAAAGTTGAAAAATATCACACCTGTTTCATTTAAATTGTACATTGACTGTGATTGTATTTTGTAAACCCCTTTGCGAAATCCCAGACAAAATTAAAACCCAAAAAAATTTTTGGGGGTTTTGAAACCCAAAAATATTTTTCCCTTGGGGACCCCCCAAAGGCTTGTCAGTAACAAGGCTAGCCGAGTTACTGCCCATGGGCAGGTTCCGAAGGAACGGATCAATATTCTGATCAGAACAACTGACATATGTCAGATATTTTTTCTTGCATCTTCTTCCATATTTCATTATATTTTAAACTCTTTACCTTAATAAAACAATTTTCCATGGAAATTTCTGACATTACACTATTAGTTACTAACTATTTTCTTACAACAGCATAATTTCATGAAATTACATTCATAATGGTAAAATTAAGTCAACCTATAAAAGCATGCCATATTGTACAGCACTCGACTCATCTGGGGCCCACCATGCCAGATGAAATACACCCATAAACATTTTTGATATGGACTACGTAAATAACCGAGGTATATCGAGTGAGAAACTACGAGTTGTTTCCCTTATCTTCAAGTAAAATCGATATCTCTTACGCTAAAACAATACAAATTTAGCCGTTTTTAAACCGCTAGTTTGTTGTGATTAAATGCCTGATTTTAAAAATTATTACATCAATGGAAAGCTTTAGATCTTAGCTTTGTCACAGTATATACTTCAACACATCTTTTGTCACCAAAGTATTTAACTTAACTATTAAACCTACGATATGTCAGACCATTTTACATACAATTTATACAGTGAGATACGCAACTGGTTATCTCTACTCGAAATACTACTGATAAGAATAGCCTGTCGTTTGCTAGTTGGGAAAGTGTTTATGGGTGTATTCCCGGTAAAGGTAAAACTAACAGAAATGCCAGTCTCATTTGCAAGAAAATTTAATTTTGTCTGTCAGAATTAAAGAGTTTCATATACACAATAATGGAACAAATTATGGGGCCGTTCAGTGGATGTACATGTATGTCATGATAAAGAAGTTTTTTCAATAATTTAGAACAAAGTCTGTATGCCACTAGGTTCATGTAGCTCAGTTCATAAAGCTGTAGAACAGTATTCCTTGAGTTTTGTCCAGGTCAGGCAACACAGTTTTCCCACCCTGGTTACTTGGTAATTAATTACGGAGGTAATTGTATTTTGAATATTGATCTCCAGGTAAGTCACATGTAAAATTTAACTGAATTATCATTTGGTGTAAAATTAAAGATCAAAAATAAGATAAAGCATACATTTAGTAAATAATTCAGTAAACTCTTTAAAAAAATCATGCTAATTCAATTGCAAACAAATATAAAGTTGTTGAAATTATTAGTTGATACAATATAAAACAGTGCTTCAAACTAAGATTTCTATTACAGCTGTTTAAAGTAAATAATATCATAAAACATTTATCATGTACTTTAATTGTAATCAATAATGCATTGCTATTAGTCTTTCCATTCTTTTTTCAGTATGGTTATAGTAAAGATGGTTGCTGGTCAGCCTTGGTCGCTGACTATTTACAAAGGTAAAATATACTTCTTTGAAAATAAAAAAATCTGACAGTGGGTGTTTACAATTGTAATAATTTTTTAACAAAAGAAGTAATGAACATCCTTTATTAGTTGCATACTATTTTTAGGCAAATGCCCCCTGTTCTCAGAACAAATTATTATATACCATGTAAGGGAAGTTTTAATGTTACTATTTTGTTAAGAAACAACGTCTTCTATCAAGTTTTTGCTTTTAATATCAACTTGAGTGGGCGGCACATATATAGCCCGACGTGGTTACTGATGAGACAAGTAATCTAATGATAGCTGCAGTGTGGGTTAAAAAACCCCATTAAGGGGTAAGGCTGTTCTTTCCGTGAGCAAGAAACTTTACATTCATTGATAGTACTGGTTGGCTCCAAGGAATGGAAATTTGAGAGTGTTTCAATATTAAAGCTAATCGTAGCTCCCAACAAAGTTAAGATTAATTTGCATAAACTAACATCAACATGAATAATTATTTCATACTGATCCTATGAAATAAATAGACAATAATAATTATAGTGTTATATTTAACAATTGCATGTACTTAACTGTCTGAATTTCCTGATTTTGTGTATTGTAAATTTTGTTAAAATGATAAATAATGAGATCAAATAGTAAATCTCTTCTGGAAAAGTATTCTTGTCATGTTGTATGATTTGATTTACAATTTTACTTGAAGGAAATGTGATGTGATAAATCGTGGCTTCTCAGGTTACAATACTAGATGGTGTAAGATCATTCTTCCAGGGTTGGTCACAAGTAAAGATACTGCAGATATAAAGTTGGTCACTATATTCCTAGGTGCCAATGACTCTGTGGATAGTACCTTATGCTCAAAACAACATGTGCCTCTAGAAGAATTTAAACAGAACATGAAAGATATGGTTCAGTATTTACAGGTGAGTATATTTCCATGAAGGCTAATTAGAGAGGATAAAAGGATTTATCAAGAACAAATATCTAGCAAGATTACACTCAAAGAGTTTCCATGATTGATGCACATTATTAAAATACTTATTGGTCTCCATTTTTGTCTTAGTTTGTTGCAATATTGAATTTTCTTGTATGATATGGGCTTATCTGGGATACTGGCTCTTGGATTGTTGGAAACAGAGATCATCTTTAGGACCAGGATTATGAATTTTATAAAAGCCATTCTGTAATTGTAAAATAATAATGACTTACCTTAACGGGCATTAGAAAATTCTGTCCATTCATAATTAAATAAAATTAATTATTAATATGTCAGTGGAGGAAATGTCTGATGATTAGCATGTCTGTATAGTGGAAGTCTGATAATGTACTTGCTAGTAGAGAGATGTCTGATGAATTAAATGTTTGTAAAGGGGACGTCTGATGATATACTTGTCTGAAAGGGGATATCCGATGACTTATTTGTCAGTGGAGGGGAATGTTTGATGATAAACATGTCTTTCGATGGAATTTCTGATGATGATTAACTTTATCTTCCACCTTGATTAATCATAACAATTGCTTCAGAGATTCAGTATTTCAGGACTATAGTTTAGATTATTGTTTTCATGTTTATTTTTACTGGATATTGTGAGTTTGAATCATTTACAGTGGGAGGGAAAGGAAAATAAAACAACTTCTACCCTATTTAAAAAAGTACTGTATAGGGGGGTTAAAGGGGAAGGGGGGTTGGAAAATTGGCCAAATTTAAGTTTAATTGGGCTACAGTACTTAAATTTCCCCCTTTTGCCAAAAAAAATTTTCCCAAAACCTGTTTTTTTATTTTACGTTTTTCCAAGATCCCGGGGATTTGCTAATATTTTCACATGCAAAATGGTTTTGGGAAATAAAAATTGGGTTTAACTTTTCCACCCGGGGGAAAATATCCCCTTTATACGGTAATTGCTTGTTTTGGGAGGGGTATTTGGTTAGCACGACAAAAGAAGTGTTTTAACCACCAAAAATTTTGATGAACAGAAATTTGGGGGGGAAAATTGCCAAAAAAAAAGGTTTTGGGAAATCTTTTTTTTTAGCTAACCCAAAAGAAAAAACAAGGGGGTTTTTTATTTTTAAAAAACTATATCTCAAAAAAGGGATATTAATTTTAATTTTAGTGTTTTTAGCTTTTTGGCCAAAACTATTTTTTTTTAAAACCAGAAAACCCTTTTTGGGTTTTTAAAACAAACCAAAATTTTTAGTTTTTTAAACAAATTCCAGAAGTCATATTTCCGACATTAGCCCCCAAATTTATGGGAAAATTTTTATTGGTTTAAAAAGGGGAAAGGGTAAAATGCTTGAAAAGATTTTTAGGGGTGCGACTGGGGGTTTAAAATCCATTCCCCTCAGGGGGCCTTTTTAAGCTGTTGGGAAAAGTTTAAACTGTTTTTTATTGGGCCATAAGGCCCCTTTCTTTGCACAGTTATTTAAAAGGGGGTAACCCTATTTTTCAATTAAGGGAAAGGGGAGGGCATGCCTTTAACTGTAAAAAATTGAAATTTTTCAAAATTTAATGTTATGGGTCAAACTGGGACAGTGGGTGAAGGCAGGGGATGGGGAAAAGTTTTTTTAAAATCCAACAAAGGGCGAAAGGGTTAATTTAAAAATTTATTTAAAATTTTAGGGGAAAAAGTGTTTTGGGGGAAAGGGATAACCCCAACAAAAGGTTTTTGCTGGAAAACATGTTTTAAAAAAGGTTTTTCAAAGAAAGTTGGGAAAACAATTTGTGGACAATTTCACAAATAGTCGAAACAAAAGGGTGTACAATGTTCTTTTAATTTTTTGGCCCTCCCAAAAGATGGGTTTAACGGAAATGTGGCAAAGTGGGTTTTTCCAAAACTAATCCCGCGTACAAAGAAAAATTTTTTCCCGTTAAAGTTTAACCGGGGCAAACCCTTTTGGGAAATAGAATTTGTCCAAAGGGAAATTGAAAAATTTTTCAAAAAACAATTTTTAATTTTATTAAATAAAACCCAAATTTACCCCTATAATTTCCTAAATTAAATATAAAAATAATGGGGGTATAAAATTTTTTTATTATCCCTTAAATAAATTTGGGTTAAATTTAAAGGAAATTTTAAGTTCCTGGTGAAATTTTGTCTGTTGGCGGGGGTTTTTTCAAAAACCCGTAAACTGTAAAAAGGGGTTTTTTATTACCCCGGGGATCCAGCTTGGGGAAACCCCAAACAAAATTTTTTAATTGTGTACAAAAGGGAAAAATCATGTTTATTTGTGTCCCCCCAAATTTTTTAAAAAAAATTTAATGGGGTTTCAAATTAACTTAAAAACCTTTTCCGGGGCTTTCTTTAAAAACCCGTAAAATTTTTGGTATTTTGGTTTTTGGGCAAAGGGTTCCAAAAAATATTGGGGGAAAAGGGGGGGGGTAGTTAAAAAGTAGATTTGGTCATTCCTTTTTAAAATTTCAAAATTCAAAAGCAATAAAAAATTGCACTTTTTACATTTTCTTTTTTATAACAGTATAAAGGTTTAGTTTTTAAAAACCTTGTTACTTTAATTGTTTACAAACCCAAAGGGTTGGGCCCTTTTAAATTTAAAAATGGGTTATGGAAAGGGCCCCATTGACAGATTTTTTCAAATTTTCGGCCCCCGGGGGTGAAAACTTAAAAAGATAAATCGGGCCCCGCCCGAACATGGTAAAGTGCACAAAAATGAAACAATGATGTCCCCATTTTGTTAATTTAAAACATCTAGCGGTAAAAGTGAAGTAGGTGTTAAGCACAAATTGTTTGATTTTATTATGAGAACTTAAGCGTAATTTGTAGAAACACAGTTTTATTGAAAATGAAAGAAAAAAAATATTGCAATTTCATTCAGAGTAATTAAATCGTGCTTCTTGAATTTAGTGGACTTTGTATACAAATAAGGGAAACAACTCTGTAGAAGTTACTGTACAGTAGAAATCTACAGAGACAGGAGTTTCAAGGAAAGAAATATCAAAATTATTTTTAAGAAATGCTTCTATTATAGATCTATAATGTGTATTAAAGACATTAATGCACCTCATTGACTGGCTGGAAAGTGATAATCGGCCCTGAAATGAATAATGCCCTCAGGCTGAAGTCATCAGGGGCTATTATTCTTTATGTGGACTGATTATCACCTTCTGGCCCTACTCCGACATGTTTTCATCTCGTATTGTTTCCTGCCATGAAAATGTAAGCAAATCATTTGTTAATATTAACTTCATGGAAAAAGCCATGCAGAATTATCTCCCTTCAAAGTTAGTTAAATATTTATAGTTTCAACAACAAAGAAAGGGAAGCTATTCAAAATTAAAAAGAATTACCTATATTGTATGAAACTAAAATCATCATTATGGTATAGGCTATTTTTATACGACTTTCAAGTCTAGATTATTACATAGATTAGGAATTGTTCAAAAGTGGTTATTTTAACAGATGAGAGTTAACATCATATGTGGTTCTTGTTTATTATACAGAATAATGGAGGCTGATATAAGACATTATAGAGTGATATTCCATGAGAACACATATGGTTGATGGGAGTTTTACTTTTAAGGATATACTGAAGTACAAAAGACATATATGAGCGGCATCACGACAAAACCAACATAATGGACTGCGGGGATGGGCAGGCTGGTCTGGATCCATGCTGGTCGCAAACCCATTATGTTGGTTTTGTCATGACGCGGCTCATATATTTATAAAAATAATACCAGTACATTGTAACTTATTTTATTTCAGCATTGGGAAGACATGTTGAATGATGGTCTACATTTCTCAACTTTAGGATCCGAGTTTGTGTTTGAACAGTTGAAGCCTGTACTGGACAAACTGACCTCTGACCTTCCTCTTCAGATGCCTTACTGGGCTGATATAGACAACAATAGTCCTCATACCTTACTAGATACATATTTGTAATTTAGTATTTTATAACACTATACATTGGGTCATATTCAACACTATACATTGGGTCATATTCATTTAATTGATATTTCATAAGCTAAATATTCCAAGCATTTAAGTTATAAAGCATTTTTCTCAGCTCTGTCTTGCATCGGAGGATTTTCATTGGTCAGTGTACATTCTGTGTCAGTTTCTGACCAATCAAATTCATGCACTTAAACTTAGTTAATTTCTTTATAACCCATGGCTCTATTATTTTATTTAATTATTTTGCAAATTGTATATTGTTGATAGTTGTTGACAATGTAGTAGCATTTTATGAAATAGTTCTTGTTTTATTTAAGTTTATTTTCAGAAAATCATGTTACTGAAGAAGTTGTCATATAGTTTATTGTATTAAATCTGGTACTAATGTTATATTCTTTCCTAGATTAAATTTAAGAGTTTTAAGTTTGTGTTTTCTTATGTCATAAACTAAATTGAACATATGTAGGATCTCACATGAGTTGCCGTGTAGTATAAAATTCTATTAATAAAGTGCAAGAAATAGTCATAAGCAAACTTCTGGCAAACATTTTCATGGGCAAGCTTAATAAATTTAATGTTATATGACAACAAATTGGAGATTATTTTTTATAACATGTCTAAATGCATTGATATTAATTTATAAACGCTTGTTTTTGAAGTTTTATATGTGCTTTTACAATCTGTACTGCTAATGAAATGTTAAGATGAAAATTTGGAGAATAACCATGCTGTACAATACATAATTATGCAATATAGGCAAGTTGCATGTTATTGTTATGAAATCTATTAATAGTAACAAATTGCTGATAAGATATACAGGTAACTTTCGGGTGGTTGGCAAAAAATATGGTGGCTAATAAAATGCAAAATATAGTAATTTTATATTTACAATAACAAACTTATTTTTTATGAAACAGCTTAGTATTTTATATCATTAGAAAACACATGATAGTTATTATTACATGGAAATAAGCAACATAATGTAATATAATTAAGTATAAACTGTATTTGTTTATATGTTTATTTTGCAATTAGAAGAATAAAACTGTCTGTTAATAACTTTAAATCTGTAGTTAGCATTTTTGTCATAGTCATCATTTATGTAGCTAGTATAAGTATTTACAATAACAGTAGTGATGCTGTACTTGTAAGGAACTTGTTGTGTGAACCAAACTGGAACATAATTGAGCCGCCTCATGACAAAACCAACATAGTGCGTTTGCGATCAGCATGGATCCAGACCAGCCTGCGCATCAGCGAAGTCTGATCAGGATCCATGCTGTTTGCTTTGAACCCTTTTACAAGTTAAGAAACTGATAGTGAACAGCATGGATCCTAATCAGACTGCGCAGATGCCCAGGCTGGTCTGGGTGCATGCTGGTGCCAAACTCACTATTTTGGTTTTTTCATGGCGCGGCTCATATAAAGTCATATCAAAATACCTTAATATGACGTTTTTCACACACTGTGTAAACAGTGTAACTCCTCTAAATTGCTTTAGAACATTTAATAATTAATAGTGTAAATCTTGACCCTTATATCACTCTAAATTGATTTTTCTTTTATGGACTTGCCCAATAGACCCAAAACCATTCATCATTTGTTGGGGAAATTAAAAAAAAAATAAGTACAGACTGAATAGCAAACAATGCCGACCCTAATCAGACAGAACAGATGTGATCTTAGTCTCATTGGTAAAATCAGTGGATGATGCGTCTGTCTGCTAAAGGTTAAAAAGCTACAAAATATTTTATATATCTAAACCATCTTTGTTGAAATATTAGCTGAGATGATAGATGTGTTTTATTATAAGCTAGAATTAATGATTATTCATTATACTGAATTTATTGTTGTTGTTGTTTTAATGTTGCTGATTTGAAATGATAATTGTACACAAGTTCTAGGGTTGGTTTGTTACTATGTTAGGAAAATCAATCAATATAAATATATCCCAATGTAAAGAGTTGCCAGTATAGATTTATTAAACATTTATGGTTCTGCACAAACTGCCATCATAGATTTATTATATAGTTCTGCACTAATTGCCTTATTGATTAATTGTTAAATTCTTAAACAATTTCTGTATAGATTTATTGTAAAGTTTTTAAACAAATTACTATATACCTGTGATTTTATTGTGCAGTTCTACACATTGCCTTATTGATTACTTGTATAGTGCTTCATAAATTACATATATAGAGGCTATTGAAAGAGAGTAGGTTCAATTCTGATTTTTTTTTTTTGGGGGGGGGGGGGGGGGGGGGGGGGGGGGGGTGAGGCATTTAGATTTACCTTCATTTTTAACAAGTTGAATATATTCATAATTATTATGTGAGCCTTTTGTAAGCATATTATTATTTTATTCTATGAGTTAAAGAATTTCATTATTGGACCTTCACACATGTAATATTTTATTTATCACATATCCATAATAAGAACTGTTCAAAAGAACCACTTTTTCATTGATGTGCTTATAGTGTAACATTTAGCATGTCTTTACACTAAGTTTGTTTATGGCAAAATATATGCAAAGCAAAAATTTCTTACACAAATTACTATATAAAATTATTGTAAATTTCTTACACAAATTACTACATCATTTTACTGTAAATTTCTTACACAAAATACTATATCAATTTATTGTAAATTTCTTACACAAATTACTATATCGATTTATTGTAAATTTCTTACACAAATTACTATATGAATTAATTGTAAAGTTCTTACACAAATTACTATATATATTTATTATAAAGTTCTTACACAAATTACTATATAAATTTATTGTAAAATTCTTACACAAATTACTATATAGATTAGTTGTTTAATTCTTACACAAATTACTATTTAGATTTATTGTATAATCTTACACAAATTACTATATAGATTTATTGTACAATTCTTACACAAATTACTATATAGATAAGTTGTATAATGCTTACACAAATTACTATTTAGATTAGTTGTATAATTCTTACACAAATTACTATATACATTTATTGTATAATTCTCACACAAATTACTATATATATTTATTGTATTATTCTTACACAAATTACTATATAGATTTATTGTACAATTCTTACACAAATTACTATATAGATAAGTTGTATAATCTTACACAAATTACTATATAGATTGGTTGTATAATTCTTACACAAATTACTATTTAGATTAATTGTATAATTCTTACACAATTTACTATAATTATAAATAAGTTGTATAATTCTTACACAAATTACTATATACATTTATTGTATAGTTCTTACACAAATGTGTATAGATTTATTATACATGTATAGTATAGTATACAATAAAGTTGTATAGTAATTTTTAGAAGACAAAAGTGAGTTCAACACAAATTGCCTTATAGAACTATTGTATAAATGCTCACAAAACACAATATAGATTTATTAAATAGTTCAACTCAAATTGTTATAACTTAATTGTATATTTTTTCACCAAGTATTGTTAACTTTTGTCCTGGTTCTATAATTGTACCATTTATGCTGTAGTGTTTAAAAAATATGCAAAATAAAATATTTGCATCAACTGTGTAATGCAATATGTTTTGCCATTATTTTGTCAAAATGTAATACATTGTACTTGTGCAATTTATTACAAATAAAAGAAATTATTTTATTTTGATTGTGTTTTTTGTGTATTTAAAATACATGTAGTTATTTTTACAATGTCTCACAGCACTGGTTCTAATCAGTTGGGTTATATAATCATCCTGAAAACTTCTAAATGGGTTGAATGTCATATGTCACGTGTTGCCACATATATACTGTATATGTTTTGATAAACAGAGTGTATGGATGTAGTTATTGATTAATGAGGGTCCACCCATCTGTTAAGGCACAAAGTCCTACTTTCACTGTCAATTACTTACATGTCACCAGTCATGCCTTTTAATTATGAAGTAATTTTGAACTATAAAGTTGTGATGATAATTTACCACGAATTATTTTACTACGGAGCATAAGCCAAAAATGTTAATTTTAAGGTCAATAAGCATCTAAAGGTGCAGTAAGGAGGTAGTTCTGAGAAGGGCCATTGGTGTCAAGCAAAGGACCTGCCTTTCTAGCCATGATATGTTGTTGATGTTGGTAGTTCACCTTCCGGAACATATTCAATATGCTAGAGCACAGTTCAGCCACCGCATCGTTCCTAGGAAGGCTGTCAAGCACTTTACCAGCAGAACTATTTGCAGGAACTGATAACTTTTGTATATGCCAGAGCACAGGTACTGTTCGAATGACCGTCGAAAGTATTTCATGATCAATCACAAATTGACCAGCCCCGTCCGTAGATCGATCTATTGTCGCCCGATTGACAGTCCAACGCATTACCTATAGAGCTATCCGTACGGTTCTCAAGCTGTGAGAAGTTTCTTCCGATTATCTTTTTATATTATGGAACAGTCTATTTGAAAGCTATTAAGGTCAATTTGAAATGTTGCATGAAACTAGATTGGTTGTAAGATTTATTTATAAATATAATATTCACTTATAATTGCCATAAAAGCGTAATGAACAGGGCATTAAACTCGCAAAGTCGTTCGGGCTTCCAAAAACTGAATTCTTTTATTCCTTTCCATACATGTATAATGCAAGCAGCATAGTTAAAAATTGTTAAAACATTCAATGTATTTTGGTATTTAAAATTAGTTCTTGAACATGAAATGACTTGAAAATTAATGTATAGCCATTAAAGACTCAAATCGCAGATGTTCCATTCTACTGATACGGAGGAATGACATATTTGTCAAACGAAACCAAAATATGTTAAATTTAGGTCATATATAAATTTTAATGACTCTGATTCCAACACGAAAATTAGCAAGACTCTATTCCATATTGCAGATATTTTTGATGATGTTGATGATTCATAAAGAGAATTTGAAACTCTTTTCAAAGAAGTTGTGGATGAACATGCCCCAATAAAAGAATGTAAATTGAAATAAAAAAAAAATCATGAATGTGAATTGAGAAATCAACCTATAAAACAGCAACTAACAAAGAAATTTGGTGAAATAACTAAAACAAGAGTCCGCTGAAAAATACTTCTATGAAAGTCCAAAATGTAGTCACTTCTTGCCAACTATAGCTTAATCTAAAGGCAAATAATTCCTTGGTTGGTAATATTCTAATACCTGTAAATTATCACGTGAATATTGTTTTGTGATATTGATATTAATTAAATTGATGAAACTCGTCCGTGCATATCACAAATACATGTATCTCAAATTCATCCTACAATAGATGCCTTCCAATTTGCTCCAATGAGCACTGATCAAAAATTAAAATTGTTAAAAAAGTTGCAAAAAGACTACTTAGTATAGGTGTAGACAGCCTACCACTAAAGGTAACCAAAGAGTTGCGTGTGCTCTGACAAAACCAATTACCTTACTAAGAGCTTTCAAACATCTAAGTTTCAAAAAGCTTCAAACTTAGCAAACGTTAAACCTTTATTCAAAAAGGATGATCCTTTCTTAAAGAAATACATGCCTGTCATTAAAGTCGAAACATCTAGGTATCAACTATTATATCAAAAGTATGTTGACAGGTAAAACACATTTCAGATTGTAGGCATTATGAAACAACACTTTTCATTACTTTTTCATTGCATAGTTTTGTCATCGTCGGATACCCACGGTTGGTTAACATGTAACATAACATAAAAAATGTTAATGGTTCGGCCGTGCGTATCCTACGATGAGTTTTGTAGGTTTTGATAATTAATTTATTTTGAAAATAAAATTAAAGAATATGCGATGTTACTTGCTTTTCCCCATAGTTTTTCCAAATTATAAAGATTCAGATTAAGTAAAATAATTAAGTCGGATTTCCATATCTTCATATATTTAAATTATATGAAAATTGTTTTACAAGACCTAATAAAATATTGCAATACCAACTACACAAATTTAGGGACCGTAAATTGTCTTGAAATTGACAAAATACAGAATACAAAATATAGATTTCTTGCTCTATCAATCATTTTAAATTACTAGTGATATTCTATGTTTAAGATGTTGAAATATAATATAAATATCGTTATAGAGGTATATATAAGAAAGTTCTGTTATTTACTGGAAATAAGTGATGTACATTTTCACTAATGTATTCTGCCTGTGTCCTAGATTATGACCGTCCTAGTTTCTGTTTCATATAGATATGTATGTAAACAAATAGAACATTTTAACATGTTCTATTCAAAGTATTGACATGATTAAACATTTCAGACACAGACGTTGTCTGTTATTTATCTATACATTTTCTGAAACATTTAATTGAAACGCTTGGCATCTTCTTATATTTTATTATTTGACGAATTATTGGACATCAGTATTTTCGGATTGTTGTTTTCGGATATATGCTGAGATTCGAACGGTTTGTTTCTATACATTTTCATAAATTGTGCTTGTAAGCGAGTCAGTAGGCTAAAGTTAGTTGGTAATTTTACATTTTACTCAATTTATTCGAATAGTTTAAATGATATCAAAGAGCCTTGAATGGAGGTGTATTTTGTACACCTTATAGATGTAAAACATAAATTACTACTTGACAAAATATTTGATAATTATGTTTTAAGCATCACAGCGACCAATTTCTTTTATATGTTTGCATACCTGATTTGCTCATATTTCAATCAATTTCAATGATATTGTAAAATAAATTGAAATTGTGAAAAAGTGTCGTATAATTTAAATTATAATGTATTAGTATTTTGTATGGAAGTCAAAATATTGTTTTGTTTACATTTTGCTACTGCACGCTTGAGCAGAGCTACTTCCTTCAGTATTAAAACATGTAACATACTGTAAATTTATGATTAAATATTATTCTATTTGATTTTGTATTGTAATACAATCATATCATTTGCGTCGCTTAATATCTGTTCACTATCTTTTGTTTTAGATGAAATACAAGGTGTTACTTTGTTCAATTGTTAATTTTTTATGCAGGTAGAATCAGCCTCAGGTAGGAAATGCCACGTTCAATCACCAAGGTCGTTACACCAAAGATGACCCGAGAAGGTGGAGGGTTCATGGTTAGACGTGTGCTTGGTGGAACGGCTTCATCATGTGACCCATTTTTGATGCTCGATCACTTCGGTTAGACAATTTTCAAACATTTTTCGAAATTTGATTTTTTAAAATATAGTTTTATGTTATTTATCAATCATTGCATCTTTCAATTAATGAGAGTAATTTAGATCCAAACACACGATTACGAGAATAATCTTAGATAATCGGTCAGAATTCCAACAGTTATATTATCTATGAATTACGGACATACGATAAAATTATATAAAGCAAATGAGATTACCTTAAAATCACCATTGCAGATACAATTTATTTCAGCATTAGGTACTATACATTATTTCTAGCCAACAATAATAAAATTATGAGTAATGATAGGTCGTACTAAGCTTCCTTTAGTGCTCTCATTTAAATAAAGAAAACTATGATAAATAAAAAGAGATTGTGTCGATTTCTTTTAACATTATTACAGTATATTTAAAAGCTTATGTTTTCATTATTGCTATTTTAGGGCCCGTAGATCATGGTCCAGGAGAAGCTATAGGGGCACCAGATCATCCACATCGAGGATTTGAAACTGTAACTTACATCATTGATGGTGAGTCACAACACAAGGACTCACAGGGTAACACGGGGGTTCTGGGTCCCGGCTGGGTTCAGTGGATGACCGCCGGAAGTGGCGTAGTACACTCTGAGATGCCGACAGAGAAGATGCAGAAATATGGCGGGCGCATGGAAGGTTTTCAGTTGTGGGTGAATCTTCCCGCTGAGGTTAGGTTTCAATTGTCAAAATGTAGTATTAAAATGCATCATATTGTTTCGATAAATTTCTTGCTAGAATGTCATGGTATATTTATATTTTGAGTGATTAAAGGAACCTTATCGAGGTACATATCCTAAAAATATAAAATTTGAATTTCTTCCAAATATCAGCATGAATACTTTAAACAGAAAGACGTGCAGAATTCAATGAAGGAATAAACTCGGAAAAAAAGTTGAAATTCGTATTTTTGTGTTATTTGTGAAAAACGTTGCATGATCTGAAATTCTTGTTCTAGACCTACATCAAATTGAACATTAATCTAAAAAATATTATTTCCAGTCCTGTCATGTCAAAACGCCTCAGTGGAGTCCATTTAAACTAATACAAAAATGCAGAAATATTGTATTTCACATTGGCAGAGCATAGCTAAACCATGAGTAAAATATAACTTGATGATTTTATACTAAATGTATAAAAAATCTAGTGTTTATACATTGATAATATTTTGTGCAATTGTATTATTGATGATGTTATATTTTTCAGGATAAAATGATTCCACCCAGATACCAGGATACTCCGCCTGATAAAATCCCTGTGGTTGAGTCACGTGACAAAAAAGTTCGAGTCAAAGTGATAGCTGGAGAATCAATGGGTATGTTAGATATGTCAACGTTATGATTACCAAATTATAAACACTTAACGATCGTGTCTGCAAGAGAGAACCGCCGCCAGGATTGTAAATGTCTTGTAAATGCATAAATAGTCTACTGCACAACGCAGTGAAAATATAGTTGTAAATACTGAAAAATCAGTCATTATTCGCACATAATATGTAAAATATAACTTAATTATTAAATCTTGAAACTTTTTACTTTTCCTTACATCATAGTACATTTTTCTCAAGTTTGATTTTATTGAAATATTTCGACTCACATCTGGAGGCATGTAGCTTTTAACACTGGAAAGCATGAAATAAAATATTTATATTAAATATAGAATAAATTACGTGCTATATATATATTAAAATGTTCAGGTACAAAAGCTTACATCGACACGAGGACGCCAATTATGTATCTGGACATCAGTTTAGAACCATTTGCAAGTTTCAGTCAGACTGTACCCGACAGTTTTGATGGGTTCGTCTATGTCTGGAGAGGATCTGGTAAACATTTTAACAATATTGAAATATCATACTTCCAAATTCATGACTTTAAAAAAATATATAATTTGTGAATGTGTTATCAAGAGTATCAATAAGTTGATTTTACCAAGCCGCATTGTTAAACTATTCGCAGTAAGCAATATAACCCTTTTATGGTCGTCGTGTTTCTTATAAAAGAAATCCCATGAGTATGTGTGGATTGTAAGACATAAAATAAAACAAGGTAATATTTGTTGTTTTAAGTCAGTAAAAGACTGAAACTGTTACAACGAGAAAAAATTCATAACGTGTCAGAATAGGCAAAAAGAGCCAGAATTGCAATAAGATGTTTCTATCTTTCATATATTAAAATAATACATACAATACGAGGTACAATGTGGTTATTTTGTGGGTTTTTTTGCAGGAAAAATAGGAGGACGTGAAATTGGACTTTATCAACTTGGGTTTCTTGGTGCGGGTTCAAATCTTGATATAACAGCAGACAAAGATGGTACGTGTATCTTTACTATAGTTTGATATAAAAACGCGGCACTCAGGTTAACGCAATTTTGTAATTTTACCGCTTTGACTGATACCCATAACTCTCAGCGAAGAACCACCTCGGTTGTGGTTGACAAATTTATCGACGGAATTATCTATTCCTTTTATATGTAGTTTTCTATGTTTACAATTCTGTGTGGAAGCAGTGTTCACCAGACTGAGTTGATAGAAAGTCAAAGTTCAGTTTAAACTGTACATGCTCAAGATATTTCTTACTACCCAACACCACGTCTTGTTTCTGTTTTATGTGTTCATGTTTTGTTAAATATACGGTACTAATTTATTTTATTTTTTACAATTATCTTGTGAACAATTGGAAGGTTGTCGTTTGAGTCTGATAGCGGGACAACCATTGAAAGAGCCTGTAGTATGGCATGGACCTTTTGTGATGAACACAAGAGAACAAATAGAACAGGTCAGTATACTTAAATCTACCGGAAATGTTTAGCCTTTGCCAGCAGTATAGAGCCAGGTTAGCTGCTTGAACTTCCATACAGTCTTATCAGGCTTAATACTTTATTCCCTGCGGTCTGGAGACCGCAGGGTATTGGTACGCGTTTAACTTTTGAGGCATTGAGGAGCACGTGACCTGTTTTCGGTACATGGAGGAGCATGTGATCTGTAAACCGTATATGATTGGTTAATTGACCTTTTCGAAAACCCAGCTAAATACCGTTTGCCGGTACGTTACGGATTTACCTGACAGTGTAGAGAATAGTCCGAATTATACCTAATTGAGAACTAAAAACTATTACGTGATATTTCTAATTTTCTATAATTATTTTACCGTTTAAGGTGGAAAAACTTGAATGATGTGTTTGAAAATTATCAATGTTTCATTAATATCTATCTCAAATTTTACAAACAATAAATTATTTATACCAAAATCTACAAAATTAAAATATTCGTAGTGTATAGAGATAGAGATATTTTCTGCGTAAACTTGTGTGTTTACTTTATTTGTTTTTTGCTCGGAATCATTCATAAAATGGTAGGCCTATTTAATCATTTTCTTAAAAAGAAATAATTCTTTTATGTTCGACCTTCTCCGGTCTTCAACGGTCACTAGTTTCCAAAGACCTTCTTTTATATTGATCGATTATTGTCAACTATATTCCTGATACAAACGTTTATTTATCCCCCCTCCCCCAAATAATGTTGAAAATAGTTAAATGAAATATCTTAATATCATTAAAATGTTCATCGCAGGAAACCATTTTACTTGTTTTAATATATACTTTCTATGATTATGATGTCCCCAAACCTGATAATTGACAGTTCGAAACAATAGAAGCTGGACTAGCAGGAAGTTATATAGGTTAACTACACTTGGTCAATACAAGATTGCCCTCTTGTGAATTTTGTAGAGAGGAGCCTCGTTGCATGTCACCTTTCCTGACTGGTCTTCATTATCAAATTGCATATCTAAAATTTTAACCCAGAACGATAATATTGTTGCTTATTTTTAATTATCGTTTTGCTTATCACAACTAAAGCGGAAACGGGGAGGGCGGCCGACATTTGTCTAGTATTTTACGACAAGCGTTTCGGAATCAGGATCATCCAAGTCTTATGGTTTTCTTCAGCTACAATGCTTTCTCCCCTATCCCTGTGTTAATACGTACTTACTCGTGCGACTTTAGTGTTATTATATTTTTCTGGTCCTTCGGGATTATCGATGCCAGCACTATTAAGTGTTGAGAATTGAGTACCGCTCAAGCCGGTGCTAGGGGCGCGAGGGATGTTGCACGTATTCATTATACCTCATGTACAGACTAAATCAGACCGACTCTGCAATTTTCATGTAATTTTGTTATGATTAATGCTTCCGAGGGATCACTTTGTTCCAGATTTTCATTCCATGATGCCAATTTTAGTATGTTGGCAATTCTAAGCGCGAATAATAATGTTTACAGCGAGCTGGATAGACCCAAATACCATGTGTAAATCTTTTAGTCAATATGCTAAGTTGTGACTTGTACTTTAACATATATTCATTACATGTACATATTCATGTCTGATTTCAGGTTTTATAATGTAATAATTTGTTGTTATTTTCAGGCTATATCAGATTATCACAGTGGTAAACTCGGTAAAATTGATGGAATGGAGGAGAGAATGAAACAAACAGAACAAGCCAAACAAAAACAAAAGCAATCAGGAACATGGGATAAAAGATAACCATGTTTAAAATTGACAAGAGATGAGCATAAACATGTGTACTGAATTTTAGTATGCCTAAAGTTGAGATTTTTTATTGTCTTTCAAAGTTTGTGTGTGTTGTCTTTCATAATGTGATATTATAATGTAATACCTTAACGTATTTTAATCGTGTGATTGAATCATATTCACTTCATCAAATTATTCTATTTTTCTAACAAGTTTTGTTGCCTGTCATATTTAATACAAGGTGCCATGTCTAGCTATTGAATTTTCTTTCTCTTTTTTCTAATGTGTGCTATTATTTCTTCTGCCCCCTATTTCAAACAAATACTTATGTCCTTTATATTTATTATTTAAATTGCCGTATAATCCTTATAAGTTATGATGGCTTATCAGTTGTCTTTTGCGTTATTTTCATATAAATTCTGTTCTCATATAATTTATATAAGTATTGCTGACCTATATTCCAATCAAAAGTCATATAAATTACCGTATGTTTTTTTTATGTTTAAAGCACATTATTTTTTGTTTATCTGTAAAACTTATACTTTGTCCTTTTTGAATGCGTAAAACTAAAGTGTCACCTACAAACAGTTATCATTTTATCTTTTAGTTGTAAACACTATTTTTCTATGTCCTTACATTTTTCATATTCACAGGTTTGTAAACTTTACTAAAATTATTTGTAACGTTAAACTTTATGTGCCCTTATGATAAAAAAACTTGTCACATGTCTCCAGTTGTTTTCTTTTTCGATGAAAGTTAGTTGTCAATTAATACGGTGACATGCATGTCCGGCTTTGCTTCTGTAAAGAATGTAATAAGTCAATATAGAGACTTCCATGACCGACTGGTTGAGTTCGTTGACTGTAATTAACTTGCCTCTCACCACAGGGACGTTGGATTCTTTCATGCGAAGAAGCAATCCTACTAGCTTGCGGATATCGGTGGTTATACACGGGTGTTTGTACCTGTCTGAATTTATGCACGTAAGTGTCTTCCTTCACAAAAAAGCTGTCAAGGTCGCAATATGACCTGTACTGTGTAAGCAAACAGAAAAGATCGATAAAGATACAATTTATACATTTATGTGCATTAATACAAGATGACAAAAAGTTTTAGAGGGAAATGAGGCGAGTGTCACATAGGTAGTCGGGGAGAGGGAGTATCACAAAGGAAGTCCGGAGTGGATGATGACCAGGCGAGTGTCACATAGGTAGTCGGGGAGAGGGAGGTTGGCATGTCAGTGTCACAAAGGAAGTCCGGGAGGGGAAGGTTGGCAGGCGAGTATCACATAGGAAGACTGGGAGTGGAAGGTGGGCAGAGGATGGAAGAGGATTGTTGTTAGTGTGGGAAATGTCTTCAAGAAGTTCAAGAACATATTGGTGTATGCAGTTTGGTTCTTGGTTCTGTCAGTAATGTAACAAGGAGTTGTCGCAATCGAAGATTTTGGTGTGGTGACAGATATTGTGGTCACAGAAGACAGACTTGTAGAATCTCTAGAAACTGAATGGAAACGTGTTTGAGCTGTTATTCTAGCAGGAAAAATATAGTTTAATTGAATATGTTAATGTGGTTAACTCGGGTAAAATATATATGTAAGTACCTGTAATTTAACTTCAGATACAATCTACAATCTTACTTACTTAAAAACTTAATTTTAAATAGTTCCTGTGTTAAAAAAGGAAGCGTACTACAACATATAGCAAATCTTTGTTTAATGAAATTATAATGCATTATAGGAGATGGTTAGCAATTAAATTCTGCAATGTAACGTTCACTTTATTGGCGGAATCCGTCCGTTAATTTAATTGAGGATTGAACCTCCGTTAAAATTTAACAGATGGATTAGAAACGGTTTGTGTGATATTCATTTTTTGTATGCATTGCCAGTCATATAAATGAAACATATGCAAAATTTCAAAATGGATATAGTGAAGAAACAAATTTAACTAATTCCTTATACTAGTATAGTTCCTCTTGCTGAAATTGGAATAACATTGTTTCAAACGTATTCTGTACCATGTCACATTACATTAAATGGGTATTCTCAGATATCGTAAAAAACAATCAATCCGCGCTAAAGAATATTATGATAATTGGTTATAATTTTAAACTACTGACAGACCTCACAAAGTTAGTATTACATTTTTTCCTCCGCCAACTCGCACGGCAAATGTCCTCATGTCAAAGTTCGAAGTTTGTTACTGTTAAATAGACTATGTTCTATGAAATTTAGAAAAAAACAGTTCATCTCTAATTTTTTTTAATTTTCTTTAATTTTCCGTACAAAATATTAATTTAATATAATCATACAAGTTACCAACAGAACTCAAGATACAAAAATTGGAAACTGTACCAAGATACCAACAATAAACAGTTATTGAAAAATAAAAAATGATAGCATTTCTGAGACATTATCGACCTTTCAGGGTTCTAATTTCTAGCAGACATGTTATATTTTTCGAAGAGGAGAGTTTGTGGTGGTACATGACTGTAATGCGGCCACGTTTGTATAAGTTTGTACAGTGTATCTCCCGGACAATCCGTATTGTTATTAGCGTCCCTGTGGCCGTAAAGTCGGTAATTCGGATACAGCATATTGTTAACTTCTGCACAGTGTATCAATCCCCGTAACGCTGTAATGATAATATATACTCTTTGTTTCCACTTTTCCACTGTATTATATTATTACTTGTAACTTAATCAGTAATGATAACATATTTGACAAATACATACATGTGCAAAATATAAACAATATTATTATTCAGTTACGTACGTAACAAGGTGAACATAGTTTACAGATACAAAAATGCGTTCAATACAATATGTTAAGATATTATGTATTATAAAATAACGTCCAATGTAAAAATAATTCCATTTAACACATGTGATTAAGGCATTCAACATTTCACAGAGTGATCAAGCTAAAAATAGTTTCAATTATTATTATAGGTAACAGAAAATGTATTATGTGTATTCATTTTGCTGTGCCAAAACAAGAGAGTATACAGAAATGACGGTTTTACATGGGGTTATGTGTATCATATTATTACTTGTAACTTAATCATTGCCAACATTTCTTTAATCTCCTGTCTTAATTCCGTACTTACCGTCTAGAGCCTTTTTGTTTGGATTTTTTTTCATGTAATCTCCAATAACAGATGTGCCCAACGACTGAGAATTGTAGCCTTTCGTATGAGATCCAACGTGAGTCCAGCCTCGTCCCTCATACACAAAACCGTCTTCACCAACCAAGAAATTATATCCGATATCAACCCAGCCTAAATAAAACAATTCCACTGATTATATCTTCGTTCCTGTATGATCTTATATAAAGATGTATTTGTACCCGTGGGACACGTGAGTTATTTTTATGTGTAAATAACGAATTGAAAACAATTTGGACAAATTTAAAATTATTAAGTTTAAGTTATTTTCCAGTTCACTCAACATTTACACTTAGATAGACATAATGCCACATAAAATAGATGAAAGAGGAATTTGTTACTAGGGTTTTCCTTTTTAGCTAATAAAGATATGCCACGAGCTTGCGGAGCCGAAATCAGGGGTATGGACGATAGGTTACTTTGACAAAATGCATTCAAAAGCAGCCTCAATCAAAATAAAAACTCTCAATTAGATTAAGCTTTCAACGTGTTCAATTGTGCCGTACTGGACAAATTCCAGGGCTTTCCTTTCTCCCTTTTACTCTGCCTACGATCTTAATTGTTCTAAAAGAGTATACGAACAACAAAATGAGACGCGTCATGACAAAACCAACGTAATGCGATTGCGACCAGCATGGATCCAGACCAGCCTGCGCATCCGCGCAGTCTGATCAGGATCCATGCTGTTCGCTTACAAACTCTTTTACAAATAGAGAAACTGATAGCGAACAACATGGATCCTGATCAGACTGCGCGGATGCATGCTGGTCGCAAACGCATTACGTTGGTTTTGTCATGACGCGGCTCAAATAATCATGTTTTTGATACCTCTGTAGTCCATATGAAATTTCTGTATGCCCCTTACTGCAGCCGAACACGCCTTCAAGTCAAAACATTCTGGAGTATCTGTATGATGTATAAAGAACTCGGGCACGGGTAGTGTTAGGTTTTCCGTGCTTTTAGGTGCACGTGCTCCCCATTGCGCACGTGTGATAATTTTAATGTCCGAACAGGTGGGACCCTTTCCTGTAATAAATTTATAGTATTTAATTTGTGAAAGCAAAACAAAGTACACAAATAATCAGTGTTCATCTTATGTACTCTGATTTTTGTATCCATGATTTTAATACAATTTTACAGTTAAATAAAGTTACAATTAGAATATTTTGATTTTTGTGCAATAAAGGCAAATCTTTACTAGTGTCGAATAAAATAAAACACGTCAATAAATCAATACATCAATAAAATGTAAAAAATTTAAACAGACAAGTGTGTTGTGTATTTGTTTAAGATATATTTACATTATGATGAACAATATTTACACAATATATTTGGGATTAGGCAGAAAGCTATAAAAGCTTATGAATGTCCTGTTTTAGTATTTATCAAATGTGCTTTATATCTATATACATGTAATTAATCGATTTTTCTATTATTGAATACAGTTTAATATTTTTTTACATTTAATGATTTCATCGTCATTAACATCATTAAAATGTATTATTTTAGGTAATATATATTTCTAATTGCTTGGTATTCATGGTATTCAAAATGTCCAAATCGAGTAACATATCAACCTTTTCCTTGTCATTAACCTTAATATACCGACGACAATCGTCTTAGAATAACGTATAGCCATCTTTTCATAAAAAAAAAATGTTTTCAATTTGCAGAATCTGATATAAACGATTTTACCCTCTGTTTAGTTAAATATGTGGGGGTGGGGCTGATAACTTGAGAACATAGTTATAGATATATAGAACAGATCTATTTAAACGTGCATTGCCAATCAGTACGATTTTTAGAGGTTATAAAATTCTATTTTCTTGAGAATAAAACCTACCTGTTACAACGATTTTTAGAGGTTATAAAATTTTATTTTCTTGAGAATAAAACCTACATGTTACAACGATTTTTAGAGGTTATAAATTTCTATTTTCTTGAGAATAAAACCGACGTATTATGATTTTTATATTATATTTTTCAAAAAAACAGAGCAATTTTCTTATATACATTTCTATACATGCAAAGTACGTACATTTAAGGTACATGTACTTGTATTTGATTTACTAGTGTATTTATCAGTGAACTTGGAATATATATAAAACTGTTAACATATTATAAAGTATAATTTACCTTGTTTATTTGATAGAATATATCCATTAACAGTATATCCAAACAGTAATATTAACACTGTATATATGCTAGTTAAACCCATATTTATTTTGTTGTTCACAGCAGCCAATAAGCGAACACAATCTTCCTGTATCTTCAATATACAGACGGTTATATAGGATTTGAAACGTTCTTTTTAACTTCCGCATTTATCATTTATACCTCTTTTTTTCAAAATGTAGCATGTATAACATGGTTATGTTTAATGATGCATACAGTCTCATGTACATTTTTTTAATCTCTGTATTAAACTTAAACGCTGAATTTCTTAAAATTTGTAAACTTAATTAGATAGACCTAGGTACGAAAAGGCCTTGATAGTGTTGGTATAACATTTGACCGAATCCTTTAATAAGTACTTTATAATTATTATATTAAAGATATTAATGATGATAATTTATGTTTATATATGATTTGTTTATCAATAATGTTCAAATATAAAACTCCTAAAAGGAAGTTAAATTTCCGATATGACATGAATATAGCCGGGTGAATATGCAAACAAAACAGAGAAAGATTTGTCGTCTCTCTTTGAAAGAAATAAATTTAGTGATAGGATCAAACTATATGTAAAACTTCCCTGCCGCAGGTAAACATATATTTTTCCTCAATAAAACATAAGGAAGGAAATAGATCTATTTGGTTTGATATGCTTCCTTTTGTACAACATCATTTGACTGTCAAATCATGCAATATTACAAAATACCGAATATAATCGTTCAGTGTAGGTATATCCCAGGATCAGATCACTATCAGATTAGTTACACAGATACTGTTGTAAGAAAATTGTTTCGCATTTCTTTTTTAAGACATATTCAAATTAAAGCTGTGACCCATTTACTTAACCTCTGTGAAATTAAGCATCCCTGCGTAAGGCCCTATGATCTATACTATAGGACCCGGTAACAAATCATGAAGGAAATCAGTGGCAATATATAAATGAGACGAAATTGATGCATATTTAGTATTGTATCAGAACAGGTTAGTTGACAATTCAAGGATGGGTGTGACTATAGTGAGGCCAGGTTTGAATCTCGTGATAGAGAGAATCTCCTGGACAGTCCGTCTGTCCGGCATCTCGGTGCCCGTACAGTCTGTAGTCGGCAGAGATCTTCCCCAGGTGAACACCGCATGCGATCAGATTCTTTACAGCTGTAATAAAATAACTCCAGTTAATAAAATAACTCGAGTTAATAAAATAACTCGAGTAATAATATAGATTAAGGTAATATCATGAGTTAGCACAACCATACAGACTAAGGGTGATATAAACAAAGCGATCATCAATAACAGCAGCAAATAAGTAAGTCGAATGCTTAATAAGGCCAGAGGAGTTGGGCGTTAGATTTCATTATGAAATTACAATAACTAAGAGAATAAAACAACTATTAATCTCCGTATAACTTAATGATATGAGCCATGCCACGACAAAACCAACATAATGGGTTTTCGACCAGCATGGATCCAGACCAGCCTGCGCATCCGCGCAGTCTGATCAGGATCCATGCTGTTCGCTATCAGTTTCTCTATTTGTTATATATGGTTTGATAGTTTGAAACCATATAACAAATAGAGAAACTGATAGCGAACAGCATGGATCCTGATCAGACTGTGCGGATGCGCAGGCTGGTCTGGATCCATGCTGGTCGCAAACCCATTATGTTGGTTTTGTCGTGACGCGGCTCATATATCCAATTAATTTGCAAGAAAAGAGTCTAAAAATCTAACCAAACACCAGTAATACACGCACCTGCTAGTGCCTTTGAATTTGGCAGGTGAGACATGTAACTTCCAATCATAGAGGCAGCGAAAGCTTTGCTGTTATACCCAGCTGTATGTGCACCCACATGAGTCCAGCCCCGACCCTCATATACGTTTCCATCCTCACCCACCAAAAAGCTGTAGCCTATATCACTCCATCCTGTAATACACATAAAATAATATCATGTGTGGTGCTAAATGTCGCAGCATTGTAACTAAATGTAGCTACAACCGCTATATGCCGCACACCTCCAGCTAAAATGTACTTGTACCATTTGATGGAATATATATACTTCTTTTCTTAATAAATATCAAAGTCAGTAAAACTCTGTTCATATGATGGAATATCTACTTTTAATTGTTAAAGATAACCTTTAACCCTGTGAAACGTGTCGCCGATTTACACTTACTTAAATGTACATTGTAATAGCACAAAATTCTAAGATGTTTCTAACCTCGACTGTCCATATGATAATTTTGTATGCCCCTTACTCTAGCCGAACATTCACTTTGTGAGCTGCAGGAGGGACTCTCTGTGTGGTGTATGAAAAATTCGTGCACAGGCACGTGCATGGCTGTCACGTGCTTTGGGTTACGTGCGCCCCACTGACTACGGGAAATAATGTTTACATTTGAGCATCCTCCGCTTCCTGAAACATATTTTCCTTTAAAACTATTTTTTAAAGATTTGAAGTTTAATTATGAAAGGAGGAGAACACCATAAACGAAAGAAAAAACAACAACAATAAATGAAATTACTCTTTATTCAAAATTTATTAAACCGAATAACTATCGGAGGATGGTTGACCATAAGGGATAATTATACCAGCGTTAAAATTATTCTGACAAACATTTGATTACTTGTGTTTATAGCCAAGCAAACAAAACTTGAAGCCTATACAGTCAAAACAACTAGTTAATTAATGTTCCCTCTGGGAGAGACAATACAGCATACCTGAAGGCATGCAGCATCGCCTTGACGCATGCCCAGAACACAATCCGCTGACGTAACTTCCGGAACAATGTATATTGTCTTCTTGACATGTACCAGACGCTGAAGTGCAAGGGACATCAGACCCTGGAAATATTCGTTCAACAGAAATGTCATTGAAAAACTACAAATCTTCTACAGAGTATAACAAATAGAACATGATGGACTAACATTTACCATCTAAGCTTGCATATTCGTAAGTCTGAAGTTTTGAAGAACAGTGCGTACTCGGAGCCACCATTTAATAACATACAAATTTCTTTATTATTTACCCCCCCCCCACCCCCCACACACAAAGAAAGGTAATAAACTCTTTCAACAAATAAAACTACATTTAGCATGTATCTGTGTCGAGTATTTTATATTAATCAGTTCAATGAAAACAAACGCTTTTCTTTAGCGTTCGACGTTTAGTCCTCTTCAGAAAAAAAAACGTTTATTCTTTTTTTTATTTATTTGTTTTTGTTGTATTGATACATAAAAACATTCAAACATGTTTGGCCTTAAAGCGTGCATCTTTTTATAGCCAAGTGTAAGATAAACTCCTCTACTAGTTCACAACTATCTACCACATTCTTTCTATCTATGGTCTAGGATTTGATCTGTATGTTATCTTGCCCAGTAAAACAATCTGACAAAAAGTGATCCCTCGGAAGCATTTATTACAACGAAATTATATAGAAATTGCACGCTCAGTTTGATTCAGTCTTTACATGAGCGATAATGAACAAGTACTACGTCCCTCACGCCCCCTAGCACCGGCTTGAGCGATATTCAATTTTCAGCACTTAAAGTGCTGGAATCAAGGTTCCCGGAGGACCAGAAAAATATAACAACGCTGAAGTGAAGTAGGGGGTATTTTTTTACAGTTGCCACAAGGCTCTTGACACCTGCTGTTGTGAAGTATAAAAATTTGGGAAAAAAATGATACCTTGGAAGCATAAATTACAACAAAATTACATGGAAACTGCAGAATCGGCATGATTAAGGTAGTTAAAAATGATTTAGTGATGGTGTTTTTTTTGCAGAGACTTTTTCTTAAACCATCGATCCATTTTTCGTCACTAAAGCAATACAGCTAAAACTTATTAACGTATAAGTACAAAATGTGATGCGCATATTATATACACAACATCGTATACGTTGTTTAATAAAGCATAAGCATTACTAGAAAATAATGTGACAGTCGAAAGGACTGCTGTGGCGAATGAGACGTTGAGATTTAGACGTTGAACACAAATAATATGATAGTAAATATCACAGAGTGAGACACCAGAAGACTGACACACACACACACACACACACACACGAACATGGACACTGAAACGGTAGAGTGCATTAAAATAAGCATGTGGCAGGGATATCAGCATCAAATTAATTCTCGCCCAAAAATCTGTTAAAGAAATGGTATATCTGCATATATGCTCAAAGCAAGTACTTACCAAGCACGGCTCTGGGTACCACACCTAATATAACAGCTAAACATATTATTATGTTTACAGCCATCGTCATCTAAATGTAAACTTGTATGACAATGTAGATATCGTCTGTTTAAAGACAAGTGTGACACGTTATCAGCCGACAGAATTGCTTATCTATTTAGGTAAGTCAAACAGGTTCAGTGTCAATAAATCTGATTGCTACTGAATATTAATTATGTCTTCCACAGTCTGTGTAAATTGAGCGTTTTTAATGTTTCTCCACTTATTTTCAGTTTGAGTCACATATTATGACGTAAGAAATTATACTTAGTTTAGTTGATATGTAGACACTATATCCTCACATGTATAAGTTGATAGTCTCGTCCATATATTCAATTCCATATACAAATAAAGCAATGCCCTAATTGTCACAAGTTGAATGAAGACTATCACATTGTTATTAGAAGTCCTGGTATTTTGGAACTGAGGAAAACAATTTTATCAGAAAGCATTTTGGCGGCACCTTTATTTGTTTGAAAGGGAATGAGTCCCCGAATCACTGTACACAAGATAAAAAAAACCCAGAAAACAACAAACAAATAAACAACAACAAAACAAACAGCCATTTTTAAGTAAATATTTTGGCCACATGAGTATTACAGGAGATTTTCTAATATTCTTTATCCTATCTCTTTAGGGGGTAAATATTAAATGCCTACTGTAGTAGTGTTGTATTGTGCATTACTTCATATGTCAAAATAAAAGAGCTTGATCAATAAAGAAGAATTACATTAAATAATGCACGTATTTTATATCATTATTTGAATATACTTTCTCCCTTTCTTTACCTTTTACGACGGTTAAATGCAAAACCAGGCATAAAATGGCTAATAAATCTGTTTTCCCAGGACCACATTTAATCATTGTGCAATTTTATTGCTGTATTAACTGCAGTGTGCAAATGTTGAAAATAAATTTAAAGTAATAAAATAAATCGCTTGTGTTTTGATCAAAAGATTGTTGCTACGTTTTTGTTGTTGTTGTTGCTATGTTTTTGTTGTTGGTGATGTTGTTTGGTGTTGTTCAAGTATAAATTCCGCGCATTTTTCTTCGTGCTTGTTTGTTGGTTGGATGATGTTTCGCTATTTTTTGTTTTTGTTTTTTTTTGTTAAACTCATAATGTAAATATTATCTGTGAGAAATAATAAATAGACACATGGGATAATTAACTTTCTACAAACAGTTACCATATACAATGTACTTTATACCTAGATAGTATATAAGGATATATACGTATTCTACATGAAAGTTAAGAAGTTGTAATGTTTCAAACATCACCTATCTTTCACCTTTTGATAATTCAGCTATTACCAGGCTAATGGCAAAAGTATGATAGACAGCCTTAAGCATTTCAGCTTCATATTTACATAGATTTTTAACAGTTTTAACAATTTCTTCTTCATTAAATTCAGGATTTCAGCTTCAATATCTCATAACTACGGAAGAGCATTAGTGCCAAGTGTATGATTTTTATTAACTCGAAATTTCGAGTTACTTACTCGAAATTTCGACTAACTTATCTCGAATTTCGAGTTACTAAGAGTTACTTATCTCGAAATTTCGAGTTGCTAACTCGAAATTTCGACTAACTTACCCGAAATTTCGACTTATTAACTCGAAGTTTCGACATACTAACTCGAAATTTCGAGTTACTTATCTCGGAATTTCGACTTAATAACTCGAAATTTCGACTTATTAACTCGAAATTTCGACTTACATTGCACGACTTTCATTGGTTGCCGGTGAAAGCAAGGATTGAATTCAAGATACTTTCTTTAGTGTGTAGCTGTTGCACATTGATAGAGCACCTTTAACATTTATTTGACAGAGCAATTTAATAGGGTCAAATTGTCCATATGTTTCGCTTATTGTGGAGGGGGGGGGGGGGGTGTAAAATCACACTTTCCACATTTCCGTGTTAACCGGATGTTTCTTTTTCTTAAGCACACATACAACCATCATGTGGAGAAACAACAAGTCCAAAACCTACCCTATTGTAAACTGTGCAATATCATGTGTTAAATAAGTTTTAAATGGCGTGTATACGCCAGTTAGTCTGTCACGTTCTGTTTTTGTAACATTATTCATTATTTACTAATACTTTGATTCATATTGTGTTGGTAAAAGTTGATAAAAGTGGAACTTGTTGTTATATATATATGATTGGAATAATATAAAAGCATCCGATTTTACAAGAAATATAGTCAGTCCAACAATTTTGACAAAGGCCTAAGCACGCCCTATTTTGGCCACGCCGCGATACTTTCCTCAGATGTCCCACACGTGAAGTATAGGATCGTTTTATTCACAGGGATGAGAAGAATATGATTAGCGAAAAGATATGTTCGAACAGATGGGATACAATACAACGTGTGAAGAACGCCTGAACGTACAAATTAAAGGAAGCTTTGTTTTTTTTTTTAGGTCGGGTGTGTACATGCCATTACTAAGTTTAAGTTTCATTTCAGTAGTTTTTGTCCAGGCACCCGTTCCTCCATCTCCATCGTTCAACGGCACTCCCTACTATATCTTATACCATCTAACTAATAACTTTGGCCATTCTTGTAATGTTAATAAGCCGAAATTTCGAGTTACTAAGTCGACATTTCGAGTTACTAAGTCGAAATTTCGAGATAAGTAACTCGAAATTTCGAGTTAGTATGTCGAAATTTCGAGTTAATAAGTCGAAATTTCGGGTTAGTAAGTCGAAATTTCGAGTTAGTAACTCGAAATTTCGAGTTAGTAAGTCGAAATTTCGAGTTAGTAACTCGAAATTTCGAGATAGTAAGTCGAAATTTCGGGTTAGTAACTCGAAATTTCGAGATAAGTAACTCGAAATTTCGAGTTACTAAATCGAAATTTCGAGTTAGTAAGTCGAAATTTCGAGATAAGTAAGTCGAAATTTCGAGTTAGTAACTCAAATTGTATGACTGAATACTTAAAGTTATTAAAATATCTCTGTCGGTTTTTAGTACAAAAGCAGTCTAAAAGTAAAGCTACCAGGGAAAGGAACGAACACGCCTCCAGATGAGCCAAATATTTCATGACAGCCAGCTTGAGAAAATGTGCTCGGATTTTAAAAAAAGTCAAAAGATTCAAGTAATAATTTACATGTTGTGTGCGATTATTGCCTGATTTTGCAGTAATCACTGTCTATATATGACATGTTGAATTTTGCATTACGTTGTTCCGTATAGGGTCTACTTTTTGCCGGCTTCCATTATTTTCCCACCTTACAATGTGTTAAGTTTATAAGGCCAGGGATGCAAACAATTCCTTTACTACTAATTATGTAGTTGTTGAACCAGCTAAAATATAAAATAAATGGCATAAAATAAAAATAATGGTCTGTCAAAAATTCGAAAATACGTTATGTTAGAGTTTATTCACAAGTATCACTAGTAATCATTCTATCAAAACTGCTTATATCCGTACAACTTGTTCAACATTATCTGAGGGGTGTAAGGATGGGTGAATCGACCGAAAAACATTACCAGAAAAAATAGATATATTAACTTTTTTAAAGCTATAGGAATAGTGCATACATGTTACAGTGCAATGGAATGTATTTTAAACTGCGTTAAATGATATATAAATTAATATTATAGATTCAAGAAGTCAGTGGTGACAATTGTTGTAAACGTGACTTGATGTGTAACATCCTGTAACACAATTACATGTATAGCATAACATGTCCTGGTTTTTATGTAATCTTTAACAGGTCTATATTCACTATAAGTGCATTCAATCATTCAATGAAATTTTCATTACAAGGCGAACACGTAAATACAAATGTTATATATTTGGTAAGCTGTGGACATGACTGTGACACGTGTTGTGCTGCCAGGATAGCATATCAATTATCAACGATATTCAGAATACATCATTTTCTTGGAATCTACTTTCTCTTAATTTTCCCAGTCTGTTACCTGTCATATTAACAGCAAAGTGACATCCACTGATGTGTGATCTAACATATATATAGGTTGCACAAACACATTAAATTCTAGCCAAATTCTTTACATTATGATTTTATTAATACGAAGGAAAATCAACAAAATAGTACCCTTAATGTTCATAACACTAAACCAGCTGGAAATCGAAAGTGTTTTTCCATCAAGTTTAGAAACAGTCTCAATTTTTGTATTTTCTCATTGAAATTCCTTAAACTTTTAAAGGACCGACACAAATTAAAAGCAGGGTAAACCTATCACAGAAATTCTCTTAGGGGACATTCTCATTGCTCCTTTCTCTGATATGCCCATCTCTCAGACAGCATAACACAGTTTGTGAATGGTTGATTGGCGGAAAGTATCTTAAACACAAAAAAACACTCGGTGGATACAATCCGTTTAGCTGCCAATATTTAGCGCCTTAAATGTACGACACATTACGTATGCAATCAATTGACTAAAAATAGATTTTTAAAGAATAATATTTGTCGCCCGGCGTCGAATTCTTACGTCACAGCGTATATATAAATCGTGTCGCATGTCTTCTATTATACTTTGTCTAAGCTCTCTTGCTCTGGTGGAATAGCTGGATCTTACAATATCTAACAACTTACATGTTTGTGATGTGTTATATTTTCCTTTTTGAAATAAAGCAAATGCTGAGGGTTTTATTTATTTATTTATTTATTTATTTATTTATTTATTTATTTATTTATTTATTTATTTATTTATTTATTTATTTATCTAATTTATCTTTTAATTTGTCTAGATAAATATTTATTCATTTCATAATGCATTTAACTGTTTTCCAATTTTGTTTCAATTTTTTGTGTCATAAGGACATGTATCTCAAAGCTTTCCTGAGTTAATTAATTTGAATTCTTTTGTTGTCAGTCTGTGTCAACATGATTAATATTTATGTGTGTATTTTATAAGACTTTTAGTAAGCCTATTCTTCTAGTAAATATACAAATTTATGATCACGAATCAACATATTTAACTTATTATAGTTATACATCTGTATTTTGTAGATTGTACATTCGGAGAAAATGCAGTTCTTAAAAGTAATGTTACTTGTGGCGGTTGTCTGTTTCATTTTCAACTTTGAAGGCGCCCTTTCAGATAATTGCGACTCTGTCAAATGCAGTGAACCCACTAATTGCAGAAAAGGAACATTTAGACTTAAGAATCAATGCTGTGACAAATGTAAAGGAGGTATTGAAGATATTTCTCTCATTTCTTTGTTAATTTCACCTTAAATTGCATAAAACTATCAAGCTTACTAGTTTTAAGCTATATGTACATCTTATGTTGCACGTAAACATAATAAAAATCGTCTTGACCAAAACTATTTTGCTATTATTTAAGATAGGTTTTTAACCTTATTGCAACGATTTTCTGCATTTGCTTATAAGAAATTTACAAAAATCTAAAAAAAGAGGGGATCCCTCAAAAGCAGTGAAAACGAGAAAATTACATGAAAATCGAGGTCGGTACATATCTGTTTCATAACTATTCTTCCTTTAAAATATGCCGATCCATTCCCGTCTATATTTTATCTATTTCACATCTTTATAACTAATTTCGTATTTAACATGGTCAAAAAAGTTTTGTTTTCATCTGCACAGAATGTGTTTGCTTCTTACAATAAAATGTATTTATCAATGTGCTTTAAATACAAAATCTACCTGGAATATTTCCCATTTGAATGTGTACGACATTCTTTACTACTAACATCTAAAACGTCTTTATTACTTGAGGCCTAGTCATTTCCATGTTCAAACATTGCCTTTAAACATTATAATTTGTGTTAAAGTGTGACTATTTTATATCGTTATTAAAGTCATTATCAACACCATTACTAAGGTGGAAACAAATATGGAAATACCAATAAGATATACGCATCCCATGCGTAAGACTTAAGTATTGTAATGTAGCTATACTATTTAAATTTTAGCAATATAATTTCCGTTCAAACGTCTTCAAATAAAGTAAAAGTAAAAAGTCTTCAAATGCTTATGTTATTATGCTTATGTTATTATGTACATGTATGTTTGTAAGTTTTCGCCTTTTGCACCATGCTTGTAATGGCATAAGGTTCACATTGTCTAATGGAATTAAAAAATTAAACATCGAGTAAACTGCTTCTATGTGTCACTTTCAGAATATGTCTGCCCTGCAAATCTAGAATGTAAAACTATAACGTGTAAACAAGATGACGATTGCGATCGTGGTAAAAAGTGTTGTGATTGTGTAGGTGCGGGCACCGTCTGTTCTAAAGTGACCGGCAATGCAGACAGCGACGAAACAAACAGTGAAGATACAGAGAGTGACAGCAAAAAGACAGTGTCCTATGAGAACACAAACCTTTGACATTAATAATTATATACATGTAGCTGATTTGTATTCAATAGTAGTATACAATAACCTACCATAGTGCGATCAAGAAATACTAGAAACAAAATTCATTCCGGTATTTTTATAGGAAATTTTGTATTAAAGGGTATATAGCTATATTTTATGAAATGTTTTTCTATAGTTTTTAAACAGTAAAATAATGCTGTATCGATAATCTTATGACTGATTCTACAAAACTAGTAACATAAAATGTTTCTGTTATTCTGCACATTAACAGTGTATGGACACTGAATTAAATGATCCGGACAAAATACTTTTCGTACAGATATTTTGAATGTACATTTGTATTATTTTTCAAAACTAAAATGACATTTTTGTTTAGGCAGATATATAGCTTTATGATAAACACTTTAAGTTAAGTGCGCATTTGGAATATTCAAAATCTGCAGAAGTGTATATTATATTCAAGAGAAAATAAAGATAAAACAAACATATTATTATATCATATTTTGAACTTCATACACAGTATTGTTGACATACTAGTAAAATAAAGAGAAAAAATATAATAAAAAACATTATTCATTATTTTACCTCATTTCTTTCATCAGCTGTTTAAAAAGAAAAATATGGCAAAGCTTTTCTTTTCTTTTTTCAGCGGTTAAATTTCAATGACCCAGAAATCAGTGCGTCTGCCCAAAATGTTGCCTGCAATCGTAAAACATTGGATCTTCCCGTATATCTCGGGTCAGAGGCTTCTATTGCGAGGCCTAATGGCCGAGGGGATCAGATTAAAATTAGTTATTAAGGTCCGATTAGATTAGATGGCAATATTGGAATTTCCCATATTGGCCACAAGCGGTGAAAATTACTTCATATAGTAATTGAATATGATTTATATCTTATCTAAGGCCATGCATTCACAAGCATTGGTGATAAAAGTCATTTAACGGTCATATGCAATCTTTTGAAGACTTGCAATATTGTTTGTAAATATTTTCTCCCAGAAATTGACTAGAGCTCAATCTGACTAAAGTTCAGATATACTTACATGTATTAGTTATTTGGGAACTGATTTAATCTTAGAGCAGGAATATTTACAGTAAAGTTTGTAGTCTTACCCTTTGATATATATTTACCAACTAATAAACATCGCCATATTCTAGTACTAGTATTGTCCGAAATCAGAGGAAAAAATAGATTTGTAACGCTGTCATAAATTGTTCAAACATTGCTACGTTATATGCATTTTTAATTAAACAAAATTTGTCTAAACAATGATGATTTAAATAATATGAACGTTTTGTTTCTTTGTCACAAGTGACAATAGCAGTATAGAGACAGTCAAGGCAACATAATCGCACAGTCATTCATATCTGTTTATTTAGGTAATATATATGTTATGGAAGGTACATTATGCCTCAAAATGCGTTGCTGTTGTTATTTTTGTTGTTGTTGTTTCTTTTTTATTGTTGGTGTTGTTTCTTTTTTTAATGTTGTTGTACTCTTAAGCATTTGAGTTATATCGCCCTGATACATTGAAAGAAAAAGAACTCACAGGCAACAAAACTATACCGTCTTTTAATTCTTATGCTTTTGGCAAATAGTACGATAATAATGATTTAGTATTGCGTATGGAAAAAAATCACTACCAGAAGTTTACATTTTGATACTTTGACAGTGCTACTTTTCTCCGATGATAAGTATTTCATTCATAAACATAACATAAAACATAACATAACATATAGTTTATTAGCATAATATTTTTAACAGAAGAACATGCTATTTCAAGTCCAGTTTTGTCATGTTTATATTAAATATTTATTCTATAAGAATAAACAATGGAGAATGTTTAAGTTTTTAGATTTGATCCTGATCCTTAAATTTTTGTGAACACGGGCCCCCGAGGTTAGTCAGTCATCTTTCCTGTTTCGGCGCCATATGACCAAAGTCTTCCAACCAAACAAAACAAATAACACAAAGCTACGGTATGTTGAACTATTTTTATCATTGATAACATGCCAAATGAAAGAAAATTGAAATACTTTGTTTCGAAACGTAGTTTTCTTGAGGTAATTTTTGGCTATTTCCAAACAAATGGCTTAATATGTAACAATCATTAAGACCTTCTTTATAACGTGCGTGCTCAATGCCTCACGTGACTTGGCCTGTTACAGTTGTCACATACAAATCATTATAAAACAAGTTGTACTTCCATCCTGTTTACTTCGTTATACAATGTTGCGTGTGCTGTGTTACGCTATGTTGTACTGCAATATGTTGTGTTATTCAGTTGTGTATGCTGCCCTGTGTTTCATGTTGCGATTTGTTGTGTTGCGCTGTGTTACCTTATGATGTAATGCAATGTGTTGTGTTGTTCTATATTATGTGTGCTACCATGTGTTTTGTTGCTATGTGTTGTGCTGTGTTGTGTATTGTTATGTTGTGTGATGAGGCGACGTATTGTGTTGTGCTGTACTACGTTGTGCTTTGTTGTGCTGTTTTACGTTTTTGTGCCCTATAATGTTGTGCTTTGTTACGTTGTGTTGCCCTTTGATTTGTTGCGATGTGTATGTCTTGTCTTGTCTTACGTTGTGTTACGTTGTTTTTTGTGAAGCAATGTGTAACATTGTGCCATGTTACGTTGTGTTGCCTTGTATTTTGCTGTGTTGTGTTGTGCTCTGTAATGTTCTATTTAGTATGTGACATAATACATGCACATATGTTGCATTATCCGTAGGCGGTTATAGATTTATATATACTGCGATTAACATATTCACTCAAATGTAAAAAAATAATTAAAAAAGTTCACGCCTATATATAATACTGTAGAGGGCGCGCGTCTATACAATTTGCACACGTCACTATTATTTTGCATTTGCGGTCTTGTAACAGACTTGTAAAAAACTGTGTGTATTTTATTTCTTACAATTTGCAGGAGTGAGATATCAAACCTAAGGCTATATACGAGTATATTAAGGTATGTATATTTTCAAAATAAAATTGTCATAAGATTTTATTATAGGTTAAAGCTCTGTTAGATATCTTATTCGTCAGAATGTTAACGTATCATTTTAAATAAAAACCAGATTCCTGATAATGCATGTCAATTGACTTGTCCATCTTTGAATGCCGACAATACCATTCATTATTTTTATAAAAAAGTGTCAAAATGTATTGACTGACTAGCTGACAATGCCTACCATGATCAGATCTTTGTCTGGGCTCTCACACATACTGCGTTTCAACACTTTTAATACATGTATATACTGCCAATGTTTTATTTATTTTTGTTTGATTTATTTTTGTGGCAGGTTGTGGCAAATGTATGTTTAGAAGTTAAATAGAAATACATTGTTTATCTACTTGTTCCTTTAAAAAATAAAGTGTGTCAGTGCTTTTAATGATTTTATTTGAAAGCCATCCTAATAAATAAAACAACGGCATCGTTTAAATCAAAAACCCGTTTCTGTGTTTTATTATTATTATTATTATTATTATTATTATTATTATTATTATTATTATTATTTAAATTAATTACCAAAATAAGAATAAAACATACGCGTCAGACATAGATACTGTAGTCAGAATTGTTTCAAGAAATGAATACACAAGTTTAAATTGCGAAAGTATTGTATTCTGATATTAAGCGAATACTTTGGTATTTTATGATATAACACTAAATTCAATCAAATAGAAAACACTTTATTTTATTGATCGAACGTTTCTGGCTGTAATTACAATTTCCTTACAGCTGTCAAAACCTTTAATCTTTACGTTCATAAAGTAACATATCACAGGTTTTCATTTAACTCCAACCAGTAAAAAGATATATTTTGCCGATTTTAGAAAGGTCAATTGAGAGTCATATTCGACGGCTTTTCAGTTTCACATTTGTGACATAAAATTTAACTCTTTAGGCATTTCGGACACGATAGGGGTTCTACGTCACGAATGAGTACCAATCCATCTCCCTCCTTACTCCCCAGCAATATTTAGACAATATTGTGTTGAAAGACAAGTAAATGAAACGAGCGACTTTAACCATTGTGTCAATGAAATTCATAAATCATAAATAAGATAAAAATCAAAAATAGACTACGCCAACAATCGTTCAAATGACACACATAGAAACAGTTAAATAACGTTTACTGCTGATTAAACAATCGCCTGGTTTATTTAAATATATTTTTCAGACATCTAAAGAAAAAGAATGTTGTTAGTGAAGGCATCGTTTGTATTGTTTATTGTCGCCTACATTGTGATCCCAGTGAGAGCACCCCTACCTAGTGATTGCACCTCACAATGTCCTGTGTTTGATTCAAGCTTATGCACGAATGGCTTTCATATACCGCCAGGCCAGTGCTGCGAACAGTGTAAAGGAGGTTAGTATTAACTCTTTTAAATGTTGATAGTATTTGTTAATTTGCCATAGGTGTAAATTGTGATTCAATCAAACATAACTTGTGCAAAGTAATGTAAGCTGTCGATTTAAAGATTGATAATTCACACAACTCTTAAGTTAACTAATGCATAACTAAGCGCTTTCAAAATATATATTTTAATAACAGAAGTTAAAAGCCGAAAAGGAAAATTCAACACAGCAAAAATAATTTAATGCTTCATTAAAGAGCCGTATATTTGTAAATTGTTAAGTTGCAACAGTCAGTTGCATTAGTTAAGTTGCATTAGGTGAACTAATGCATAACTAAAGGATTTAACGACTTTGTATACTTAACTTAAAAGCCGAAATGGAAATTTCACCAAAGAAATAAAGTTATACTTTATTGGAGTCAATTTGCGACACACCTTTTATGAAGGTTGTTCAAATATGAGTGCATATAGAAAATGTACAATGCAGGAACGCTGATCAAACAAGTTTATACTGTAATGTCAAGTTCGCAGTACATTGATGCATGTAAAATCAAAGCACAGAAGGCGCTGAATTTGTTTGGGTCTCAGAATGTCAGAAAGGTGAAGGTTGTGAGATTATAAAACAATTTGTTTTTGTATAGTGCCACAAATGCTGATTCCAGTGTTATAACTGTAATAAATTGACTATAAAACTAATTGCAACACTGATATTCAATTCAATGTTTCTTTGGCTTAAACAATTTGAAAGAAAAACACCAAAAGAACATGAGTTACCTTAACTGGGATTTGAACTCCAGTCCTCTCGCTCCCTAAGCGAGCGTGTAAACCCGTAGACCACAGGGAAGTTATGAAAAAAACCACATTATTCTAAATTAGGGTTTGTAACCCTAACTAATTTCGATATATTTTGATTACGGTAAACCTGTTGTTTAACACTGATGTAAATAATCATGGAGTTTAATATAAGCATGTATATCTATAAAGAATAACACATTTATTAGAAATATTCGACCAATCGGGAACTATTTTCTTGCTTGAAAATTAATGCGCCTATCATTTGACAATATTTACGCAGTGATCTCCCCTTAATTTTCGGCGTTAGTGTACATATAAAGGGAAGTAACCGCTTCGAAGAGTTTGGACTACTTTCGGTTTTTTGCAAATAAGCACACCAGGATCTGAAATTTCGCTACCATTATTTGTTTGGTCTGACGACCCAAACAAATAAAAACCACATAAGGGTTAGTTTCAACAGAACACTGATGCAACACATGACCGTATGACCACATTGCATTACATATACATGGTAACATGGCCGTATGACCACATTGCATTACATTGGACTGTATGACCAGTATAAAGTAAACGTATAGTTAACAGAAAAAATTGTCTTGAATAAACAATTATGCTGTTATTATAAGATAGATTTTTAACCACCCTTTTGCAACGATTTCGCGCATTTGTTCATAAGAAATTTACAAAATCTGGAAAAGAGGGAATCCCTTAGAAGCAATTAAAACGAAAAAAATACAGGAAATTTGCAGACTTTTCATATTTATTTCATAATCATTCTCCATCAAAATGTAGGTTATTATTTTGTAAACCACGGGTCGGAGATATATAGCATGTATATGGCTTTATCGGATGTTTGTATCTTTGACATAATGCAATTTTTAAATCATTTTTATCAGCTTTTTATTACTTTTTTCTTTACTTTCTTATTTCACATCTTCATAACTGATGCCGATTTTAATATGGTCAAATATTTTTGTCTCCATTTGCATTAAATGTGTTTGCTTATTACAATAAAGTTTATTTATCATTATGCTTTAAATACAACTATGTCTCAGTCAAACGGAACCTTGAATATTTCCCATTTGAACGTGTACAACATTCTTTCCTCTAATAGTTTTAGATCTATTTAACACTGAGTATTATGCACACAGTCTTGATTACATGCAGCTAAGTCATTTCCATGTTCAAACGATGCTTTTAAACATAAAACAATTTTTGTTAAAGTGTGACTATTTTATATCAATAAATATATGAAGCGTAAGACTTAAGTATAGTAATCTAGCTATCCTATATAAATGTTAGCAATTAGCAATATAATTTCCGTTCTTGAAAACGTCTCAAAATGTTAACGTTATAAAGTACATGTTTGTGTTTATAATTGTTCGCCATTTGTACCATACTTGTAATGACATAAGGGTCTCATTGCTTAACGGAATAAAAAATATAAACTTCGACTAATCTACTACATGTACTATATGTCACTTTCAGACAATGCAGACAGTGACGATTCCAACAGTGAGGATACAGACAGTGACAGCAGTTCTAGATGAGAACACAAACATTTGACATTTATAATTATATATCTGATTTGTATTCAATAGTATACAATATGTAGTACGATCAAGAAATGCTAGAAACAAAAAACACAAAACAAAAAAAAAAACAATAACACACGCTTCATTCCGGTATTTTTGACAGGACATTTTTGTATTAAAGGGTATATAGCTTTATTTTATGAAATGTTTTATAGTTCATTAACAGTAAAATAATGTTGTTACTTATTATTATAATGTAATGGCTGATTCTAAGAAGAGTAGTAACATAAAATGTTTCTGTTATTCTGCACATTGATAATGTATGTACACTGAATAAAATGATCCGTAACAAAATTGTTTTCATACAGATTTTTTGGAAGTATATTTGTATTATTTTTTTTAACTAAATTAACATTTTAAGCAGATATATAGCTTTATGATATACACTTTAAGTTAATACATTGTGCGCATGAAAAGATTCAAAATCTGCAGAAGTGTATATTATATTCAAGAAAGAAAAGATATAAAAACAAACATTTTATTCCGTCATATTAGAAATCTATACACGTTAGAATTGACATGTATTAGATATAGATACAAACGCTTGTAAAAGTTCTAGTAATAATAAAGCAAAAAAGCATTATATTTTACTCTGTCATTTCATACGAATACCCTTCTTTTCGATCTATGAACATCTCCATTTCTTGGATAGAAAAATATAGATCGTCACTACAAAAGGTGACGACACATGACAGTGTTGTTTTTTTTCTTTATTCTATTTTCTCGGTGTTTATGCACTTTTCAGTGGGAAGATTTCAATAACTCTGAAATCAGTGCGTCTACCCAACAGGTTGCCGTTGCTGTAACTTATCAAATATCTGTTCCTGAACGTCTGTTATGGTATTATTTTTGTATGTCAGATTGCCGGTGGCATTTGAAGTAGCAAATACCTCTATAACTTTCTTCTTACAAGGAAATAGATTCTTTTATTTTGACCATCATATACAAATATATCTTCCGCTCAGCGTGCACTATATTATTGGAACAAAAATTACAACATGCAACAAATATCTGAGGCAAATTGGTTCTTACCCACAGTATTTGCTACTTACCTCCGCCATTATTCCGCATCGCTTAAAAAAGTATCGCACCGCTATACGTTCGACTCCCTGTATAATTGCTTATTCTAAAGAATAAATGGAGCTTCTGGTCTATACCTTTATGTGCGTGTTTAAACAAAATTTTACAATCCGATAAGTTCCGATTAGATCTTAGAGTGCAATATTGAAATGTCTCATATCGAACGAACAAACGTGACCATATACTAGTTAATATTGTCCGGAAAAAAAATTGTACCGATGTGACAAATTGTTAAGCCATTAGGACCCTACGGCCCTATATGCGTTTTAATTAAACGAAATTAGTCGAAAAGTTAACCATTTAAAATATATGAAAATTGTGTTTATTTGTCGTTGATGGTATAACATACCAGTATAGAGCCAAACATGGCTTCATAATCGCAAAGTCCTTCATATCTGTTTATTTAGGTAATAGATGAGAAAAAGAAAACTGTCGTTTCTGAAGAATAATGTGTCTTTTAACTTTTCCGTACATTAGAATGTATAACAAGAGGGCCATGATGGCCCTGAAGTCGCTCACCTGTATATAGGCCCACAGAGCGAGGCCAGTTTAAACCTCAGGGCTTTTATTTGAACAAAATTGGTAGACACCCATTAGAAGATGTTTCATGCTAAACATCTAAGGTCTAGCTCGTTGAGTTTTAAAAAAAAAGATTTTTAAGTTTTTACTATACACATATAGTTAAAAGCAATGACATCCCTAGGGCGGGGCCAGTTTTGACCCCAGGGCTTTTATTTAAACAAACTTTGAAGACACTTACTAGAAGGTGTTTCATGCTTAATATCTAAACTCTAGCTATTTGTTTTTATTCAAAGAAGATTTTTAAGTTTTTGCTATACACATATAAGGAGAATTAATGTCTCCCCGGGGCAGGGCCAATTTTGACCCTAGGGCTTTTATTTGAACAAACTTTGAAGACACTAACTGGAAGATGATTCATGCTTAATATCTAAACTCTAGCTATTTGGGTTTTTTTCAAAGAAGATTTTTTTAAAAAAGCTTTTGCAATACACATATAAGGAAAATCAATGACCCCCGGGACAGGGCCAATTTTAACCCCAGGGCTCTTATTTGAACAAATTTGGTAGACACCCATTAGAACATCTTTCATGTTAAGTATCTTAGCTCTAGCTCTTTGGGTTCTCTAAAAGAAGTTTTTTTAAGTTTTTACTATATGCATATAGGGAAAATCAATGACCCCCTGGGGCGGGGCCAATTTTGACCCCAGGGCTTTTATTTGAACAAACTTGATAGACACTCATTAGAACATCTTTCATGCTAAGTATCTTAGCTCTAGCTCTTTGGGTTCTTTAAAAGAAGATTTTATAAGTTTTTACTATATGCATAAAGGGGAAAATCAATGACCCCCTGGGGCGGGGCCAATTTTGACCTCAGGGCTTTTATTTGAACAAACTTGGTAGACACCCATTAGAAGATGTTTCATGCTAAATATCTTAGCTCTAGCTCTTTGGGTTCTTTAAAAGAAGATTTTTTAAGTTTTTACTATATGCATAAAGGGGAAAATCAATGACCCCCTGGGGCGGGGCCAATTTTGACCCCAGGGCTTTTATTTGAACAAACTTGATAGACACTCACTAGAAGATGTTTCATGCCAAATATCTAAGCTCTACCTCTTTGGATTTTTTAAAAGAAGATATTTTAAGTTTTTTCTATCGGTTGCCATGGCAACCAGAGTTCTGCATGGAATTAAATTCTTTGAACAATTTTTAAAGGTGACCACTTTGTGACAGGTGAGCTAAAATGCACGGGTCAATTTCAGATGTACGTCAATATAATTAAATATCATTTGAATTACTACTGTACGTAATAGGTTGCCTTTACAGGTTGAGGCATCAGAATTGCAGCCACCCATTAATTTGTTTTAAGTTTGTAACACCTTAGGTTAGCTAAAATCATCTCTCCTGTTTCGGCGCCATATGACCTTAAATGTGTAGTAGCGCCGTAAAACCAAACAAAACAAACAAACAACGCAAAACAATGATATCTAGATCCATTTCTATCATTGCTAACATGCCAAATGAAAGAAAATTGAAATACGTTGATCGGAAACGGATTTTTGTTTATGACGTCATATTTGCAATCTGAACATCTGGGCTATTATTCATGATAACCTTGTACTTAATGCGTATTGAAAGTATTTCAGATTTAAACAAAAACAAGGGATGTTATCTTTGATAATGTATAACGAATGTATAAACAATGTATTTGAAATCCAAAGGAAAATAAGGTCTTTTTCCGTAAAATTATTTTTTGAAATATGTCTAACAATCATAATCAATTTTAAAAGAATGGTCAGGCCTGCGAACTTCAAACTTTGTATATCATAATCCTCAAACTTCGTAGGTGCATTTGACTTGGCAAATAGATGACCCCTATTGATGTTGGGGTCAAAGGTCAAGGTCACATTTACCTTTCAGGTAAAACCGGTTTCCGATCAATAACTTGACAACCCATGGGCTGTTGGCCTTCGAATTGCATTATTGTTATGGTCTTTGCCAGTAAATGATCTCTATTGATTTTGTGGTCAAGTGGTCGAAGGTCAATGTCATATTGACCTTGTTGGTAAAAACGGTCTCCGATCAATAACCTGACAACCCATGAGCTGTTGGCCCTCAGACTGCAAAGGTGCATTGGTCTTGGCCAGTAGATTTTGAGGTCAACGTGTCAAAGGTCAAGGTCAAATTGACATTGAAGGTAAAAACGGTTTCTGTTCAATAACTTGACAACCCATGGGCCCTTGGCCCTCAGACTGCATATGTGCATTAGTCTTGGCCAGTAGATGGCATCTATTTATTTTTGGGTCAAGGGGTTAAAGGTTAAATATCGACCATGTATGTCAAAACAGTTTTCTATCAATAACTTGACAACCCATTGACCCTTGACCTTCAAACTTCACAAATGCATTGCTTTGGTCAGAAGGTGACCTCAATTGACTTTTGATAAATTTCTCAACAACTTAGGGGCCCTTTACCTTCAATCTTCACATGTGCATTGGTCTTGGCCAGTAGATAACTCCTATTGATTTAAGAGTCAAAGGTCAAAGTCGCACTGGCCTTGTACGGGAAAAACGCTTTCCGACCGATAACTCTACAACTCAACCTTGGTTGATATCTTTTATTAAACAAAATGCTTTTTGGTATACACATTTCCAGGTCTAATGTAACATACTTAGTAACAAATTGGCTGTCATTTATGAGGCCTACATAATTCATATAAAAAAAATTAAAAAAAAATTTGGTAAGATTTTTGATAACTTTGTCATAAAATTGCTGCAAACAACCTCTACCGAGTGACTATACATGACCAGTAGATAACCCCTATTGAATTTTTGGTAACTAACTCTAAAGTCAGTCACAATAATCTGACGACATGACTAATTAGCTGCCGATAGGGGGGTTTACATGTTTTACAAACATATCTTGTTGGTTTACAGCCGGAACATTTAACATAATATGTAAACTTCTTATTTCCTTATTCCGTGCATTATCATGAAAAATAAACCTCACATGACTTTGCCTGTTTCAGTTGTATACAATGCATCATAAAACAAGTTGTACTACCACCCTAATACCCACCTGTTATACCGTGTTATGCAATGTCGTGTGTGCTGCCCTTTGCTTTGTTGCGATGTGTTGTGTTGCGCTGTGTTATGTAAAGCTGAACTTCAATGTGTAGTGTTGTACTATATTGTGTTGTGCTGCTCTGTGTTTTCTTGAGACGTGTTGTGATGCGATGTATTGTGTTGTGCTGTACTACGTTGTGCTGCGTTGTGTTGTATTACGTTGTGTTGCTCTGTTTTTGGCTGTGTTGTGCTCGTTTGTTTTCCTTGTATTTTGTTGTGTTGTGCTACGTTGTGTTGCCCTTTGATTTGTTACCTTGTTTTACTTTGTATTTTGTTGCAATGTGGTATGTTGTACTGTGTTATCTTGTGTAACCATGTGTTTTGTTGTGTTGTGCTGTGATGTGTTATGTGCCATTGTGCATTTTGCATGTACATATGTTACATTATCCGTAGGCGTTTATTGATTAATATATACTGCGCAAAAAAAACTAATTATAAGTTCATGGTTTAATAGGAAATATCGCCTACATGATTATAAAGTAGATGGCGCTTTAATACAATTTGCACACGTCACTATATTTTGCATTTGCGTTTTTGTGGCTGACTTGTAAACTGTGATCATTTTATTTCTTACTCTTTGCAGGAGTGAGATATCAAACCTAAGGCTATATACGAGTACATTAAGGTATGTATATTTTTTAAATAAATTAATGCTTCCGTCAGAAGATTTTATTACAGATTAGAGCTTTGTTAGATATTTTCTTCGTCAGATTGTCAAAGAATCATTCTAAATAAAATCAGATTCCTGACCATTCTTGTTAATAGACTTGTCCATCTTTCAATCATGACAATACCATTCATTATTTGTATGGAAAATGTCAAATAGCTGACAATGCATACCATGATCAGATCTTGATTTGTGCCCGTCGCACATATTGCGTTTTAACACTTTTAATGCATGTATATAATACCAATATTTGATTTTTTTTCTTGTTGTTAAAGAAATGTATACTTATGAGTTAAATGGAGATATATACCTGTTCCTTAAGAATAATGAAAAATTATGTCGGTGCATTAAATGATTTTATTTGAAAGTCATCCTAATAAATGAAACAACAACATCGTTTTAATCAAAACCCGTTTTGTGTTTTATCATTAAGAATTACATGTTTTTTATCTTAAAAAACGAACTAAGAATAAAACATACGCATCAGATATATCACCTATTCTCACAAGATAGGCCCAACTTAAATTGACAAAATGTTAAAAAATGAACTTGTTTTTTATCAAATTTTTATTACATAGATGGTAAAAGAGATATATGTCAGACAAATTGGGAAAGTTACAGCACTCAAACTCGATTATTACCTGAAGAACAGCCACTGAAACAAATTGAGTACTTTTGCAAAATGTAATTTACGTTACCTTAACTAAAATTAAACCAATGGTCATATTAAAGATATTTTGATATATTCTATAAATGCACTTGATACAGATAGTCACTTCGATAAATAATTTGCCAAAGTAACATTACATATTTTATGCACAGGTTTTCATAAAACCGTACACCAAGCTTTAACTTTTTCATTTATGTTGGGTTGAATATTTCTGGAAAATATGATCATCAGTAATAATAGCTACATAAACAAACTCATTGTTGTACTTATTTAGTTGATTTTATTATGAATTATAAGCACCAAATATTAGCATACAACAGTATTTGACTTTGAAAAAAAATATTTTGTATGCAGCATACACCGATATAAACACGACTAGGAAATGGTAACGTAAATTACAAAGTGTGCACCTTTAACTGGGCAACAGCAAAAAATCTCAAAGATTAAAGATAAAATGACAGCTATGTTTCATTTTTTTTCTTTTGAATAATCTTAGATGTAATTATCAGTAATAAGTTCATCAACTGAGATAAATTTATGAAAGGTTTATGCTCAAACACATTCATTTATCATTTCTTTAAGAAACTAATAGCTGAAGTCCGTAAAAATACCTCGTGAATGCCATTAAGACATTATCTTTTTTATCATATATATAAAAATTATAAAAACTATAACAAAGTCTATGACTTTGGTTTAAAGCTGTTACTTTCAGACCCAAAAATAACAAATGAACAAAGTAAAAGAATTGACCAGTTATGGTAACGTAGATTACCTTATATTCAAGGATTTTTATATATGTTTGATGAACACGTCAAACAATAAAATGTTGATGTCCGATCTATTGCAAAAGAAAATCAATTATTTCTTAAATTGAAATAGAAAAGTCCGATCAAACGCATCAGAAAATCTTTAATTTTAGGCATGATGTTTATTGAAAGTTAAAAAAGAAAAACAAAAACAAAAAAACAACGGCTTTGTTTGAAACAAAGCAGTTGAATCTTTTATTTAAAGGCGCCTTGTGTTTATATAAAAGTCAAATAAAAAAAATTTGGTGGAAAATTATATTTGCCATCATAAATTACAGAATCAATAATTAAACTCCTGGATTCCTTTAATCTATATGTCCGCTAACTATTTTAATATAAGTAAAGCGTGTGATTCGTTTTCCCATTTTCTATTTTTAGAAACAAAAATCACCGGCGTTCTAAAAAATTAAATAGATCTTTAGACACTGTTTTAAAGTAGTTCTTACAGTGATATGTTGCACTTTTCTAAGATTAAATTACTGAAATACTTAATTTGAAAAAAAAACAACATTTTAGAACAAAAATGAAAGCTGAATGTCGCGCTTTAAATTTATCTTATCTCTTCCTCTTTTAACCTGAAAGAGCGCACATAACAACTAACTTTGGATGACTCATCTATGCCAGAAAAACCGTCTTCTAACTTGACACAAATATTGTCGGCATTGTTTGGCCAATTGAAAGTTGGTGCTTTGACCTCTTTACATTTTCGGTTTTGCTAGTATGAAACAAGAAAATCGTCATCAGCTATGACGACCTCTTCAATCAGTCCAAGGTACAATGTGCCTAACTACTATTTTCGTGTTTCCGGGTGCTTAAACGTACACTATTTACATCATCGACAATCAGTCTGTCTTCATCTTGAACACAACCAGACCAATTAATGTATTAACTTATATTTGAGTCTCAAGCTCTTTCATTCTGTGTCAAATTTCTGGACATTTTTCTGACATTCTATGTTCTGGTCGCTAAAAGCCCCCCCCCCTTTTTTTATCTTTTAACTGTTGTAGCTCAGTATGATTTTGTTCTTTTTCGTTCTTTTTCAAGTTATTTTACTCCTTATGTTGATTTTTTTCCTCCCACAAAAGGCTCGCTGTATTTCAGCATATGAATATACCCATTCTTGCTGAAACAAAGAAAAAAGTAATCTACGTTACTAATTTTGTAATCAACGTTACCATTTTTAGAAAACCATTTATTTATGCCTAAATTACAGTTTTTTCTCCAGGAACAAACAGAGTTATTACATTAAACTATCATATAATGATCTACAATATAGGAACATGTCAAATATTTGGAAAGAACTACTTATGGTGTTGCAGATATCACAAGTTGATATTTTTGTAACCTACGTTACCAACATTGGTATCACATTTGTTACACCTTTTATAAAATCTTAGATGATCTGGTATAAACACAGATAACATACATGTATCTGTGTAGATCAGATATGACAAAAAACTTTATGAACAAAATCTTTTGGTAAGTAAAAAATGGACACCAAAAAAAGGATTTGTTAAAAACTTAGTGGGCCATGACGTAACTAATATATGCAATAAATGTTTGAATTATATGTGTACAAGATTAATTTCATTGAAATTAAAGATGTATAATTCAATTATAATCTAAAACTATAATAAAAAAAAACATTTTTATTCACTTACCTTGTTTTACTTTCCTAAAGATAACTGGAACTCAGTAATATAGTGTTTCTACGCGGAAATTGCAAATGCAAATGGCGGAATATGTGGCAAATTTGAAATAAAGGGAAACAAACTATGTGTATATTGATCTAGAAGTATATATATAACGGAACCTTGAAACAGTCTGACATATCTCGGACATTAAAATCAAATTATTTGCAGATTTTAAAAATTGAAAAAACCGTGGTAACGTTGATTACATCTCGTAGATTACATTTTTATTGTCATGGAGCCATGAAATTTTTTTACAAACAATCAACTTCTACAAAATAAAGAAACATTGAATGTTTAACAAGTCTAATCTAATTGATAATAGTCTATAAAAGAGCATCCTATGTCACAATATTTGAGTAATAGCCCGGTCAACGTAGATGTACATTCTTAAATTTACTTTACAAATATAAAGTTTGTGTTCTGGTGTATTGTTTTTTTTATTGAAATGAGTTAAATCATTGTATCGCGTATATCGTTTATATATATTTTTGTTAGTATTTTCATCTGTTTAAACACCCTTTAATGTGTTTTATGCCTATGTATTTTTTGTGTTGCAAACTAAGTAACGTAGATTACATTTTGGATTTCATTTGGAGACAAGAAAGTTTTGTTTTATAACGAATAATGCAAAGAGTTTCACTCAGAAATTCTTTTAATTTTCAAACTTCAACATGTCGTGAAACAAAAATTAAAAAAAATATGTTCAGTTTTTAACAAAAAATTGATGGCAGCACTTGTGTGTTAAATCATCGTAACCCTTTACAGAGACAACATATTTTTCTTTTAAATTGAAATATTATTTGTTCATTTCTTTTTCTAAATACCAGTTTCTGACATCTATTGTGAATATGATTTAAAAGAAGGAACCATGTTATGTTGAAAAAATAACAAAACTCAACTGTGTAAGTGTATATGTTTTAACTTTTGTCAAGAGACACTCAAATTTCAAACTTGGGCCTATCTTGTGAGAATAGGTGATATATATTGCAGTCATAATTGTTTAAAGTAATAAATACACAAGTTTAAATTGCGAAAGTATTGTATGATGAAATATATCTTCTTTTTTTTTCATTTTTTGATTAAGTGAATGTTTCTCACTGTAATTACGTTTTCCTTACAGCTGTCTGTCAAAACCTATAATTATTATGTTCATAAAGCATAATGTCACAGGTTGTTCATTTTCCGCCAGCCAATTTTAAGATATGTCACGCCATTTATTTTATTTATTTATTAATTTATTGATTTTTTATCTTGACTCACCGGCAAGATTTGAACCCAAAGTAGTGAAAGACAAGTATAAGAAACCAGCGACTTTAACCTTAGTTACTGTGTCAAATAAATTCATAAATGTGATTTCTTTAACCATAATTAGATCATTATTTAAAAAAGACTAGCTCTACATTCATTCAAATGGCAAGCATAGATACAGTTTGATAACTTTTACTGCACATAAAATTATTGCTTGGTTGTTTAAATATATCTTTCAGACATCTGATAAAATGTTGTTAGTGAAGACATCGTTTGTATTGTTATTTGTCGCTTACATAGTGATCCCAGTGACAGCACCCCCACCTGGTGATTGCCCCCAAGAATGTCCTGAGTTTGATTCAAGCTCATGCAGGAAGGGCTATCATATACCACCTGGCCAGTGTTGCAAACAGTGTAAAGGAGGTTAGTATTACATCTTTTTAACATTGATATTATTTGTAAATTTGCCGTAAGTTAGAGATTGATAATTTGCACTACTCTTAGGTTAACTTGTACATCACTAGACGCTTTCAAGATATATATTTTGTTTACAGAAATTGAAACCGAAAAGAAAATTTCACAACAACAAAAGATAGATTAAATAAAATGCTTTATAGAAGACCAATGATTTGTGACACACCTTTTTCGAAAATTGTTTAAATAGGAGTGCATATAGAATGTTACCTCGCACAATGTAAAAGCACGAGTAAAACAAGTATATATTGCAATGTCATGTTCGCTGTACATTGAAACATGTATAAAATTTATATATGGGTTTTCATATTTCCAACAGAAAACTGATGCAACACATGAACCTATGACCAAATTGCGTCACATATACATGGAAACATTACCGTATATAACCACAATACATTACATATACATGGAAACATGGCAATCATGACCATATATAGATTGTTATCAAGATTTTGCACGAGTAAAACAGTTGCTACTAATGTAAGATATACCGCTCTCATAAGAAGCAGCTGAGTGAGTCTTAAACTTGAAAATGATCATGATCTTTGCAAGAAGGTATCCCAAATACGTTGAACAGAAAAGTAGCTTAAACGGTGATATTCATTAGATATACTTATTTATTATTGAGATTTAGCCAGAAAAAAAATTATCATGAGATTTAATCTATCAATATTCAAACGGTTCAAAAAGATTTGCATCATTATACTGAAAATGTGTAAAAGCGCAACGCTCCTTATGGAATGAAACCAGATTTTGTGAAAGGGCCATTGCAACTTCTCGGGCATTTTCGTTGGTCATAAAAGCCGATCATTCCGTTTGGCCATGGTATACGGGTATTTGATTATCAAAAATGAAATGTCGCGATATGTACAATGAATAGCGAACTGGAAAATTTCGCAAAGCAAACATATTCAAATGAAATTATCTTATCCGTCAATTAATCTTGGTTTTTTTTATTAGTACACAGTTATGTATTGCTGTACATATAAATAGAATGATGATTTTAACATTGTGAAAGTCCGAAAATCTAATTAAAGAAGTAGTTTTAGTTTAACGAAACGGTCATTCGTGTCACGTTATGGTAATAAATAACGAATTGGAGAATTTGGCAGGGAATTAAATGCAAACATATTATGTCTTTCGTCCGGCCAGTCCTAAATATTATACAATTCTGGTAAAAACCAATTAACTTTTGAAAAGTTTATAAGAATATCTGGTCATCCGATGTCTACTAGTTCATCTTCACTTGCTACATTTCTTGCTTGGATGTCCTTTGATGCTTTGCAGTAATGCTTTTCTTGTTTTCAATTGGAATGAATATTTTAATATCATGTGTTTACCTTTCAGAACGGAAATGCAAGAAAGTACAAGAAAGTAAGGATGAGTTCGGCATATGCATTACAAATTGCAATCCTGATGCTCCACAATGTCCAGTCGGGCAGATTTGCTGTCAAAATGGATGCGGTGGCTATGTTTGTGAATAAACTGCGGTTAGAATATGAATGTTAAGTGTTCAACCTAAAATAAAAAGGAACAAACTGATCACGTTAAATACTCTCTCAAGATGTGTTTTTCGCAATACCCATTTGATTCTCTTTCTTTTAATCTTATAAAATACATGTTAAATGCATTTATTGAAAAGCAAAAAATTAAAAAGGACAAAGTATATCATTAGAGTCTATCTTTGTTATTTTAAACATGTCGTGAATAACATTTGGAGGAGGGACGGTCTGTCATATATGAAAAACAGAAATTTAAAATTTGAAAAAAGCTTTAGAATAGAATTCCAAATTGGAGCTTAATTCGCAAATAGCAAACTATTGAATGGTGTCTGCTAAAAGGCAAAATGCATGCATCGAATAGAGCTCTCGTAATCAAATGAAATGCAACATTAAATAGACAGATGTATCGAAACAGCATTGTTTGGGGTACATAACCTTAGACGATATTAATAATATCTGTCATATTATGCGACTCGGATCGGAATATCCGTCTCGAGGTGACCCCCGGTGACCTAGGGACGGATATTCCGATCCGAAACGCAAACATATGTCAGATATTTCTTCTCTGCATATTCTACCAATATTCCATCATATTTTAGATTCTTTATCTTTATTTCAATGGAAATTTATATCATTATAACTACTTTCTTACAACAGCGTATGAATAACTTACTTCATTCATAACGGTTAAAATGACGTCATCCTAAGCGTGCCTTTTGCACAGCACGCGACTCATCTGGCACCCCTCATGGCAGATGAAATTTCCGGCATGGATAAAAGTCACGGAAACGCCAGTCTGATATGCAAGAATAAAAGGTGCAGGTGAACATAAAAAGTACCATTGACCTGTACATGTGTCGGCCCACTCAAATAACGCCGTATATATTCTTTAGCAAAAAAATCACATATGATTTCAATATCCCTCTGAGGATTATACGTACTGACTATTGTATTGTTCAGAAATATGATGAAGTTCAAATGTGGTCTCTTAGTGCAATGATATACTGCTGATCACTGAGATCAATCTAGGTCTTCAAACCGACCTGTATATAAATGCATGAATAAGTAAATGTATAGCATTTTTAATACACAAATGCAACAAACTGTGTCACTTTTCATGATAATTATTATCTTTTGTAAGTGGTAGGAGCGTTACTTATTTCGTTCCTTGTGTTGTTTTTTATCAATATCGAAATAATAGAGAAAATAAGAATCCCTAAAGAAAGCCCAAAAAGACAAAATTGAAAATGTTGCAGGCTCGGTTTGATTGAGCCTGTTCATGGACGGTACTGTAAAGTACAATACAACCGTCCACGCCCCCTAGCACCGGCTTAAGCAGAATTCAACATTTAAACATGATACAGTAAAATTTTGAATTTAGAAACATCCGCAGACGTGTTCAATATCAATAAAATAAATGTAATTTTGTATTGAGTTTAAGTTGTGTAATATGATAAAAAACAGACAGAAAAAAAACAAGAAAAGAAAAAAAATTGATATTGTTTCAATTATCTGTTCTTTATTTAATTTTTAATTTTATGACTTTACAATTATTGGTTTCTTTCTCTAACATTTTATTTTCAGTTTTTAAATAGTTTAGAGTTGTTATGCAACTCTTATTTTGTAAAATTAAAATTTTTAACATTTTATACTAAATCACTTAAAACTTTATAAATTTCTTTTTCAAGAAATATTTTTAAGAAGATCCAAATTTCTACTGTTTCAATCGATATTTGAAATATTTATTAGAAACGTACCCATTGAAGACCAATCCACTTTAAGTACGTGCTGTCACTGTTGGCAAGTTTTGAATAACATTTGTATCAGTACAAAATTACTTAAACGTTGTTGTGTAGCATAGTTTGTAACTATGCCACCTCCGGAAGTTTTCATGGGAAATCAGGTATGAATTTTCGCCGGTTAAATAGAAAGGGAGGATAAAGCCTAACTCAAAGAGAGTTGCGTTTAAATGGGATTTAACAATCTGATTGATCCCGCGGGTGGGAATTATACCAAGGACTTTGCTGTTACCTGTTGGTAGTGACTGCGGTTTCCAATGCAAAGCGTATATCAAATGTCATTTGGATCTCAACGGCGTTTTAAACGGACATTTTTTTCGATATAATTTTTTTGGTACTATTGTCATGTTCTGTGACTTTTCTAGAACGTTTAAGATGTTATGGGTTTTGTTAATTAAAATCGCAATAATATGATAACTGTTATATTTTCATAAAAATGAATTTGAACGTCCATTTAGTCATACTGTGATCTTAATTACAAACAAAAGAGGAGGTGTGTAAGGATTGGTTTATTCGTTCCTTGAAATGCTTTTAAGACACGGAAAAATACACATGTGTATTATCCTCACACATCAGGGTCTGATATCCATCTCAGATTATTATTAATGTGACTGATTATATAATAGCAGACTTTGGAACTGGAATACTTCTTGCCAAGATAAATGTCAACATTAGTAATAAGGACAATATAATAATGAATGTGAAGTAAGTTTAAATAAAAATAGCATCGTTAATTATGTACAGGATATGACGTCATCATTCTATCCAAAGAGATGTTAGTATTATCGGGTGATATTGAGATTAACCCAGGCCCTCTATCGGAAAAGGTAGAAATTTTAAAGCTTATACTTTCAAGCAGTGAAGAAAACTGCTCAAGATAGAATCCACATGGAGTACGTTCTGATATTTCCATAATTAAAGCTGACCTACAACGGCTTAATATTAGCATGGATGCAATTGATTGCAACTATACAAATCTTAATTCATTGTAAAAAGGAAATGATGCAACTGGATATTGATGCTTTTAAACGAAACATGTGACCAGAAGTTTTTGGAAGTCCAACATATTGAAAATTTAGTTGACAAAATTGAACGTCACGTACAACGTGCACATTTAAGGATTTTTGGCCTAAATGAAGATGCAGACGAAAGTGAAGGTATGCTGAAAAAGAAGATATTACAAGTAATATGCTGTGTTGCATGTCCTAGCGAATCATGGTGCGATGAGTCGATACAATATGCCTATAGAGTTAATTGGCACTCCAGATCCGAACGGTCAACGAATTATAATTGTCAAATTCTCTTCGGATAATGCCAAACATAGATTTTTTTAAAGACAGAGATGCATGACGTGCCAAGAGATTTCGCATTTCGGAAGAACTCACTACAGTGCAAAGGTCAGAATTAAACATTTTATAGGTTCGTGGTAAAGCCGGATATTATATCAAGGGGAATCTTCATATCAGATCTTCTAATGACAAGCAAGGAAAATCAAAGCATTTTGTGAATGCAAAAAAGAAAAAGAAAAAAAAGTGCACTATGCGAAATACGATAATACATCCCACATAAATATCATAGTGGCAAACAAAGTTATAATAACAAAACACAAATTAAGTAGCTATATCCTGTGAAGGCCCAAAATTGAACAATTAAATATTGGATTTTGGATTATTGAAGGCGTTCTAAGAACATGTGATGACATAGACCTTCTTGATTATATAAAAGGTTATGACATTATTATTGGGAAGAAGCAATAAAGAGACAAAAAAAACTCATGGAATCTCATACTGAATATTTCCTACCAGAGGTAAAAAAAAAATAAAAACATGAAAGAGCAATGGGGATCTTGCCGTGTACTGCAGAAATGAAATAAAATAGTTAATCATATAAAGCAAATTGATGGAACATGCGCTATTAATATTATATTAAATATATTGAAAAGTAATTTACAAATTCAAGTAAAAACGTATTTATAATGTGTATATAGCCTATATACCGCCACACTTGAATCGTCGTTTCATTCTGATAAAAATATCAAAAGGCATCTCTTTGTAGATGATTTCTGACTAGAGTATATATTGAATACAATTGAAAAAAATGTTTTTTTAAAAATTTTTAATTTGTATTAATGGGCGATCTAAATGTACGATCGGTGAGTTAAATGATTTGGTTTCCACAGATCATTGTATACCGTCATTACAGCAATATAACGACATATTTGATTTTGCCTTGGTCTTCTCGTCACACAATGCCGACATTTACCTGGTTTATGCAAGATTTTATACCGAATATATAATGAATGGTAGAATCGGAAATGACAAAAATATCGGGCATTTTACTTTTCCATCAACACAAGGTGGTAGTGTTATTGATTATTGTTTTGGTTGCTAAAGATATAGTCTATATGATTAAGATTTCAGCGTAGAAGAAAGAACGGAATCGTCATACTTTAATATTCGTGCATGTTGAAACGTTTGAAAGGAAAGAAGATTCTCGATGTGGATTGTTAGCTGAATGGTACTATTTGTTTCTTACCAAAAATTAATGGGAAAACATTTTTCATTAGAATGTTATTTCAGATTATTTAAAGGTTCCTCATTTCTAAAAAAGGCCCTCATAACATCCGAGCTTGAGTTCAGAAAAGTGGCCATAACTTAATTTTGTACGGTAAACTTTGTTTAAATTTTGCATACAGGTGTACTTTAAGGTATATATCTGACCTATGATGTCAATTTTTTAGTTCCTTGTAGTGCCCATTAGGATGGTAATACCTTAAGATGTTATGAATTTTGTGAATTAAAATCGCAATAATATGATAACTGTTATATTGTCATAAAAATGAATTTGAACGTCCATTTAGTCATACTGTGATCTTAATTAATGCCAGAAGAACCGCTTAGATTATTAATTTATTATTACTTTTAAAAATTGACTTGATTAAATAAATCTTAATTGTGTCTTAACTTTGATTTGCTGTCCATTATTTTTATTTAAAAATTCAATACATGTATGGATGTTGGAATAATTGCTAAGTGCATTCAATAAACATTATCGTGTTTAAAAAATGTCTCCAGATTTTCATGACAATAATATTATAAAATCTTTCGCAGTTTTTCTTTCATTTTTAATCTCTGATTCCATTTAATGTTTTCTTTGTCCGCATATCGGCAGTCCTATTTTTTCAAGTGTTTTACATGACCGGGTCTGTCTTGCAAGAACAGACCTCTGCACGTGCAAAAGCTAGACCTCATAACGGATTTTCTTTTGTGTAAACAGGTTTTTCCGAAAAATAAAGACCTGTCACAAACAAAAGAGGAGGTGTGTAAGGATTGGTTTATTCGTTCCTTGAAATGCTTTTAAGACACGGAAAAATACACATGTGTATTATCCTCACACATCAGGGTCTGATATCCATCTCAGATTATTATTAATGTGACTGATTATATAATAGCAGACTTTGGAACTGGAATACTTCTTGCCAAGATAAATGTCAACATTAGTAATAAGGACAATATAATAATGAATGTGAAGTAAGTTTAAATAAAAATAGCATCGATATTTATGTACAGGATATGACGTCATCATTCTATCCAAAGAGATGTTAGTATTATCGGGTGATATATTGAGATTAACCCAGGCCCTCTATCCAAAAAGGTAGAATTTTTAAAGTTTATACTTTCAAGCAGTGAAGAAAACTGAGATAGAATCCACATGGAGTACGTTCTGATATTTCCATAATTAAAGCTGACCTACAACGGCTTAATATTAGCATGGATGCAATTGAGTGCAACTATACAAATCTTAATTCATTGTAAAAAGGAAATGATGCAACTGGATATTGATGCTTTTAAACGAAACATGTGACCAGAAGTTTTTGGAAGTCCAACATATTGAAAATTTAGTTGACAACGTACAATGTGCACAGTAAAGAATTTGGGCCTAAATGAAGATGCAGACGAAAGTGAAGGTATGCTAAAAAAGAAGATATTACAAGTAATATGCTGTGTTGCATGTCCTAGCGAATCATGGTGCGATGAGTCGATACAAGATGCCTATAGAGTTGGCACTCCAGATCCGAACGGTCAACGAATTGTAATTGTCAAATTCTCTTCGGAAAATGCCAAACATAGACTTTTTAAAGACAGAGATGCATGACGTGCCAAGAGATTTCGCATTTCGGAAGAACTCACTACAATGCAAAGGTCAGAATTAAACATTTTATAGGCTCGTGGTAAAGTCGGATATTATATCAAGGGTAATCTTCATATCAGATCTTCTAATGACAAGCAAGGAAAATCAAAGCATTTTGTGAATGCAAAAAAAGGTGCACTATGCGGAATACGATAATACATCCCACATAAATATCATAGTGGCAAACAAAGTTATAATAACAAAACACAAATTAAGTAGCTATATCCTGTGAAGGCCCAAAATTGAAACATTTAAATATTGGATTTTGGATTATTGAAGGCGTTCTAAGAACATGTGATGACATAGACCTTATTGATTATATAAAAGGTTATGACATTATTATTGGGAAGAAGCAATAAAGAGACAAAAAAAACTCATGGAATCTCATACTGAATATTTCCTACCAGAGGTAAAAAAAAATAAAAACATGAAAGAGCAATGGGGATCTTGCCCGTGTACTGCAGAAATGAAATAAATAGTTAATCATATAAAGCAAATTGATGGAACATGCGCTATTAATATTATATTAAATATTGAAAAGTAATTTACAAATTCAAGTAAAAACGTATTTATAATGTGTATATACCTATATACCGCCACACTTGAATCGTCGTTTCATTCTGATAAAATATCAAAAGGCATCTCTTTGGTAGATGATTTTCTGACTAGAGTATATATTGAATACAATTGAAAAAAATGTTTTTTAAAAATTTTTAATTTGTATTAATGGGCGATCTAAATGTACGATCGGTGAGTTAAATGATTTGGTTTCCACAGATCATTGTATACCGTCATTACAGCAATATAACGACATATTTGATTTTGCCCTGGTCTTCTCGTCACACAATGCCGACATTTACCTGGTTTATGCAAGATTTATACCGAATATATAATGAATGGTAGAATCGGAAATGACAAAAATATCGGGCATTTTACTTTTCCATCAACACAAGGTGGTAGTGTTATTGATTATTGTTTTGGTTGATAAAGATATAGTCTATATGATTAAGATTTTCAGCGTAGAAGAAAGAACGGAATCGTCATACTTTAATATTCGTGCATGTTGAAACGTTTGAAAGGAAAGAAGATTCTTCTCGATGTGTGGAGTCAGTGAATGTATTAAACAACAAAAGTAAGGGTTTGTTTTAAGAAAAGGTTAGGAAATATTTTACAAACAAAACCTTATTTGATATTATGTTTAAAATTTATAATATGAATATCGACATAAATGAATGTGTTTCAAATTAGCATATTTTACGAAATAGGAGCAGAATTTAAACGACCATTGAAAAGAAATTCTAAACGAATACCCAGAGTTAGTTTGCTAAAAATTGCTTAATATTGAAAAGGCAGAAATATAAACATTTACGAAGCTATATATCGTCAACATAGATCTGAAGAAAACCTTAAGCAAAAGACATTTTACAATGTTGTGTGATTCAAAAAGTAAACAGTTTTTAAGAAACGAGCTCAGTAAATTGTGAAAGAACATAAATAATTCAAAATCCTGTTGGTCGAATTAAAACGCTTAACAAATCGTAAAAGGTACGTTACTAATAATATACTATACAACGGATACAATATTTTGAGGGTCTTTGGAATGAATCCGTGTACTGCTGATGATAATAATGTTGAACCCATTCCAATAGATACAACTGTTAAAGAACCAGATCTGAAATTGAGCATCATATCTTTAAGAATGTGATAAGCAAAATATATTGTTGTATCCTTGCAAACATACTCAATTTCTTTGCACAAATGTTTAAGCCAGTCAGTTTATAAGGCTGAATGCCCAACATTAGATAACACATTTATATGCGGATCAATCATTGATCATGTATGTTAAAAAAACAAAAGACGAATATTGCATGTTGCGTTTGTCAAATTCCAAATGTGCTTTGACACTATCAATAGACAACTTTTATCTGCTATATTAAAACAGAAAGGTATCAATGGAAATTTATTTAGATAACTTTAGAGTATGTATGAAGGTGTTAAGACGTGTATTCGTTGTAATGGCCCAAGATCTGATTATAAGAACAGTACTGTGGGCTTAAAACAGGGCTGTTTTGCAAGTCCGATTTTGTTCTGTTTTTTTTTTATTGATGAACTTGAACGATTAATGTCTGAAAGTAATGTACAAGGCACAAACTTCATTTATACATGTTAATGTTTGCTTATGATGTCTACAAAAACAATTACTAGTAAACTTTTTATCAAAATTTTGTAACGATTAAAAGGTAAAGGTGAACGAAGCAAAAACGAAAATTGATGTTTTCAAGAATGGTGGGTCATTGACATGATATATATAATCAAGGTATTGGTTGAAAATCTTAAAGATGCCTTACAAAAGAATTGTAAAAAATAACAATAATGATGCTAAATGTTGTCTCAAATGGTTATTTCAATTCGATTTCATCAGTGAAAAACTGTTTAGAAAGATACGGATTTGGCTACGTGTGGCTTAACCAAGTTGTACAAAATGGTAATGTTTTTCTAATGTGTTTGTAAAAAGAGTGAAAGATATAAAAAAATGATAAACAAGATCGACAAGGAAAGGCGGCGTTAAATGCACGCAACCCTCACACGACCCCTTAACAAGGACCATCGTGTGGGATATGAAAGTTGACGATAATTCTAATTAAGAAAAGAACAAATTGTTTAAAAATGGTTTTTCTTTTGAGCATTGTTTGAATATTATGTTTTAAATGTTTTGGATATGAAAAAAAATTCGATACATATACACAAACTTTAGAATTGGCAGTCTACATTATGAAGTAGAAACGGGAAAATATACACATACCCCAAGAAGTGAACGATTTTGCAAAGTGTGATTAAAATAATGTTAAAGATCAATATCATTTCTTATTATATGTGACTGTAATGATGATTTACGCAATAATCACCTTCCAACGAAATATTACATACAACCAAATTTGAATAAATTTAACATAATTATGTCAGCAAATTAACCATTTCCCTCATGAGCATATTGTAAAAAAAATGGCCGTTTTCATTGAAAAGCCTCCTGTTACAAGTTCAAACTGCTATGAAACTATGAAAAATGCTTCAATACTAATCGAACTTGGCACAAATGTTGACTGCACCATTGCCCTTGTAACGACATGCTCAGTCTTAAATTCCCTGTTACCATGGCAACGAGGGGACGTCTCAACATTGCCAAAAATCAGTGCTACAACTTCTCAAGGGATTGAGATAGAGTGAAAGGCTTTTCAGTGTTGGTTACACGTTACCTTATGATCGGCCTGGGGTCATTTTTAGCCTCTCACAAGTCAAAAATTTTCTTGGCGATGAGAGGGACTACCGCCCCCCTTCAAACCCCCCAAACAGAAGGGGCACATCCCCCTTCTGGCAACCCCCTGATGTATCTTTTGAATGGGGGTGGCGCCGAAAAAGTGCTCACTTTTTTAAGCAACATTTCTCAACCGAAAACATGTGTTTGGGGCCCAAATAGGACATTTTTTCACTATTTGAGGCCTAAAAGAGGGGGGGGGGGTGTCGAAAGTGTGTTGTTTCGCGTATATATGAGGTAAAGGGTTAACAAAAAATGATGAAAAACTTTGGAATTACCCAAAATCTAGTTTTTTCCATGTTAACATGTAGTGTTTTACCTAATTTTGGTGAAAAGTTGTTTTGTAACATTTTTAATTTTTTTAGTTAATGAAAATCTTATATACTGTGCTCCTCTTAGTTCACGGTACTTAACGCTTTTTTGAAACAAGAAGGAAAACAACACATGAAACTTATGGTAAAAAATTGTTATAAGCTGTAACATATGGGTATCTTCTGCTGTATGACACAACACAATATATTCAGTCAAAATCAGTTTAAATGGGCCAGACGTAGACCATATGTCGGCCATTTTAAAAACTGTATGTCATCATTTAAATCGCGGTAATGGTGTTTTATTTCAGTTTTTTTCCTGTTTCAGTCAAAATTTCTATATATTATTTTGCTTGATTTTAAATATCAAAACTATATTAACTTTGTAATTCAATTTTCATTTTTTCAACAAACAAGTACATTTAGGAAAATGATGATTGTTTCAGACGTATGCACAAACTTAAAGGACTATTGTTGCTTTATGCAGAAGTTTGTAAAATGTTGTTCTGTTCTACGTTAAAATCTAGAGATTTAAAATATTTTGCACAAAACTTAGTTGTTTAGGTGAATAAAATATGTCGATTCTGGCCAATTTTAGCACTGGTCACATGAAAATATGCCAGTATCGTGAAATAAGTGATGACGCGGAATAAGTGATGTTCGGTATATAATGTGTTGCTGTATTTTGTATTATGCGAATGAAAAAAAAGCAATATCTGTAAAATCTATAACATGATAACTGTTGTAACAATATATCTTTATATAACGATATTGACATTAATTTGTTGTATATAAATGTTTAAAATTAATTGTTATGCTCTTACTATGTTCTGTAAATGTACTGCGTGTTATATTTTGGTATGGGCTGGAGGCCAAGAAGCAAAAAAAAATTGTCATTGTCATAATACTAGGAAAAAATATACATTATTCAATTAGGAATAATGGAAGCACTCAGCAAAAAATGCCACAAACACAATAATGACCTGTTTATCTTTAAAGGCCGGAAATCTTAATTGAATTTAACTGGGCGATATTATATTCGGATGTTTTTAGGATCTACATTTTCTGCATACTATTGGCAAACAATATGTTCCTCTCTATATATGGTTGGCGATCCAGGTTAGATTCTGTTTATGTTTTGTAGTTTGAGTCGGTATGTGCAATGGAGATAATTAATTCCTTAACGAACGCCCAAGGCAGCAATATTAAAATGTTTGCAGCCTCGGTTTGATTTAGTCTGTTCATGGAGCCTTTATTGAGAGTCACAGTCTATGGAGTACATGCAATCAAAGTTGCAGTCTGTATTTTTACAGTACGAGAACTGTATGTCTGTAAGCTTGATTGCTGAGAAATTTGTTAAACTTGGAATTCATCTGCATCCCAATAGACCGTGTAAGCTTATCTATCTGGGAAAATTTCAGCAGTATGGATGTCGGGATTTAGCCAGTATTTAAAAGCAAATAAAATCAGGCTTTACCTGGTCAACCATCTGCTTCATTTCTGAGACTTTATCATCCATTGACCTGCAATTTATGTAAAGGACAGTTGTTCGTTGTTGTTTTTTAATTCACGCATTTTAATGTACTTTACTGGCTGAACATGTTTGGTGTTTGGAAAATGATTTTGATATTTCGGAATTGATGTTGAGGCTTCGGAAAGGGGATGGTGATCTCAGTAAAGGCCTAAGTTGCTAAGGAAGGACCCTACATATTGGAGACAAACATCATTTTCTATAGAAGACTCAATGTTCGATCCTCGAATACCCTTAAGCACGACATTATTGTACGTTGTGAGAACATGTTTGTGATATTATAGTTCTTTCTATTTGACTTTTTTTCGACTTGGATGGTTCCAGTATTTCTACTTAAATACTGTATAATTACCCTTAGGTTGTAGTGCCTGCTTTTAAAATTTGTTATTTGACGTCTTATCTGTGATATGCAGGCTTTATAACCTCTGATCCCCTTTCTAAATTCCATTTTATTTAGTTCCGCGCATTGTTCTTTTTTCCCGTTAAGGGTAAATATACCTTTATTTTGGAACCACATGCGATTGCCATGGAATAGCACTAATGTGTTACATTAATAGTTCTATGATAACAGCGTATGAACACATCTGCGGATGCGTGTAAAGTCGAATTGCCATCTTTTTCATGTTTAAATGTTGAATTATGCGTAAGGTTCTGCTTGGGAGGGGCGTGGAGGTAGCTTTCAAATACCACTACTGTTCAATCAAAAGGAGCCTGCAACATTTTCAACTTTGTCGTTTTCGGCGTTCTTCAGTGGTAACTTTTGCCAAATGGTCCAAAAGCCAGCAATTACAGACCAATATCCCTTACTTGTATCTCCTCTTAATTAATGGAACATATTATAGTCTCCAACTTGGTGACCTATTTTGACAAGTACAGTATCCTCAGTCCCTATCAACATGGATTTCGGTCAAAACGTAGCTGCGAAACTCAACTGCTGAGTTTCTCCCAAGAAGTATTTGACAACATAGACAGTGGACAACAGACGGACGTGATTGTGATGGATTTTTCAAAGGCCTTCGACAAAGTCGACCATCACAAATTAATCCATAAGCTTAACAGAATGGGTGTTAACGAACAGGTATCCATCTGGGTCAGGTCATTTCTTCGCCACCGTAGCCAAAGGGTTGCGGTGGAAGGTCAAATCTCCGACCAGCTACCAGTCTTATCCGGTGTCCCTCAGGGTTCAGTCCTAGGACCCTGTCTGTTCCTGGCATATATCAATGATTTGCCAGAAACTGTCAAAAGCCAAACCAGGTTATTTGCGGATGACACTATAGCTAGTCTATTTATATAGGACAGACTGACGCTGACAGACTACAGGACAACCTACATAAACTTGAAGTTTGGGAACGGGACTGGGCTATGGAGTTCAACCCAGACAAGTGTGAGGTGCTGAGGATCACCCGTAAAAAGAACCCCACCATCTTTCCATACACCCTTCATAATAAAACTCTCAAATCAGCAGAATATGCAAAGTACCTTGGAGTAACTTTCTCTAAAGACCTTAACTGGACACAGCATATTAACCTCCAAGGCCAAAAATTCTCTAAGATTCATCCAGAGAAACGTCAAAACCCAAAACAGGCAACTCAAAACATCAGCCTATGTTACTTATGTCCGACCACAATTAGAATACTGTTCCACCATATGGTACCCCTGGCAGAAACATTTAAGTCATAAGATTGAAAGTGTCCAACGAGCTGCGGCTAGATATGTCTGTAATAATTTCGACAGTAGTGTAACCCAAATGCTAAATGAACTTGGGTGGCCTTCCCTCCCCAGATCCCCCAGTCCCGTACCCAATAGCATCTAAATTCCTACTTCCCTAGAACTCTCAGGTATTGGAATAGCCTTCCATATCAGGTCAAATTCAGTTCCAGCCTAGATGCCTTCAAGGATAGGTTGGCGACAGTCACCTTCTAGTCCCCACCCCAGTATGTTTTTAATCTTGCACTCTTTCTTTCATCCTGCACTTTTTTTTATCTGTGATCTTTATCTTTTAGTATGCACCTAATACTTTTAACACATTTTTCCTGACAAGCGCCACCCAGTCATAGTCAGAATTGATTGTTCGGGAGTAACATGTAGATGTAGATGAAGATATACTGTATAACTAATTAAAACCGAAATATAAGTCCTACTAGAAAAAGAAAAAAAAATAATAATGGAAAAACCAAATCAGAAAAATTAATGAAAATAACTAAATAAAAACTGTCTAAAATTTACCTATCTGAGACAAAAAAGTAATCCTTCCAAATAATCGGTAATTAATTTTTAAAAGCTTGTAGTAAACGAAAATACTTCAAACATAGTCGTACGTGGGGCTCGAACCTATGATCCCTGAGTTGAGAGAATTTTATTCCTTTAAAACTCTCTTTAAATTTTTTAACTTGGGTCAATTCTAGATATTTACAGAAATGTAGATAAATGTTTTCTATGTCTGTGATATTAAGTACATGTACATGTACAACTTGATCTTAGGGCTGTGAAATATCAAAAATGTAGCATAGATAATTGACATGGTTTTTTTTTGTTTTTTTGGGGGGGTTTTCTAGTTAATTCAACAAACAAGGTCCAAAATGATAAAAAAAAGTCGAACGTTTCACTTTTGTATAGTATAAGTAACAGTAGTGTATTCATTAAACTGCCATAAATTTATACTGTACTGTATAGGCCCTTTTCATTTTGACAGACTATTTTCAGCATGTACATTTGCCTTTTCCGCAGAAAGGACCTTTTCGGTTATTGAGTGCTAGTTTATTAAGAAAGCGTTTGTCAACACTGATAAAACTTTAATATTTTTCTCAATTTTATGAAAACGTAAACGTAAGACAACAAACAAAATGTCACACATAAGTCAGCAACGATTGATAGAAATGGAGGCGGAGATGGACAGGTATTAATATTTGTTATAACTTGAAACAAACTAATAAAATTTGATGTCAGGTTAGCTCGTCCCATGGTCATCTCGTCCTCAAGCTCACCACTATTTAATCGCCCCTTTTAAATAGGTTTTTTGTAAGCCTACTGGACTTAGATTTGAACTAGAACAACACTAAATTGTAAAAATGGTTATAACTACAGGTGAAAGTAGTAGTCAGACACTACATCTCATGGACGTACATGTATGGATTTTGTACCAAACTGCACGCTACTGGCATGCGAGCAGTTCCCGTACAAAAATCATTGTTACTTAATCATTATTTTTTATTACGCTCACTCACCAATAATTGAATGTTACACATCAATATTCGGCTCGTCACACAAATCATGGAAATTCCATCATGTTCTAAACATAGAATAACCCTTACTTATGAGGCCTCATATGGGGTACCGAAATTATCCATTATTTTGTATGAAGAGAAGTAGTTCCCATACATAAAATCTAACCCATGATAATTATAAGATTTTATTATATCGGACCTATTTTTCATTTACAATTGTTGAACAGACCATTCTCTAAGAGATAAATAGATGTAATTCAGGAAATAGAGCGTAGACTAAACGCGGGTATCTATTACCCGGTACCGTTACCCCAACGCATTCATATGCAGTAACATGCTTGTATGCATGATATTTTACGCATCAAAGCCATAAAATTATTATTTATAGTAATATTGGTCAACATTCTGATAATTAAACAATTTTTCATCTCATTGCCTACTTATTTGTAAACAGGTGGTATTAGTGGAAAACCCTTTAACAAGCCTCACGTGTAAGTATTTTTGCGCATGCGCGCAAGGACGGAATCCCCCAGAGAAAACAAGGTCACGTTTTGACGACGCACAGGTGAAAGTGATTTAAAATGAGACTTTATATACGTACTGCCGAACTGACAATTAGATTTTGTCTCGTTTATGTATCTGCTTGATTTGAAATGAATTTTTGAAGAATGCAAGTAAAAATCAAGCGTTTAAATGAAAAATACGGGTACTGCTTCTGTACGGGAACTGCTCGCATGCCAGTATAGGTTTATTAAAAAATATAATAAATTCTCCAGTATTTTGACTTATCCAAACATAACCATACAGTACACATCTTTTTAATATGAAAAAGGCAAAGCCTCAAAGGGAGCTCGATTTTCTTTTACCATGAAATAGTTTAAAATAATCGTTCATTTTTATTTGTCAATCGGTATTTTATACACTGCTTCCATTTATTCTGGTTCCTCCTTTCTATTATGGTTCCCATATAAGTGCGCAGGACACCAGTCTACGCTTCCGTTTCAGTGATTTTTCTACTTATATAACAGACTCCGAAAAAAGGCCTCTTCCCAATTGAAATTTTCTTTAAAATCATGCAGTTTTCCCAAAAATCTGAACTTAAACCAGCTTTTTTACTTCCCAAATCAGCAATTTTAGCGATAATTTTTCCCAAAATCAAGAGGCTCAGGCCTCTTCCCAATTAAGTGAGAAAAATCACTGCGTTTTCAATCAGAGTACATCAGCTTTCAGGGCCTTTTTACCTTCTATAACAGGGGCCGGTATAGGGCTGCTTCCCCAAAGAAAATTTCTTTAAAATCATGCAGTTTTCCCCAAAAATTGAATTTACATCAAGTTTTTTCTTCCCCTTTTGCAAATATACCATGTAATTTTTCCCCAAAATTAAGGGCTGGGCTGCTTCCCCAACCTGTGAAAAAAGGCCCTGGCTTTTATCGTTATCTTGTAATTCGATAGTTGCGATGTGTCAATTCGATACTTTGGACGAAAGTTTTCAAAACCATCACCTAGCAGGTACTCGCGTTACCATAAAGCTCGCTTTGCGAGCAGGCCCTTCGTGCCAGCTCGTCGAGATCGCTATAAAAGTTCCCGTAACCCAGATTTTACCCCCTATATTATCTTGCATTTTTGAGCATTTTGTGAAAAATGGCTGTTTTCATTGAAAAGCCTCCTGTTACAAGTTCAAATTGCTATGAAACTATAAAAAAATGTTTTCATACTGATCAAACTTGGCACAAATATAATGAACAACAAACCTCTATCAGATACTCAAGAGGAATGTGATCTAGGAGTTATTTTTTTTAAAAATCCTGAATTTAGCAAGCATATTTCTACAAAGATTAACAAGTCAAACTGTATCCTAGGTCTCATTATCAGGTCATTTGAGTATTTAGATGAGTATACCTTTATTAAATTGTATACAGCATTGATTCGTCTGCATGTTGAATTTAGAAATGTTGTGTGGAATCAATACTTAATCAAAGATATATCAAGTCAAAAAAAACTTCAACAAAGAGCAACAAAACTAGTTCCATCATTGAAATATCTAGTTCATACATTGACCGTTTAAACTGCCAAGTCTAACTCATGGTATATTAAGAGGGGATATGATTCAGACATTCAAAATTGTTACAGGCTTAGATGACTGTACTTTTGAAAAAATTTAGTTATTCGGTACCAACAAGAAGTCATGATTTAGTATGAAAAACTGTCATGTTTTGTATCATAATTATATCAATTTAATGGGGTTTTTTTTATACTTCTTTCAGATTTGAGCAAGAGATATTATCTGAACCATCTGCGAGTGACCTCCCACGTGTTGTAATTGGCTCTAATACATACCACCAGGTGTCGGCACAGTTGAAAATGCTTCGAGCTCAATCTGGAATGTCAATAGAAGAGAGGCAGAGAAAACAACAAGAAGTAAGTAATAGATTTGACTTACAGCTCAACTATTTCTTCCTGAATTTTGTGTTACTCATTAAAATTCATTCTGTTGTATATTATGCATGGAAGCACTATTATCTTTTACACAAAGGTTTAATGTAAATTTTCTCAGCTACTGGTAATACTCAATATTATCATAGATTAAAGTTTGATTCAAGTTTGTTCTAGTTGTCATGGTGAAAAGTTTGACCCACAGTGTTACCATTTATCCACATATGTGCTTGTTTTGTGCATAAATTCCACCATTTACCTATAGATATTTAAAGGGGGTTTTAAATTTTAGTAAATCAGGATAGATATTTCTATAGCTAAAACCATATTTTACGCACACAGGGATTTAAAATTGACAATTTTTCTGACCGGGGACCGAGCAACTGGGGGCTCAAGACAAGTACAGAAAACTATGAACAAAAAAACACAACATCAGGGAGAGTACGACGATGAAAAGATGACGGGGTTTATGCTGAAGGGGGGGCAAATACAGTATAGGTGGGTTAAAAATAATAAAGAAAAATACGCAAAATAGCAGACTTTTTGCACTGTTATCAGCTGAAACAGAAAGTTTTTTTTGGGGAAAATGAAAATTACATTACAAGTTAAGTACTACAGGTTATTAATTTCATTTTATTTTTAGTTTTTAAAAGGCAAAACTAATAATAGAAAAAATTTCTTTTGGGGAAAAACTTATTTTGGTGGCAAAGGATATTACTTAAATGAAACAAAAATTCCTCTTTTTTTTCTTCTTTTCTCTTAACAAATTTCTGTAATATAACTATTTCATGTACTAATCATCTATTTACAGTTGGCCGTCATGAACCACCAGCAAAGAAGCCAGCTTTAGATCTAATTTCCCGATCTTACAGCCCCCACCACCACCCTCCACCTGCAATGACTTCCACACCATCCTTCATGCCGCCACAGTACGGCACAGAGCCCCTCCTCCCCCACCCAACAGACCTCCTATGGCAGGACCACCAAGAATGAGACCCCCACCACCACATGCACGACCTCCATTGGAGGCCCTATGGACCGGGTCCAATGGGACCTGGTCCCGGATATCATCACGGGCCGCCCAATGGGTCCAGGGCATATGGGCTGGGACCTGGGCCAGGACCTATGAGAGGTCCTCCTCCTATGGAATGAAAGACCAGGATTTGTATGCCAGGACCTCGCCCAACTTTGGTCACCCTTGGTCCTGGAATGTACGACACTTAAATCTCAAAAGGAGGAGAACATAAAAAAACAAAGACAAGGAATGAAAAACCTAAATTTTATTTTTCCTTTTCCCCCTTTTAAAATGAAGAAAGGGAAAAAAGAAAAAAAAAAAAGAAAAAAAGAATGGATGAAGAAGGTTTCAAAAAGCTGGTTTATCAAATGGGTTTTTTAAATTTTTCATTTGAAATACATTATGAATTTTTTAAAAAAGAGTTAATATAATTCAAATTTATTTTAAACAAAACGCACGATTTCACAAAGAAAAATTTATACTTTTAATTTTTGCATTTTTAAAAAAAAAACACCAGACAAAAAGGAAAAAGTTATTTTTACACATTTAATAGTTTTGTTTTTGTTGGGAACCAAACTTTTTAAGCACTCAAATCGTTCGAACAACCATACAACCCAATTTAAAAATTTCTTTCTCATGGAAAAAAGGCCCCTTTGGGGTTTTAAAACCCGCGGGCAGCAATCCTTAGATTACTAATCTGATGTGTTAACCACTTGGCGATGCTGCCACTCAATTATTTATAAGTTAAACAAAGTTAACCTTGTATAAACGTTGTATAGGTACATCAGAGAAGTCAACATCTGAGGAAAGTAAATCTGTATACACAGTGACGATGCCACCACCTATAAAACCTCAACCTGAACCAGATGATGATCTACATGTAGCAGATATGGATATTGATAGTCAAATTATGTCAAATAAAAAGGAGAAGAAAGAAAAAAAGAAGAAATTTATACGTATGGCTGCAGGAACAACATGGGAGGATCCATCTCTTGGTGAATGGGACCCAGGTATATTGTTATACATGTGCTTATATTATTTTCAGAGCTTTCCTCTCTTGTATGCCAGTTTATTATACCAACTGTATAAATATAGGCGAGTTTGCATGTTAAGGCAATTTCTCACCCAGGGGCCCTCCTATTGCAGGGCGACTTGGAGTGGGACCTCTTTTATCACCTCAAAATGATAAATGCTCTAGAGAATGGAATCAATCTATACTTATTTAGAAATTGATAATGCACCAAATATTTTACCCGATTAGGCCCCAAAAAATTGTGATATGTTTACCTGACCCTAACTCTGACCTGATAAGTACATCCAATCCATTTGTTTTTTTATTCAAACAAAATTTACTACCATTTAGTATGGTAACGCCCGAATCAGAATGTGTATGATACATACTTGTTTAATCATAACCCAGTGTAACAGAATTGACAGCTTAAACTGTTTTCTGTGTTTAAACAGTTAGAGATCACCATACTTTCAAGCATTTGGAAATTTACAATAATTATGCCATTTAGAGGGAGAATTATGTTACCCTGTCATCTTGCTGTCACACTGTCCATATGAAGACTGACTGACAAATCGCCATCCATGTCTAGTTATAAGAACTAAATCTACTTAGAAATATCAAATGAATTGTCATTTTACAATTAAAAACTTCAGAAACAGACCAAACCACAACAAAATCTGTACCCAAAAGAAAACGAAACATCATACCCTTCCTTCTTTGGAGAGCAGTACAATTTATATATTTAATGACGTAAAATTGACCAAAGTAGTGTCCGGTTGCAGTCTAACTAGACATTATACTGAATTCTATGAAATCTTCTAGCATCTTAGCTTGTCATATTTAGGGTATTTCATACTCAAAGCAGGGCCAGGTTTTCTTTTCTGACGTCACCCACTACTGTTGAATAAATTCAGAACTTATATATTTTCACGAGATAAATAGTTGTTCTATTAATGAACTTTATAAGGAAAATGTTTCTGTGTTTACACTGTACGAAATTATATTTAGACTTTGATATAATTTACTGTTTAAAAATTAATCATCTATTAATTACATGTACTTAAATACATGTATATTAAACTATGTTAGCTCTATCATTTATCTGTCAAGTTGTTGTCTAATATTTAATTACTATTAATTATTCTATGAAATGTGTTGGTAGCATTAAAAGTATCATATAGTCTGCATCACAGAAAAGTTTAGAGAAAAAATAATGTTTCATAGAAAAAAAAGTTGTGCTATATTATACTCTTTAATTTTCATTTACAGATGATTTTCGATTATTCTGTGGTGATCTTGGTAATGAGGTAACAGACGAAGTTCTAGCCAGGGCTTTCAGTAAATTTACCTCATTTGTAAAGGCAAAGGTAGTTCGAGATAAAAGGTCTAATAAAACTAAAGGATATGGTTTTGTGAGCTTTAAAGATCCAACAGATTATGTTCGTGCAATGAGAGAAATGAATGGTAAGATATGATAAATGATATTAAGGGAAGGATAAACATTAGTCACATACACTGACCTTTATGATATTTAAAAACAAATTTTGGTAACAGAAAATCAAAATTTGAGTTATAACTGAGTTATTATAGAATTCAAGCTAGATATATAAAGTTGTATATACATGCAAATAATATGCGACAATATTTTGAATGCATGTCATTATATACCTCATGATGCAGTGGCGATTTTAAAATAAACCCCAAGAAATAAGAAATTTTACTGTCATATTGGGGTACCATTTTGCATCTCATTTAAAAATGTGTTAGAATCCTTATCAGTACGATTATAGAAGAATTATGAGTGCCAATAATATTATAGTAAAATATATATTATAGTAGATCTTTTTCCAATTACTTTTACATTTTCATTTTACTTTTTACAAATACATGTACTTATTATAAACTTATAAATGAAATATTGGGAAATATTAATGAAATAAAATGCTTATTTGTATTTTATGTATTTTCACTGTAAAAATTTATTTTTCACTGCAGTGAAACATATTTACCATATTTTCATTGGTGTCTTGCCAGATTTCTTTCTTCTTAATTCAGCCAGTACACAAAATTAAAAGGGAATTCTTCCTATTCATAAGGTTAAAAAAGAGAACAAGTATATAATAAAACAGTAAATTCAAATTTTCTATTACCCGGTAATATGGGATTTAATTTCATCTTGTGGTATAAAAATGATCATATTTCACTTGTGGCTACCACTCGATGAAAATAAATCCTGTATTTATAGAAGAAACTTGAATATCCTTTATTTATTTAGGAAACCAGCTGAGGATTCAAATGTTATCTTTCCTTTAATAAATTTGTTTTTTTATCTTCAGGTAAATATGTTGGGAACAGACCAATAAAACTGAGAAAAAGTAATTGGAAGGAGAGAAATATTGATATAGTGAAGAGGAAAGACAAGGAGAAAAAGAGACTAGGATTAAAATGATGAGACTTGTGAGAGGGATGTACATGTGAATAGTTTTATATACCACAACACTGATTGACGACCAAACATTTGAAATGAATTGTCCAGTCAGATATCGTCTTTCAGAAAGTGTTATCCTGACATATAGTGCTTTAGTCCTGGTGTTGATTAACTTTTGCAATAAATCTGTTTCCACTCATAAATAATTGGAAGCAATCATGGAAAACAAAAAATCTCTTTCATATACTTTTGCACCTTAATTATAAATGTGCAGTTTTGTTTAACAACAATAGATTTGTTAACTATGATCATACTAAGAAGGTAGTATACAATAAGTTGAGAAGGATAGTTAGAATATGACTAGCTAGCCAACAAAAACACATTTCTCCTATACAGTCAGTATACTTGTTCTGAAATAACTTTTATATGTCTCATACTTTAGGACAATTTTTATTGTGAAGCCTGAGAAAATAAACAGAAGCACAAACATAAACACTTAGGTAAATAAAGACTTGGTTCAAATTGATTCTGTTTTGAATGATAAATTGAAATGTTACCATTAAGGCTATTGGTACTTTGCGAAACGGAACGAAACGAAATGGAACGAGGGGCACCATATAGGGAAATTAAGAATTTAAGTATTCTAGAAATCTACAATTAATATCAGACATTTAGACAAGATAGTTTGTGAATCATGCAAACATTGGGACATGGCAATATAAGTGGTAGTGTTCTTAAAAAGAATGCATAGACTGAATGCAGTGATTGAAGAATAAGAATGTAAAACACAAATTTTATCCGATCTTTTTTAAGGATTACAGACCCAATTGAGCCTGTACATGTATGTGAACAGCAATTATTGGTATTTTCTAGTGTAATGATGTCAGTGGATTATTAAACACTATCTAACGTGACAAATGTACTAAACATAGGTAATTAAAGAAAAACTGGAATCATTATGAAATGCTGTATGTAAATGTAGGTGTCCAAAATGATGCATACATTAAATATATTTGTTAATGAATTGTTCTTTTGTTAGTGTTTTTACCGTCTTTGAGTCTCTTAGTACATTTATATTGGCAACAATTAAAGCTACTCTCCCACACAAAACAGGTCTAAAAACATCAACATATATGTTAAAAGTTATTAAATATGCATAATAGTAAAATTTGCAGTTTCCACAAGATATCTGTGACCTAAAGGCCTCAACAGACGGTAGGATTTTGAAGTACACCACCAATTAAAACTAAGATGTACAGACAAATCTTAATGTGTGAAGGCTACTATTTCTTGATTTCAGACACCTTATGTCTAGATGTAAGGGATGGGACATGTTCTATTTTGAAAATCTTGTCGTACTGATTTTTTCAGACCTCCCACAATGACAAGTAACAGATAACCAAATTATCTCCTGATAATGGGTGTAATGAATGAAATTCCAGAACAATTAGGGCTAAAAGGTAAACATAGTAGTAAGATGGGGTAAAAATGATGTTGAAAAACTCTTCAGGAGACCCAAAGTTGTGTTATGTTCGAATCCCAAATTATTCCGAAAATGATTATGTCATGGTATTGAATTGAATTGTTCTCTAATTATGGGAGGGGAGGTAGTTTGTAGGCGGCCAGATAGCTTAGTCAGTAGAGCCGCAGTAGGGTATTCCGAGGGTCCCAGGTTTGAGTCTCGTTCAGGCTTCACATTAAATAAATAAATATATATATATTTTTTTTTTTAATGGAGGTGTTTCAATCATTACTCATGGCGAAAAAAGTATTTAGTGAGTAAAGTATGTAAAGGATCAATGTCAAGGGATCCTTTTTATGGGAAACCTCAGATGATTCTTACAGTGTAGAAAATTTTTAATACCGTCTGAATGCAAGTGTTGTATAGCTTTGAAAATTGTACATCTTATCTCTAATTAATGCTGTACAACTAAATCCTACCGTCTGTTGAGGCCTTTAGGGTTGTCATGATTCACTGGACACAGATATAAACACCCCTATCATCAAGCCTGTTAACATGAAGCGAACAGGACAGTTTGATGCAGGTAGAACTTACAATATGTCAATTTGAAAACCTGATTTCAGAGATATGTCCTCTTTTTTTTCCTTTTGCCTCTTCTTGTAGACATAATTTTCTATGATATATTGTGCAGCTATCCTTTGCAGGATAAAAATCAAAGGGCTGCATGCTCTGTGGTATTTTCTGATCTTTCCTGTATAAGTTTATTTTTATATACTATTATTCATCTTACGCAGTGACTGCGTTTAACAGTTTGTGATTGATACATATGGAATTTTGCATGCCTAGAGTTGCATCAAAAATCATTTTTCATTTTTTATTACAGCCACACTTTATCCTTGCATATCGTGGCTATTTCCTTAAAAAACACTTCAAAAAAAAGTTGCCTCAACAAGGATTTTAACCTTAGCCTCTCACACCTAAACGAGCGCGCTACCTCTGCACCACAGTGAAGTAATACGTATGTAGCGTGAATAAAAACAAATATATTGTAATTCTAAAATTTTGAGAATTTTCATTTCGTAATTTGTAATCCTTATTAAATTTCGAGGTATTTTGTTCACGATAAACCTGTTGTTAAACACTGATGAAAATAATTTAGCGAAAATCTTCTCGCCAAAACAGTCAGACATGTATATATTCCATTACTCGACAGTCTGATTTATTTGTGTACTATGCTCTGGAGTATTCGGGTAATCGACATAGCTAAAAATAGCGTTTTCATTAAGCTTTACGGAAATAGTCGAACATTTTCATTGGGTAAAAAAGATATTCATCCGAAAATTTGTGATTTGTAAAACCTCATATTTCTATTGACTAATGTAAACTTTAAATGCACTGTAATTCGTTTAATGCCTACATTAAAAATTATTCTTTCTTTTAAATTGCTGGTTTTTAAGCAGTTTTGAGTGAGAACCTCTTTGCGTTGTTAGGTCTGTGAGGAAATTTTGTGTTAGACCGTGGATGTTAGCTATGTATTTACTGATCTTGCGATCAGAAAATACAAAAACTTAGCAAGCACGCAACCAACGAATCAACATGCAAATGGTTAACGGGTGTGTTTTTAATTTAAGTCACTATTTACATAATAAATCATTGAAACAGTTTAAAATTTCAGCATAATAAACATTGCAAAAACTTAAGATGTTTTTTTGTCGGACACGACATGTAGTAATCATCTAGTTCCATACAAATGTGAGTTTGTGGTGAAATTCTATCTTTTTATAACATTTTATTTCAAAAACACCCCAACTACAACTATGTGAGGGAAAGTAGATTTAAACCTTAAATTGTCACCAGTATACCACAAGCCCAGTATATACATCTGTGCATTTTGATATTTATGTAAGGTATATTGGCTGCCATTTCCAACAAACACCTTTGAAGTTTCTGTATTTTCTGATCTAAAGCTAAACTGCAGATCCCCATCTGCTTACTTGTTTTTTCAGCATAAATTACCAGGCAGTGGCCTAGTAGTAAAAGTTTCTGCCTCTCAACTTAAGAATGGTTGGTTTTATTGTACGACATTGGTACTGGTTAGATACTAGAGACATTCTTTGAGCTACATGCTTTCTTTATATACCAATTACATGTTGAATGAAATTATCTTGGACTTACTGGATTCACATTTATTGCTGTGGTTACAAGTGACACTTATAAAATTTACATGTGCAAAACATTGTCAACTACAAGGGTTTTTGTCACAAAAACATATGTCTCCCAAATCTATGTATGGTCACTTATCAGGAGTCGTGTGAAGTTTCATTGAAATCCCACCGGCAGCTTGACTTGTGAAAGCACAACAAAAAATTTCTATTTTTAGCTCTGGCGGCCATTTTGTGCAGCGAAGGGGAATGTGCCTGTAATGTGCACAACTAGAGACAGTACTGATCACTCCTGTAAAGTTTGGTTGAAATCCCACCAGTAGTTTGACCTGTGAAGGCTGGACAAGCTGAATACAGACAGATGGACAGAAGGCAACACGTCTCCTAAAATTTTGGGAGACATAATCAGGGTCGCCTGATTCAGAGTATTAAGCTCTACCTTTCGAGCTAACCGGACGGCTATTAAAGTGAGTCTTATTCAACAGTTTCTTGTTTACAGCACTGAAAACATTAGCCCCCCCCTTTCCTATTCATTGTTTGGTCCACTGCTTACAAAGTTACACAAACTAAAACCATTGTGTTCTTTTGTGTAAACCAGGTCAGACAGTGACTATGTATTAATTAGATTTTGTCCATTTGCATTAAACTGTTAACACTGGAAATGTTGGACAGTCCATTTGCTTGTAGTGTTGGATCAGAAGAAGAAATATTGCAGGGAGTTTGCTGCTGGTCTTGTGAAATACACTTTTACTATAAAATAGAATTTAAAAATGGTCTGTGTGTCCTCAAATCATTCTGTTCCAAAAGCAACATTGCCTGACAGGACTTAAATTCTACAACAAAGTTTAAACATACAAATACCTCATAAACAAAATATATCAAACACATAATACTAGTTGTTTTTAAATTTATTTACTTACACAAAAGAATTCAAATCATCACTAAATTTGTCTATGAAACAAGCAAGTCAATAAATTTCAACATCTGAATTCTTTTTTACCATAAAAAACAATACTAATCAATTTAACCTTTTCACTTTTCCCTTTTTATCCTTTAAAAGTATTTCTTGCTGTCAAAATTCCTGAAATGTTTAGTTTAAATAATGATCACTGGAACTATATATAATGTTATGTGTAAGAGATTTCTTTATGTACTGCATTAGGAACCTTCACTGGGTAACCAACATATGATCTCTTGCCTATACACTCTCCAACGAAAAACCATAATATCACCTCAAACATTACAACTGTGTTTAGTGTTGCTTGCTGAAAATAAAAAAACATATATACATGTTTGTTTGTTTTGGGTTTTTACGTCACATCGACACAGTATAGGTCATATCACGACGTTCCAGCTTTACTGGTGGAGGAAGACCTCAGGTGCCCTTCCGTGCATTATTTCAGACACGAACGGGCACCTGTGTAGAACCACCGACGTTCCGTAAGCTAGCTGGATGGCTTCCTCACATGAAAGAATCCAAAGTCCCTGTTGGGATTTGAACCCACAGTGTTGAGGGGCAAGTGGTTTGAAGTAAACAACCTTAACTGCTCAGCCACGGACGCCCCTCTAAGTACATGTATAACAGTATTTAAACTACTTTAAATATAGTAATTTAACATGCATGAACTCTTTAAAGTCACCTTAGAAACATTTAAGTTATATATCATAATCTCATCTGGATATGAATTATTCTAGATGTGTCCCATTTTGTAGTCTGAGCAACTAAATTTCACCTTAAATTAAAATGATAATAAGATAAATATTTATGCAATAATAAATCAACATACAATACTGTGAGGTCTTTCCACCTCCTTTTTTTGCCTTTCCAATCAAACTTGCAAACTCCCCAAATGCCTTTCAACTTCAGCAGGTGTTGGGGGTGCCAGTTCTACAACAGCATATTTCTTTACAATTGGCCACTTCTTTCCCATATAGTTTGAAGTCCCTGTTAAAAAAATTATAGGTTTTTTATTTGCAAATATAATGTACATTTGTGTAATATTCAGAGTAATAACAGGTTTAGAGTTTTTCTATTAAGGGTAACATATGGAGTTTAGATAAAAACAATATTATTCAATTGAAATATTTTCTCTAAAACACTAAACACGCTGTAAGTATCTTTTTGTATGTGTGAATCTGCATGCAAGAAATAACTTAAGTACATCTGATTCTGAACTTCAGTCAGACTGTCAGATTGTAAATTAATCCTTTTTCTACAAATTCACATACTTTCATTGATCAATAAAACTTTAAAATATCCATATGAACATGGAGCTAAATATATTTTTAAATGTCTGAAAATATTTGTGACTTAACTTTTTACAGGCTGGTCAAAATGCCCGATCGGGCATATGTCAATCATAAAATATCATATTTATAGAAAAGAAATTAAGATATTTCTTTTAATCTTTGTTTGTTTATGAGAATAATATGTGAAATAAACAGAAAGAAAAATATTTGCCTACTGTCACTTTTGTGAAAATTATTTCCTCTTTATCATGTTTTTATAACACATAATTTTTGAAGTCCTTAAAAAGTATGTTACACATGCAAAGTGTTACACAAAATAGGTTAAACTAGAAATGTGTCCATAGGACACGGGTGCCCCCACCGCACCACTGTTCTGTCAATCTTATGACTCTAGGTCGAATATTTTTTGAAAACTAAAAATCTTTTCCTAAGTAAAGGGCAAGAACTTTACAAATACTGAATAAATTCACAAGCAAACCCCAAGGTGCATAAGTACACATGCTGACCAACATTCTTGTTAACTTTCAGGCCTACAAAATAAATACTTTTTGAGCTATGCATGAACAAGTTGAAAATTGTAAATTTATACTACTGTAAGTCAAGGGCAATAACTGAAAAAAAACTGGAAAAAATCCACATGCAAAGTCCCAGGTTCATAGCTTCACAGTGATGTGAATCATTATTCCTGTAATTTAGTGATGTTGATCATTATTCCTGTAAAGTTGGTTGATTCTAACTCAAGCACTCGAGGAACAAATAACAACATAATGAAACAGTTTTTACTAAGTCAAGGGAAATAACTCTACAAATACTGGATAAATCCACAAGCAAAACCCCAGGTGCAAAACTAAATATGCTGAGCAACCTTCCCGTAAGGTTAAATGACTCTATGTCAAATCCTTTTTGAGTTACATGTGACACAAGTTGAAAATTGCAAAAAATTTCTAAGTCAAGGGCAATAACTCTAAAAATACTAAAAATATCCAGACGAAAATACCCAGGTGCACAACTACACATGCTCATCAATATTCCTGTAAAGTTTCATGACTCTATGTCAAATCCTTTTGAGTTACATGCGACACAAGTTGAAAATTGCAAAATTTTACTAAGTCAAGGGCAATAACTCTAAAAATACTAAAAATATCCAGACGAAAATACCCAGGTGCACAACTACACATGCTGATCAACATTCCTGTAAAGTTTCATGACTCTAGGTCAAATCCTTTTTGAGTTACATGCGACACAAGTTGAAAATTGCAAAATTTTACTAAGTCAAGGACAATAACTCTAAAAATACTAAAAATATCCAGAGGAAAATACCCAGGTGCACAATTTCACATGCTGATCAACATTCCTGTAAAGTTTCATGACTCTTGGTCAAATACTTTTTGAGTTACATGCTACACAAAAGAGAACGGACGGACGGAAGGACGGACAAGGGTAAATCTAAATGCCCGCCACTAAAGTGGGGGCACAATAACTTTTTCTTGATCTAATTCATTGCGCCAACACCTGTCAGCATACATTTCATTCAGTTTTCAGAGAAAACTTAAAAGTATAATGTTCAGTGTCAAAGAATTCAATGTCAAAATATAAATGCCAGAAACTGAATATTTAATCTAAAAAAATAGAATAAAGGTACTGGCCAATAATCTAGAGCATAATGAAGTTGTTGGAAACATTTGTATTTAGAATTTTACATAACAATATAATTTTTATGAACTTCAAATATTTTGTTTCTAGAAAATGGGGAAATGGGAAATAATTCTTAGAAAGTGTTTTGGACACTGAACCTTGCATGCCTACTCATATTACAAATGTCCCTGTCTGAGTTTGGAATGGTGATAAGATGAATTGGACATAGAACTTTCTAATTCTGAAAGTAAAGTTTCTATCAATTTAGACATATAACTTGTTTTAACAATGACAGGCACAAAGTTTTAGAATTAAAGATAACCAAAGTATTTTTATTTTGATTAATATCAATTATCATAATAAATCTTTACTTTATTGAGACTTGATGGTATACGGTATTTTTTTCATATATGTAAAAATTGTTTTAAAACCAGTTTTATCGTTGTAGTAGATGTAAATAATAAAATATTTTGATAGAGTGTTTACAGGGATGTATCACATTGGGGGGCAGGATCTGACCCCAAGAGTTTGTGATTCTATGTCTTAAACCTGATTGAGCTAGCATTTTTAGCTGGCACAAATGTCCCAGATATAAGACAAAAGTATTAACATGAAAATGTGAAACAACAAATGTAAGGATCAAAATACAATAAATTCATAAAAGTAATCATTACCAGTAGTAATAATATAATTATGGGCCGAGTACGTACCGGGCCGAGATGACTCGGAGCCGAGTTAACCCGGATTCCTAAAAACGACTTGGCCAGAAAATACAAGCAAAAGACACACTTTAACTTGTAGAAAGCTATTTTCAATGGCAAGTCCCTAAAACTCCCTTACTAAAGTGGTTCACATTAGGTCAAGGCGACAAATCGGTCTCCTAAAATAACTTTATCGGAATTCTTACCCCACCCACTTGTAGTACATTGACCTTGGTTGCCAATACCGCACGAGAATGCGACATTCATAAATAATGTATTGTTTTATTGTACAAAACATTAAGTAACACATACTTGACACGCCATTTGACATTCGCACAGCCATACGCCCCACAAAGGCCATGTTTTAGCTATTTTGTTGCTGTGCTTGATCCACAAATTTGTTCGGCAGCACCTTTCCGGCCTTCTACGTTATCGGCGAGGTGTTCCGAATGAAATTTATAACGATTCGTCCCACCGACACTTCGCATGGTAACGACTCGGCCTATGTTCTGTTTATGCATACTTAAAGAAGTTCGTATATTAAATTGGTTTAATTTTGGAACATGATATCGGTGCCCATGATAACGAATTAAATAGGAAAAAATCGGATTAGACAAGTAATATCATCGGGAACAAGACACTTCACTCATCCCTCAAGGCACTTTATTATTTGAACTCGCGCTCAGGCACTCCATCCCTCAAATTTTGAGGACAATTCATCCCACAAGAAACTTCACGACCTAAAATCAGTAAAACGCTTCATGCATCCATCACTAATGTAAGGGAAGGACCCTAAATTTTTGTCCAACCCTTTTGTCTGTAGATTATATTTATGCTTAACATAATATGATGTTAGATGTGTAAATTTATCATGTACAAAATATACAATAAAATTGTCACAGGGTAGAATAATTAACTTCAATTCATGGCGTAGGTTCGCAAAAATGTAATGAAGATAATACGAAGAAAAAGCCTGAATATATAAATGTATTATTATAATACAAGCTTATTAAAAATACATAAATATACAACATGCAATTGAGCGATGCAAATAATAATCAATTTTTAATTAAAGTAATGAAATGTAAATAATCTTACCACTGCGGCTCAATGAAGAAAGAAAATAACTTAGTAATAAGATATTTCCAAACAAATTCTATTAGATAAACATAAGAATAAATAGAATTTGCAAAATAAATACATTCAATATATCTATACTCGTAAGAGAATAAAGATAAAGTGACATAGAGAAGGAAAGTCTGCGGGAATTGGAAGAAAGGAAATGTAGCGTATTTTAATAGACCTGTTAAAATCGATTAATTCTTGTGAGTGATAAATTAAATATTAAATATTGATATTTCTGTCTTGGTTTTTTCTCTTTTAAATCTTAAATGAACAATAATTTTAAAAACCAATGTAAAACTTTCTCTCAAATCTCTTTCATACGATTGGACATACAAAAACAGTTCACAAAATTGCTCGAGAGACAGACATACACGACAATCGACGCATGCGCGGACATTAAGTATACTTTTCCCGCGTCTAAAAGACGAATAGGGCCCGGCAAAATGAACAATTAATATAATCGTGACAAAATATTGTTAAACTAAAATGTATTTTCATGTTTCTTCACCATGCTTTTCTGTGAGTAGTTCATATAGTGAAGGGAAGTGAAGTGAGTAAAAACAGGGAAATTATACTTCTGTCTTCTTTTCGGATCTGTCTCAAAGTAATGCAGGGGTTGTCACGATGGAGAAGAACAAATTAAACAGATTTATGTGTACTTATTGCAGGACTATCAACGTTAAATAGCCAGATCATGAGAAAATGAACGAAATTAAGACATTTCTACCCTAAATTTTGGTTCAACGATAAAATCTAAATAATTTTCAAATTCAAATGAATGTTTAAATAAAGAATATGTATATAATCTAAACGAGTTATCAATTGGAGAATACCAACTTTGATAGAATATGACTAAAATTCGTTGTTTAATAATACTAAATCTAAATGCACAGTAAACTGATTTTCCCACATAAAAAAACAAGCAGTCTGCCCTAAATTAAAATAGTCTTAATAGTATATGCCCATTCTATGTTTGGACCGACATGATGTCCCCACATATCTGCAGCATAATTTAATGTTGGTAAAACAAGCTATCAAATAAGCTTATCATTTGGGAATCTGGAAATTTCAACTGGTTACATACAATAAATAAACTATGTAACGAATAAGACGCATGTTGCGCACTATATCTTTCAGTGCTGTTCTAGTCTCCATTTCTAAAAAGATTCACACCTAAATATTTAAAAGATTCTACAATTTCAATTCTAGTGTTATACAAAAAAAAAACAACATAAGATGTATGTCTACCATTTTCAAAAATCATAACTTTTGCTTTAGACACTTTTAATTTCAGATTCCACATTTCTTCTATTTGGCCCTTTTCAACTTGGGTGGTTCCACTATTCCTACTTAAATACTGTATAATCACCCTTAAGATATGTTGTCTGCTTTATAAATTTGTCTTTTGACGTCTTGTCTGTGATATACAGGTTTCAGAACCCCAGATCCCCTTTCAAAATTCCATTTTATTTAGTTCCGCCGATTGTTTTCTGTTTAAGACACACGCATTCTTTTATTTGGGGACCATACGCCGCTTTACATGGAATTGAACTACTGTGTCACAGTGAAGTTTCCAAGATAACCACCGTATGAACACATCTGCGGATGTTTCTAAATCCAAAATTTCATTATTTTCGTGTTTAAATGTTGAATTTTGCTTAAGCCGGTGCTAGGAGGTATGGACGGTGACTTGCGCTTCTCAGTACCGTCCATGAACAGGCTTAATCAAACTGACCCTGCAACATTTTCAAAATTGCCGTGCCGGGTATTCTTTAGGGATTCTGTCTTTCTCTATTTTTTATCTATTATCTTAAATGCAGAAGAATACCTATTCATTAATTAAAAGATAATTTATTAAGTGGGAAACAACCACACCTTTCGTCTTTAGATTCAACATAATCAACTCTACAACTCTAAACATTATATATGATGAAAAATTTACATGTAGAGTAAAATATCAGACACATAAATATATTTTGAATTAGATCTGGGTTGTTTTTCTCTTCTTTTAGTTAGAAAATAATTATTTTTCTAATATGGATTAAATTTCTACTTATCCCAGTAAAAGTAAGGAACTTTTTTTTCTATTTTTTATATAAATTTTTACTACCTTATTGAACACGCATTTGCGGTATATCCATGTAACAGTCAACAAAATTTAATTTGTCATTTTGTATAGTAGGGGAAATATAAACAGGCCTTTGGGCATTTTACACATGCTACAAAAACGAGGAAATTGACTTGAAAGGTGTGTTTTATTGAAGCTCAATTATCGATTTTGATTAATAACTTTACGATTGTTATTGTTAGACACTTTTGTATACCAGAGTATTTAACATTGGATTATAAGGAAGAAATAAAAATGAAATTTAATAGAAATTGCCTATTTTGTGTAATTTTAATCTTGACAATTTCCTTCAGTGAAGCTAGACATCTTAAGGGGAAAATATCGGATGCTGCCACGAGAATATCACAATCTTTAAATCAACAAAGTATTATGCAATCCGGAAATGATAATTCTGTATTAAAAAGGAACAGTAATTCAGTCGTCGCAATATCACAAAATGACAGAAACAACAAAACAAAGATGTCGTCGAAACCACAGCTTGGAGAATTTAAATCAATACCAAACATACTGCATGAACACTCCGAACAGCAAGATCGCGAGACAACTTTGTTAACTAAGAAACAAAGCGATCTAACCAAGGGTGGAACGGATTCTTTTGTCTCCAGTAACATTATTCAACATGTGAACCAGCATCATCCAAACGCAAGCAAAACAATAACAAATGCTATTGCTGTAAAAGAAAGAAATGGGGATAATACAAAAAGTATTGAATTTGAATCTAATACAAGCACAAACTCTCTTCGAAATAATGAGCATCATGATTTGCACAAAGATAATAATATCAAACCAGGAGCAAAGACTCTAGGTTCAAGTGTTCAGTCTGTTTCGGAAAACGATGCTGTAGTTGTAGCTAAAGACGATTCAAAAAATCGTCTAAGACCAACAGTTACTGTTTTTATCGAGGAGAAAAATCCGAACGGCCACACTCAAAGAGTCATTGCAAGCAGTGGAGATGGTGTCATAAAGAGTAAAACTGTGCATGTCAACGATGAAACGTTAGATTCCAATGGAAGTGAAAGAGTTTCTCCTAATGATATACTTAACACTGCTGATTCATCAAATAAATTAGAAAACAATGAGGTATCCCCTAATGTGATACTGAATAATGATGCCACAACTAACATAATAGAGCACAGTGATGTCCAAGCTGATGTAATAGGACAAAGCGATGTCCCATCGAACCATATAGAACACAGTGGTGTCCCAGTTAATGGAGTAGAACACATCGATGTCCAAGCTAATGGAGTAGAACACAGCGTATTTCCATCTAATGTTATAGAACACAGTGATGTCCCAGCTAATGAAGTAGAAAGTAACGAAGTCCCAGCTAATGTTGATGAACACAGTGATGACCTAACTGGTGTTGATGATGTTTTAGAAAAGGAAATCAAGCATACCGATAGCTTATCTGTTGATAAAGAACACAGCGATGTCTCAGCTAATTTACTTGTTACAGGAACCAATGTAGATTCAGCTAACATTATTGAAGACGGTGAAATTTCAGCTAATGCAGTTAATATCAATAAAGTTTCATCTGATATAAAAGTACACGATAAAGACTCGTCTAGTGATAGAGAAAATAATGAAATTTCTTCTGACAAAATAAATAACAATGAAGTCCATGCTGATCAAATGAAAACTAACGAAGTGCTGCACGAAAACACGTTAAGGGAGGAGGATACAGGACATAAAGCTATGACAAGGAATGAAGCGATAAGTGAAAATTATGATTCGAAGATAACCCCCACAATGGCAGTTTTGGATAACGCACATGACAATAAAATGCCTTTGAAAAACATAGTGGAACCAGCAGAAGCTAATGCTGACAATCTGCACAATGTTGACACTACAGGTACCAGTATATGTATCACTAGTTGACTTTTTCTGGCTGTATTAATAACAGTATTTTGTTTATTTTCTTATACTGTAAAAGTATGTTATTGATTTTGTATACATACATACATACATACATACATACATACATACATACATACATACATACATACATACATACATACATACATACATACATACATACATACATACATACATACATACATACATACATACATACATACATACATACATACATACATACATACATACATACATACATACATACATACATACATACATACATACATACATACATACATACATACATACATACATACATACATACATACATACATACATACATACATACATACATACATACATACATACATACATACATACATACATACATACATACATACATACATACATACATACATACATACATACATACATACATACATACATACATACATACATACATACATACATACATACATACATACATTTGGAGAAAATAAGATGCAAATATTTTTCACAAACCATACATACATACATATATACATACATACGTACGTACATACAAACACGCACGCATGCATGCATGCACGCACGCACGCACGCACGCACGCACATACATACATACAAAACACATGTGCTTTCTTTAATTCACAAATAATTTTCGTTATGTTTTCAGGCAACGCTGTCAGACATATTTCAATACCTGAAACGACAGTGATAACAACAGAATCACCAACAGTAATGGCAACAACGTGGAGTAGATCTACAAAGATGACAACTCCTACAACACCTAAAATTGTGAACAAGAACCGGCCCACAGCTGCAGCGCCTACAGTGCGAAGACCAGAGGACGTAACACCGCTTGATATTTTTACTTCTGATATAAAATATCAGAGGTTCCCTAGGCCAATGAGTCTAACAACTTTAAAGAACAAGGTAATTGAATAATAGGCACCTCTTTATTTAGAAACAGGACCATGATCTCTCTTTAGTTTAGTTTAAACAAAATTATTCTAGCTCGATTGCAAAACAATTTCTTGCAACTTATATTAATCACTTTCGTACTGGTGGCATATGAAGAAACGTGGATGTAGCCCGAGTAGGGCTCGAACTCATGATCCCTGGGTTGAGCGGCAGACACCTTAACCACGAGGCAACCGCTCCCCTCGTGGTCTCTCTTTCGACTCTGTTCATGGTTGTAAAAACTTCATGGCACGAATGATTATATTCACTGTTTGTAAAATTTAAACAACTTTTGTAAACTCCTTACCTTCTAGAAGTGACTGCTCTCAGATATAATAGCGTCATGCAGGAAAGTAGATGATTCGTCCGTGGAAAAAAATAACTTATATTCTTTTTAAGCTCTAATTGCTTTTTGCATGGAAATAAATTCCATACAATACCTTTCACAAAATGATAGATTGTATTACTTCATAATAATATATTTTCTCATGAAATGATTTTTGCTTTCAGTGTTAGTTATTGACTCATTCATAGATGAAAGTTAGTGTTGTTATATTTTGCTGGTCATTGATTCCAGCACTTGAAAAGTGTTGAAAAGTGAGTATCGCTCATGCCAGTATTCTTATTCATAACAAATGTCTGAATCATCTTTTTTTATTAATCATTAAAACAGGTGCTTGGTAAACCGTTAAAGAAGCTGTACATTCTGGAGGAGTCGGAGAAGAAGTTGTTCCAACACGTGCGTCAGCTGGAGGCAATATATACAATAGAGGACGGAGAACTTTATGTTTCTTTTCTGTTTCGGTAAGACATTACTCCATTACTCAGATCGTGAATTCTTTTTATATAGTTTTTCATGTTCTACATTTTAAATTTGGTGATTTAAAGCATGTAAGGGATATCATATTGAAATGAAGAGCAACTTAAATCATCATGATTATGATATACCATCAATCTTTCTTACGAGTATAAAGCTACAATGAAATTTGTTTTCATAAACTTTATATAATGTTGTTCCTAACGGCTGACTCGCAACAGAGTTATCATAAAGAATTATCTCTTATTATACATACGTAAACAGAACATAATATGCTGTTATTTGAAGAAGGGATTTCAATAAGGGACTGTGGCGCCGTTATATGTCGCAACGCCGCTTAATGTCGCACTTGCCGCTAAATGTCGCACCATTGACGCTAAATGTCGCAACCGCCGCTAAATGTCGCAAAATCATTTGCCGTTAAATGTCGCAATGTTAACGTTTAATGTCGCACGAATTTCCCTTACCGTTAAATGTCGCAACACTACCGTTAAATGTCGCAAGATGTAAATTCGTGTTAAAATCATGTTTAAAGTAGAATTATATTACTTTTTAACATTCTCTTTGTAATTGCCATTACACAAAAATTATCTTTGTCTTACTTGCTTTTTTTAGCGAACATAAATATCGAGGTTTTAAGCTACTATATAATGTAATCTTTAGGCTAGAAAGGATAATTGATACTTAATTCTCAATAGATAAGTATTTTTCTCTCGTTCAACATTTTCATTTGTAACCCTGATTGACAACAGATTAAACTTTAAGGTATTATGGTATTGTCACTCTCAGAATTTGGTTTAAGTAATTTCATTTATTTTCTCAGAAGCAACAGAATTTACTTTAAACGTGGTTTAGTTGTTCACTATGATCATATGATGCAATATCAAAAGGGCAGATAATCCTAGTTATATTTTTGCAAAGTTATTCCCCTTATTTTTCTAAGATGTTTTCGCCCTGATTAACCTTTTGGTTACGGCTTATTTAAAACATATTCACTTTAAACTTGAAATATATGAAAGTACTAATGCATTTCTAAAGGACAGATGACCCTAAAAGGTACTTTTTCTAAAATATCTCCCTTTTTATATTTTCAAAAAAGAAACATCACAAATATTCACTTCAAACGTGAAATATTGATTGTATATCAAGGCAATTTTTTTATTTCAACAGTAACGGCAATTACGTGAAAAAACACGGTCAATACGAAAATCAAAAAAAAATATGAGCGCTGTCACGACAAAACCAACATAATGGGTTTGCGACCAGCATGGATACAGACTAGCCTGCGCATCCGCATTGTCAAACTGATAGCGAACAGCATGGGTCCTGGTCAGACTGCGCAGATGCGCAGGCTGGTCTGGATTCATGCTGATCGCAAACCCATTATGTTGGTTTTGTCGTGACACGGCTCATATCATGTAGTACTCCTTGGTCATGTAGTATTCGATCCGCAGTCGGGTGCTAGATATGAGCGAATTTTACGATTATATGCACCGGAATTTTTGTAAGCAGCCAGCCCGCATAGAGCGCGAGACTTGTAACCTCGACCTTGTTGGTTCTATTCCCGGGCTGGCCAACTCAAATTACTGATCAGTCTTTCGGATGATACTTTATGTACCGTGTATGGGTGCTAAAACAACTTGGCACGTTAAAGAAGGGGAAGCTTCTGGAATCGGGGCATATCTTTCTATATCTGTAATTGCGCTATCCTCCAAAATATAAAATGACGTGTACTCTTCTGGAGGACTCGCCCATATGGTCAACCGGTGGGGAGTATAAATAAACGCAAATTCACACATATTGTAACGACGTTGGTAGAACGTCATATAATGAGCGATATGCGAAAACTAAAGGTGATTGATTCCCATATAGGATAGTATCCCATATATAAAGGGCATAAACCACTCTCGGTGGTGAGCTAGCTTTTCACCAACAGGGTTTGTGTGCCTTAAAAACGTTACAATATTAAGCAGATGTCAAAGTTTAAATAAGTACACAAGATTTAGTACATTTTACGATTTGTCAAACACTATTTACGCTTTGACATTGTTGCAAGTGATATTTTACTCGCCAAATCGCTTTATCCTATGAAAGATTCTCAGTAAATACCATATAATAAGAATACAAATAATTGATTAAGCTCATATTGGCCTTGCTGTTTGGCTGAAGACAGCTAGCCGTTTTGGCCAGAGAATTTAGGCTTTTTATATCATTGCTTTGCTGTAATGAAAATCTTAATCTGTAACGCTTCATGATAAATATTTCATTGAAATTAAATCTGACATTTTTCGAAAAACACAAGACATGAATTATACTCGTACATATGTAACGACGATATTGGTTAGATATCTGTAACCACTTTTATGTTCGTTCTAAAATGCACATGTCGACTACGTCATAGTGAAGTTCAAATGACCATAAATACAAACATACGCACAATAGTGTATTTATTTTAAGATAATTTTAAGAACTTTATTTTTCAAAACAAAAACAAATGGAACAGATGTGTAAAGAAAACATCTTGCAAGTTATCTACCTTCAAAATATGAAAAACATTTGTCAATAAATAAAGGCTGTAAAAGTGTAGAAATCTATTTTAGAACTGGTGACCTTGACCCAACTGAACCATAACTCCATCCAAAGGAGAAGACCTCAATTCCATGTTCCTACCAAATATAAAAGACATCTTTCAAAAGAATAATGTTAAAACACCTGTAAACATGTAAAAATCTATTTTGGCATTGGTGACTTTGGCCTTTACCCACAGGACCCCCAATTAAACCCAAAGCAAGAGGACCCCCCTTGGCATGTTTGTATTAAACATGAAATACATAATCTTAACAATAAAAGCTTAATGAGCAAAAATGTTATAAAAAATTCACACCAGTGACCTTGACACTAGAGACCCTTTACTCCATAAAAAATACACGGCCATTAATGGTTTTCACCTACCAGATATGGAAGATATCATTAAATAATTTTTTAAGATAAATCCAACTTACCGGAATAGGTTAACCATACAAGGTCCTATTTTCAAAGTGAAAAAAAAGGAATATAACTTGGGAAAATGGATGGCAATCATGAACTTTTTCTAAATAAGTAAGCTTTAGGCTATAAGACTACAAAGTTAAGTGCCCTCAAGGTAAAGGCGTTTTTTTTCTCCATAATCATGCATGTGTATGTGCTTTTGCACGACCTTTCATAGTGATTTTACTGTATTTTAAATTGTTTCCATATTTATAATATAAGTTTCTAACTTTAAGCTACTAGGCTGCCGACTCTAAGCTGTTAGATTGCCAACTTCAGGTTGCAAAGCTGGCATCGATAGGCTGTTAGGATGTTAGGCGACTTCCTCAGGATACTAGGCTACCAACGTTAGGTTAACAGGGCGTTAGGCAAACTCTTAAGGTCCAGGTCGTCAGCAATTTAGGCTTCCTCTTCCGACAGCGAGTCAATTTGCCTCCTCAGTCAACTAGGCCATCAGACTGCCACCTCAGGCAGCCTGTCTCCTCTGCCATTTTACAGACACAATTGTACTAAACTATTTACAGAACAATGTCAATTTTGCAGTTTCATTCAAATAGTAGACAATTGTATCAATATGTACAATGTACATGTACTTGTATAAGATCAGCTAAAAATCGAACGCAAATCAATATACATTTATTTACAAGATGAGTCTTATCGCCGCCTAAATTGTAGCGCAGTTCCATATATAATAAATTCACTCGCTTTCAAATTGAGTAGGCAGATTTAATTAATATGATCCAACAATAAAACTTGAGTTCAACATAAAATTACATCTTGCGACATTTAACGGTAGTGTTGCGACATTTAACGGTAAGGGAAATTCGTGCGACATTTAACGTTAACATTGCGACATTTAACGTCAAATGATTTTGCGATATTTAGCGGCGGTTGCGACATTTAGCGTCAATGGTGCGACATTTAGCGGCAAGTGCGACATTTAGCGGCGTTGCGACATATAACGGCGCCACAGGGACCGACAGTTAAGCAAAGAGTTCGTCATTCTTTGAAATAAAATATAAATATATTATTCATACGACCATTTTGGAAGCATTCTTTTTCAAAATTTAAACAATAATTGTATGAAATCCAGGCAAAAGCCTATAACGAAATTAGAATACTAACATAGATCAGATGGGGCTCTTAAAGCTACAGTCTCACTTACATCCCGGCAGAGCCCCGGCAGAGCCCCGGCAGAGCCCCGGTAGACGTCCGGGGTGATCCGGGAACGACCGGGGTACGACCGGGAACAACCGGGGTACATCCGTAACTCTGCCGGCAACGTCCTGGATGATCCGGGATGATCCGGGAACATCCGGCATTCGACCCAGGATGGAATAAAATATTTAATATCACCGGGGTGTTCCGGGATGATCCGGGAAGGTATAGCTTTGCCGGCTTCATCCTTTGCTCTGCTGGGAACGACCGGGGTTATACCGGGAAAGCACCGTAGCTCTGCCGGCACAAACCGGGGATGATCCAGGGTATGATATAGCCGGTAGAGCTACAATAGTGCTACGGTAGAGCCCCGGTATATGCCGTCAGAGCCCCGGTAACTACAGGCAGAGCCCCGGAGGATAAAGGTAGAGCTACGGTTGATCCCGGTAGAGCCCCGGCAAAGCCCGGATCATTTCAAAAGAATAACGACAATTTGCGATGATTGTACTTGTTTGTATTAAAAGTCTTCCCATTTCCCTTCTATCCAGTATGGCATAAGGATTTTTCAGAAAATCATCATGAATTACTATTCTGGAACAATAGATATTATATTAAATAAAAATTATGTATCAATGTTATCATTTTCGGGCGTTTTCAATCCACCGGGGTTCTACCGGGGCTCTGCCTGGATCGTCCTGGGCTCTGCCGGGGCTCTGCCGGGGCTCTGCCGGGGCTCTGCCTGGATCGACCTGGGCTCTGTCTGGGTCAACCGGGGCTCTTCCGGCGTCATCCGGGAACAACTGGAGAAGCACCGGCATGAACCGTAGCTTCACCTGGGCTCTGCCTGGATGATCCGGAGCGCATCCTGGGTGGTTAGTAGGGAACTACCGTAGTGCTGCCGGTGTAAGTGTGACCGCAACAATAATTTCATCCCGGATCGTCCCGGATCATCCCGGTAACTTACCGGGATGGTCCTGGGCTCTGCCGGGAGTAAGTGAGACCGAGGCTTAAATCAGAAAGATAAACAAAACAATAAAATAGACTAAAAATGAATTGAAAATCGTAATCTTAAGATATTTTGCGCACATGTTATTGGTCTAGACCTACATCAAATGGAACATTAATCTCGATTAAAAATATTTCCAGTCCGTCGTGTAAAAACACAACGGAGTCCCTTTTAATGCAGAATTTTATAAGCAAGTAAATATAATTCATGCGCTTTGTCTAAATCCTTTTCTGTGACAATGCCAATGTATGTTGACTGATTTTATAAGACAGTTCCATTGGCGCGATTTGGGTGGTTACGGTCGTTGATTTAAAAAAAACAATTGCCCCTCATCGCAGTTGGTTTGAATCCCGACAGGGATTTTGCATTCTTTCATGTGAGGAAGTTATCTAGCTAGCTTACATAACCTTGGTTGTTCATCTCAGGTGCCCGTTCATGCCCGAAATAATGCAAGGGAGAGCACCTGAGATCTTCATCCGCCAGTAAAGCTGAGAAGTCGCCATATGACCTATAATGTGTTGGTGCGACTTAAAACCCAACTAAAAATAAATACTAGAGAAAATAAAAGGAAACGAAAACTTGAAACAGCACATTTGGATAAATCATTTCTTTTACTTCTTTATTTTCATAGATTTATATACTCAAGAAAATGCCAAGAAATCAAGAAATTTAAAATGGGAAATCTTGTTGGAAACACAGATATTGCAATGTTTGAAAAAGGTAAACCAAGCATTTATTACACGGATATATATCCAGTCTTCGTTTTTGAATTTGAAAAATGAACATGTCAAGCTATTAATGAATACATAAATGTTTTTATCTTATAAATTTTATTTCTGAAAGAATATATAAGATGCTGCAAAATGTAGAAATGATTGTTCAAACAACACATAGACGCTTGAATTTTTCAATCAATTTCCTGATACAATGAGTTTGTCCGGTGGATTTGCTTTTTTTTAATTGGAACAATCCATTCTTATATGTAATCATATATCTATATAGGTTGTTCAATATAAAATGCGAAATTTAACTAGACTACATGTATATACACAAAAAAGAATTTGGTCAGACTGTACTTTACCTGAATGTTTGGTAGGCAAACACATTGTTTATGATCCGAATAAAATATTGAAATATTTAATAGATTTATATGGTGGCATATTTCTGCCACCAGATAACCTGATAACTATCTAGTTAGTTATCAGGTTAACTAGTTGCGTAACTACTTAACCTCTTAATTAACTAGTTAGGTATCAGGTTAACTAGTTACGTAACTAGTTAACCTCTTAATTAACTAGTTAGGTATCAGGTTAACTAGTTACCTAACTAGTTAACCTCTTAATTAACTAGTTAGGTATCAGGCTATCTGGTGGCAGAAATATGCCACCATAGATTTATTATAATGTTACTGTTATTTAATATATTAAACACATTTAAATGTTTAGTACGTCCTCTTTACAAATGGAAAATTCATAGAGCGATAGTTTCAAGGTGGCGCGATAGCTCAGTTGGTTAGACCACTGACTGTCACTCCTGAGGTTCCGGGTTCGATCCTGGGTAACACCCTTGGGATTTTTCAGAGACACTTTCAGTGTTTCCCACCTACCTAGAGGTTTACTGGTAAGAAACCCAGGTAATCCTCGCATGTATCAGTGCTATACACTGGGCATGTAAAAGAACCAGGGGGTCTTTTCAATAAGAGCTAGGGATTGGTTCCCGGACTCCATTGTATCTCATAGCTGTCTCTAGAGTCTGGTGAGGTAAGGATCCTACTGGAAATAAGTGCTTGCACTTTCGTAGGTTATCCTTGACCGCCCGGTCTAAAGAAAATCAATATCGATCAATCAATCAATAGTATATTCGTGTGTTATAGTTCTTTAAACCTGCTGCTACCCATGCGACCGGTGCAGACTGCAGACCAATATCATCTGGCACATTAATTGGGTCTGAGCATGGTCTGTACTGTTCGCTATTCAGTTAGTAAACATTTTGAAATTTAACCAGAAATGTTGTCCAGATTGAAAGATATACGTGTTCATTTAAGATATACAGTATAGCGGAAAAAGTACTTTATTTGATTTATATCTATTATTACATTCTGTATTTCTATATAAAATGTGATGGGTTACATGAATTGAAAATTAAAACATTAATTATGATACTTTTTTGTATTACACAGAAATGGATGATGGGAAAACGGAGCGTATAATGTTTTTCTCAGAGCGCCCTGAAGACTATGTATTCTTTATGTCCTGCACGGATATGAAGACGTCACCATACGCGTGTAGAGATTCTTATTATGTCACATTAGATACAACACATGACCCACCAAATCAGTTTCCGTGGGCCGATGCAGCAAATGAACTAGAGTCCAAACTTAGCATAACTTTTGAGGATCCGAGATTTATTTTCAACTTCGTACTCTTGCGTAAGTTTTTTTTTCATTGTATGTTAATCAATTTGTGAAACGTCTGTGTAATAGATGGAAATTATGTTGCATACATAGATTTTAACTTCTTGTTTGTATTTTCTATGCAATACTTTTGCAGAAACTTGTATTCTGGAACCATTTTGGAAGAAAAAACTGTGTTACTAACGTCTCAACCACATGAAACTGCATGTCCTTGCCTTTCACAATGCTCTGTGATTTTGTTTCCATTATTCATAATTTTCGTTATATGTAAGCGTTATCAGCTAAATCTAAATTGTATTTCAACATAAACTAGTATGGAAATGATTTTAATGATATTTACCTTCTATGATAAAAGAAATCAACAAAGCTTAGAAAAATCCTAATCAAATATTGCTATATACAGAATCCTGTTTTAATTGTTTGAGGAAGTTTCTGAAATATATTTTACATTTATAAGATATATCTATGGTACTTTATACACGTGCTTACATTTTGTTGACAACTTTGTGAAAGGCTTTAAAATACAACGATGCTATTTGTTTGCTGTAATTGCACTGTTAGATTCATATTTCTTTAATTTTATTGCAGCTTGTGCTAGAAGGTCATGATGGAGCTGACAAACTGAGATAATAATGATGCCAAATGTTCTCTGGAACAAATTTGAGAACTCATGTGTACATGTAAAATCTGTGATGAATAATATATCTAATGTAACTGATGAATCAGAGAAATACGACAATAGTATTTAGGGTTATGTAATAAAAACAGATCATCTGAATAATTGTTATAAAAGGTGCTGTAATTGACACAGACACGGATGGGGAATCATCTGAATAAATATTATAAAGGACGCTGCAACTAACATATAGACACGGAGTGGCAAGGAAAATAATGTATAGATCAATATTTTACATGCCCATTCTAAGGCGGTGCTCCCGGTTTCTCCTTCTTTGTTTTGTTTCTTTTTTTTGTCTTCATTACCACACACCTTGCCCTGTCTTTGTGTATTTTACTTGGAGAGTGTAGTCTTGGTTGTCTTTGATAACTTATGAGGCGGAGATGAAACATTCCCAAGTTAAACATCATCTCGCGGTGAATATCTTCCAATTAAACAAAACAAGTTTAACTAGTGAAATATCAAACTTCGGAGTCAATCGGGTGTTCTAAGATTTATTACATTTAACCCAATGTGTCATATACTCATTAATGCTATATGGAGGATTTTTTTTTTTTTTTTTTTTTGGAGCCCGTCGAGTATTTTGTATTTATAAACACTGTTGTCCATGACTTACTGAGACAGTTCTTGTAACTTATTCAGCGTTCTTACTAATGTCTAGTCGAAATGGTAGCCTTAATTGATAATGTAGGTTGTTAGGAAATGGTTGATGAAAAGTATATATTGACAAACAATTATAATGTGTTTCCATTATTTGCTGTTTCTTCTATGTACATAAATGTTTTATCGACTTTTTCCTCTGTTGAACACTTTAACCCTCCAACATCAACTGCAGCCGTTGTTGGAAAGTTTCTGGAACACGAAAGTAAAAAAAAAACGGGTATTAGTTTGAGTGATATTTACTGTATTACACGACTTCTATTTCCCATTTTATTATGTCTTTTAACATAACAATGAGCGTTAATATATATTGCAACCGGTTGAGAAGCAATATATTGTACCAGTAATTGTAGAAAATTAATATACATATGTAAACCATTGTTGTATTTAAAAAGGTTTCTTTACAAAACATTTTCTAAAACCACAACATAAAATGACCGTGATTGTCATAAAAAATAGTGAAAAATGGCTGGTGTCTCTCAAAACCAATCTCATATTGCAAGAACTTGTTGCCTAACCCATTTGCATTTTGATATATACTCATTATTTGTATAATATGTTTTTAAACATGTATTTAATGCAATGAAATATGTTTAAACTAAAAAACTTAAAACGCTATAAATGTGAAATAAAATAAGATTGTTGCATTAACGAAAGATGCATATATCACGTTGTAAACGACTTACTAGTTCCTCCCTGTGGTCAGTCTGTCAGGGTGTATAATTCTGAAATAAAGCGTTAATCAAAGGCATGTGTTTTATAATCAAGGTTCATATACATGAAGGTTTATATTGAACCTTAATTAGCGCTGTTTTCATGCATTCATATATACAAATGTAAAATCAGAAATACCTTACATAAACTGATAAATTGTATAGAAATATCTAAATAGTTTCTAAAATATAAAGAAGATAATGTAATTCCTATCCCCGACATTAACAAATCATCTATTTACATTCCTCTAACGATATACCCGACCTGTTGGGGAAATACAAAATATAGATGAAACTCTGAATGTGACGGGTATACCAGTTATATTGACAAAACGATGGTTCGTTGAGATTGTATACTTATACATGACAGCTAACGTTTTTCTTGTCTTTAATAAGTAGCAGAGAATTTCTCATTTCACCGATGTATTCTAACTGTAACAAAACATTACAAAAATATTTAATTGTATTATGACTTAGGAGATAGTCTGACTAGATTTGCAACAAAAAGAAAGAAAAGATGAAGTATCTCAACTTACAAATGACAGTTTGGTGACGTCTTGATATAAACAATGCCATTTCTCACTATAAACGCTTGCAGGTTTGGACACGTGCCATCAACAGCTGTTGTACCACTCGATGTTTGTATTTCAAACAAGTTGCTGTAAATGATTTTCGGAAATTCTCTTTTAGCGATATCATTTAAGTCTAGTCGGAAATTATATTTCCGACTGAATGTACATGTACAATATCGTAAATAGCTCTATGCAAAATATGTAAATCTGAACAGAATTATATGTAAGAAAAAACACAATAATATATCACGATGAGAGAAAAGGAAAACAAACATATATCTTCTTACGATGCTCCTTTTCCCTGACTGTTTGGCCCCGTACCCCTTTTTCAACTGCTTTTGGCAAATTCTTAAATTAACAGACCCTACCAACTTTTATAAACATGAATTTGAATATCCCTTACTTTATAACAATAAATAACAAAGATAATGGTATAGGTCATATTTTGTAATTCACATTAATATGGTGCATATAAATTACAACTTTGCTCACATTGTGCAACATGTAATAACAATCAATAATGTTTTCTATTAAAGACGGTGCTAGCGGGTGCTTTAACTGTCTTTAAAGATCCTGTAATACAATTTTTTTATGGTTTTATATCATAAATATGATGCTCAAGTTAAGATTTATCAATTTTGTAAGTTCCAAAAAGCATTATTTATAATGATATTACCGAATTTAACAGTTCATGTAAATAAAGAGAGGTAATAAAAGCTTTATTTTTTATAAAGTCTAATTCAATTGTTTCAATAAGAAATGAATGCATATATTTTAATGATTAAATATAATATGTACAAATATTTGTAGTACATATTTTACATATTCTTCGATGTCTGAAAACTGTTTTATAAGCATAAATTTATACATATATATAATTTCACTTGGTATACAACCTCAATTAAAACGTAAAGGATCTTTAATTTATCATGATGATCATATAGCCTTTGAACATTTACAATTCTTGGTTGTCATTATCCTAGAAATGTTTTTTAAGAATTTAACTGATATCAAGAAGTCCATACGTATCATATTTGATTCTATCTACAAATATGATGTTTAAAAGAAACCTGCCCCGTTAAATCAACGTTAAGATGAAACCTGCAGAATTGTTGTTGTTGTGTTTGCGAATTTGTTCATAAAAGACAATGAAACGAGCAATTGCTGACATTAATGTCCTCCACCAAGTTACAGCGACTTGAACAGTACACTTTATTCATATTTAATTGGAATAGGTGATCCGGACGGATCAACCAAATGTTACAAGAAAATTATGTAAAAAAGGTACATTTCAGTTTTATTGTTTTGTAAAATTATAATAAAAGATAATGGTATAATTACATTTTTTTTCAAAATTATGATTTTTGAAGACGTTACTTACAACTGACAGTTCATCTCAACATCAAAGATAACTTTATTGCCTTCAATACGGAACGGAAAACGTGCACATGGTCCATGCTGTATTCCTTCAGGAACTTCAGGTTGTTCACCACCATCTGGTCCTGCCATTCCTTCACCCATTTCATACTGAGAACCAATGCTGCTTGGAATATCTACATCGGGCTGATCACTTCCAGTTTCAACTCCTGAAGTACTTTTGTTATATGGGCTACTGCCGCCAGAAGCAATGCTTGAACTTTGTGTTTTGACTATAGGATTAGTTTTACCTTGACTAGCATTTTCATTTGAGCCTTTACTTGATGTCCCCTTTGCGCTAGCATTCGAACTAGCTGATAATCCCCTAACTGTTTTGACATTTACTTGCTGACCAGTTTCTAAGCCGGAATTAGCTGGTTTATTACCATAACTAGCCTCTAAGCTTTGTGGTTTTGAACTTGCTTTGGTATCAGAGTTTGATGGTTTACCCGCTGATCCATCATAGACGTCAATTGGTATATTCTGAGATACTGTATCTACACCAGTAGATGTTTCCTTTGATTCAGCAACGGTACTAGATGATTCATTCATAGACCAATTACTATAGCCTTTAGACTGATCATATGATCTTATTTCAGGGACAGTTAATTGTTTACTAGATGTAGCGGGCTTGGCTAGTTTGGTTGATTTTTTGGGAACCCCAGGCCTAAAAACCTTAGATGATAAATAATTTTCCCATTTCTGAGCTAGGGGAACTAGTATTTTGGTTTTCCCTACCCCATTAAACTGACCTTTTTGACTGATTTTTTAACTCGATCCTTTTAGACCGATCATATGATTCCATTTCGGAGCCAGATAATTGCTCAGAAGCTGTAGTGACTGAACTATTGGACGTTTTGGTAGACTCCACACTTGATTGGTTGGATTCCGATTTGGGAGCAGTTAACTGTTCGCTAGTTACCGCCTCTTTCGAGTTTATACTTGATTCTGTGTCGTTATAAGTTTGCTCGACTTTAGAAGCAGATTGTTGCGCACTTGATCCATTATTTTTACCAAATTGTATTTGGCTAGATCCGGTTTTGGAGACAAGTGTATTTGAATTAGATTTAGATTTAATTGTTACTATATTTGGTTGTATATCATAGTTTGTGGCTTGTCCGCCTAATAAAGTATTAGGTTGTCCTGACTGTACAGGTAAAGTCGGTACATCATATGATCCCGGGCTTGTGTTATTGGATTGATTGCCTGTCTCTGTTTCGTAAGAAGTATGTTTATCTCCAATACCAGCTTCAGAGGCAGTTGACATAACACCACTTTCAGCTTCAGTTTCTGTTGTATTTACTTCCGATTTAACTACAGCACTTGCTGCTTTTACTTCAGAAGTCACCGCTGGACTCATTTTTGATTTGGGATCAGTTAATTTTTTAGAAGAAATGGATTCAGAACTACCTTTAGTATAACCGGTGCCTGTGGCAGGTTTATTCGAAGACTCAGCAACGTAGTTGATTTGTTTCCCAGATTGACTGACATTATTTGCCGTAATTCCATCTTCTGCATAATTTATTTCTCCAGTAACAGAACTAGAGACATCAGGAGTGCCAGAATCTTGTACACCTGTACTTGATACCTTGTTAATTACTCTAGCAAACACAACACTGTTCACTGAAAATTACATCGATACATGGTGATAATTGTCCAATTAAGCGAATATGACAAATATTACAAAGTCATTCTAAACATGATTAAGAATTCCTTAAACAAGTATTTTTGAATAATTTTTAAACATTTTGCTATTATTTAAAAGTCAAATAGTAGATTTCCAATTTACTGAACTTTTCTATAAATATATTCAAAATTATATACCTAAATGTGATACTAAATCAATCTGTTCGTCCAATGTCTCGTGGTCTACCTTTTTAATTTTTCTTGGCTATATTTACAGTTATGTCATTTTCAAATCTAAACAAGTATCATGCAAACAATATTTTTTCCACATTTATTTTGACCGTTTAAAAACTATGGTAAATTTTTAAAAATTTTCCATAAAAATTTTCCCCTTTTCAAAAATATATACACATAAACTTATTCTGGGGTTTTTATTGTGTGGGGTTTTTCAAACCTTTAAAAATATTTTCAGTATAGGGTTTTGCTTTTATTTATTTAAATAAATAAAAGTATTTTTTAAAAATAGTTTTACCCAGCAACAATTGAACAAGTTTAAAACCTTGTTTAAAAAATCCACCCGGGCCATCGTGTTTTTTCTAAAAAGTAAAAAACACAAGAAACAATGGTTTTGTTCAAAGTAATTTTCCCTTTTTTTTTTAAAATATATTGATATGTTTTAAATATTTTCTAAAAAGAGGCGGAGCCAGTGTCACGTTGAAATCATGCAGAGATACATCAGATGAAATAGATAAATAAAATATACTTGCATCTGTCAAGAAAAGTAAAATGCCTTTGTAAGATGGCATTTTATTTATGACACGACTTCAAAGGAGTTTTGCAGTTTGTTCAATTATCTTTACAATTAACACAATTTGTGATCATTTTTATAATACAATTAAGTAATGTTGTAATATGGACTCGGCACTTTTGGTCCGTTCCTGCATTTTTTTTTTACATTTTATGTATTTACAAAGTCAAGGTTGGCATGTTTTGAATAACGTTTTGAATGACAAACGTTAGATATTGTTACTTAACGGCATGCTGTACATCTATAAATAGATGATGTCCTTACACCATCTTTAAGATGCCATTTTAGAAATTATACCATTTTTAAATTCATAAACAAATGAATAAGAGGAAAGTAAGTTAAAATTTATGTTTGTGACCTTTAATTTAGAAATGTGCCAAAAAACCCTAATTAATCTCTCAGTTACGCGACATTTTCAAAATTACATATGACATGTTTTAAAACATTACAACATTCAAAAGTATTGTCACTTACTATCATTCATCACGTATTTATAGTGTAAAATTACAATGCTCTGCATGAAGTCGTGTCCAATATATGCTACTTAACTGTATTAATTTGTCAAAAATGACTTAATCGTTGATTTTAAGACTTTATTTTCATCACAGATTACGTGTCTTAAAATCACAAACAAGATTATCTTGCACGACGTAAGTAGAACAACGTAAAGCAATGATAATAGTAAAGGTAAGTTTACCCTCATTATTCATGCACATACATGTACGTGTATTGTTACAATGTTTATCATGTTTATATAATATAATAATAAATTATGAAGAGATTTCATTGTAATTTTGCGGAATTTTCTTTGAATTAATAGGTTCCAAAATCAATCAAATGAACACTGTGTTTTCCTGAACATATTAGCTAATGAATAAAATAGACCGTAAATACGAACATGAACATATCATCCTGCATTAATTATGACAGTAATGTTAGTTAAAACAATGAAAACAGAATATTGCATTCTATGTCATGAACTTTATAGATAAATGTGATACAATATGTTGTGGACAATCTATATTCGGTTTAACCTGTTTTTGAACTGTATACTTATAAATGTGATACAATCTGATGTTTAGGTAAATGTAATAAAATCTATATTAGGTTTAATCTGTTCATTAAATGTATAGATGAATGTGACACACTGTCCGTCAGGCTGAACCTGTTCATGAACAACTGTAGACCAGCAGACCATTGTTGTATCTCTAAGTCTAGTCCGCTTTACTATGAAAGGTAACCATAACAATTATACTGGTTTTCTCCCTTCGAATGTATTCTCTTGTTTCTTGTTGCGTTTTTGTTTCAAGAATAAGGTAAATTATATAAAAATGCATGCGTTCCGCTGTTTATACCGCCAGTAACAAGGGCAGCAATGGAAATCAGGATTCATTCTCTTTTTTGTGTTAACGTTGATACTGCGTTGCAAGACATGGTCAATACTCGTGATTGTATTTTATTTAATAATCTTATATTTTATGATTACGATCTTTTGTGATCATGTGGTATTTGTTTCCGGTAAAATTGGGACACAATTAATGGTTTTTGATAATGTTTTGTAATATCTTTCAATATTTGAATAGTAAATATAAACCATTGACCAGGCAAATATTTTTATATTCTAATTGTACATTTTTTTCAAATGTATAGCCCTTCTACTAAGAAATCGTGACACATTTTTGCATTTACATCATAAATATTGTCGCATTAAAAAAACTTCACAACACTATTTCAGGAGATAAGCTACTTCTGCAACACAGCTCACAATTGAAGCAAGGTTGCCTTATGCTGAAAGTTTAATTGGAACATTGGCTCGAGTCCTATATGGATCATAACCATGTTTAGATGAAAGCAGGATCGTTGAGAAATTTTAGTTTACTATCGAGCATAAATAAATAATGTAAAATCTTAATAACAACAAGGTAAAATTTGTTTTATTTTAATAACATTAATTCAAAATACAACATGAAAAAATATGGAATTATATACAACAAGAAAGCTCACTTCTCTCAACTTAACGCCGTTGAACCTTCTCTGACTTTATTATAGGCTGTCTGAAAACAACAAACAATGATTTATGACAAAATCATCTTAAAAAAACAAAACCTAACAATGTTTCTTAACTTAGATATATGTATTTATTTGTTTTATGGTAAATTTTAGTCCAAAGTAATTGTAACACCATTGATCAACATTGTGTTGGGCAGATATTACCGAAAATTAAAATAGATATCTAGATAATTTAATTTCTCTGTAAGTGTTGTCGCTTTGCAAAATTCATAAAGCTACTTTTAAAAAATCATTGGTTACTCTATTCAGTAAAGCTAAAAAAGCAATACTATACGGTTAATCAGTAACTCTGTCTATACTCAGTTTGGTTCTACAATACCACTTACCTCCCCTTGCTCTTTTTGTTCCGTCGTTGTATGGTCCTGTCAGAGATAAATAATATCGTAGATAAATCTTACATGTGATTTCCGGTTATACTGTTAATTAGTCACAAAAAGATTATAATTATATCAGTAAAAATATAATAATTATGTAAAAACAGATTTGTTACTAATTTTCAAACGGTAATTGCATAGCAACTACCTAGCAATATACATGCACATATGAAAATAAGTGCGTTAGATGAAATTATGCTTAATAATATCTGCCATATATTTGGATCGGAATATCGGTCCCGAGGTGACCGCCCATGGGCGGGTGACCGAGGGACGGATATTCCGATCCGAACTGCAAACATATGTCAGATATTTTTTCTTGCATATTCTACCATATTCCATTATATTTTAAATTCTTTATCTTTAATTTCAATGGAAATTTATATCATTACAACCGTAACTTTTTTCTTACAACAGCGTATGAATTACACAACTTCATTCATAACGGTAAAATGACGTCATCCTAAGCGTGCCATTGTACAGCACGCGACTCATCTGGCACCCCCCATGCCAGATGAAATTTCCGGCATGGGTAAACCTAACGGAAACGCCAGTCTGATATGCAAGAAAAATCTGTCTTATGTAACTAATGATATACTAGGTATATCCAACAAATTAAAACCTTATGTTATACTTATTAAATAAGCCGACCTCATGTGAAATGTCAACTATAATATTAATTAAAACACTACTGTAAATCCGACGTGTATTTCCGTTCGTCCTACATCTCTCCTTGTCATATATATTTTTTTATATTTTAAATATGCATTTCATATGTGGCTGTTGCACTATGAATACGTAAACAAATAAACAAATTGGAAACGTAAACCATTGTTATAACAGGTTTTTATTTCTCGATTGAGTCTCAGCTGTGGAGACAATCATGTACATATATGTATCACGAATTCAAACACAATCAATTATTCTCTTATTCTTTGTTGTACATTCAAAGAGCCTACAACTAATTGCATCATTTTTGTATCTTTATTTTTTAAAATTACTTTTACTGGAGAGGAATTGATATAAGTATTGTTTTACTTGTTTTCCAATCCAGTCTGAATTACACTGTTGTGAAATGTTTGTAAATGTTATTTTATGTAAAACTTATTGAATAAGTATTTTTTTATATAGAAGTTTAAACTAAACTAAATTGAACAGGAATTTTTAAGAGGAAAGCATTAAATGACAATTATCAAACATGGGTATGATACAGCGTTAAGAAAGATATTATAATAACTTACATGATACAGTCACCTGTCCGTATAGTATATGTCCCCCTTCCTGATCTCTTAGCAACAACTTCCCCACACATATCAACCTCTCGACCTGGTGTAGGACCAACTGATACACGTCTTTCTATATATCTTGATAAACAATAAAAGCTATTATTATATATCTAATAAATCTAACCAATTCATAATCTGCATTTGTACCTCGTGACCGTCCAATATATTCCCGCATTGGATCAAAAAATAATTATTTTCATATTTGACGGCTGGGTACATGTGCACTAAACGATGCTCTAACAGATGAGTTGTGGTTTTGGTTGTTATACTGAACGTGTTGGTGATGGTGGTAGTGGTTTTGTTGCTGATAATGGTGGTGGTATGGATGATGACATCGGTGGTGGTTTTATTGGGGATAATGATGATGTAATTTCAAATTAAACGAAAGATATAAAATAAAAAGGTTATTATACTTTTTACTGTACAATACGGAATATATTTGGACTCGGCTCGTCCAACGTGACTTTTCAAACTGTGTACTCGCCCAAATATATTTCCATACTGTACAGTAAAATGTATAATAACATATAAATAAATTTTCTAATAAATTCTAGGGTTTCCCAAAGATTCTATGGTACATGGAGGGAATTTGATCTTTTTTTTCCATTTGGCTCATGAGTCTGGATTCCAACAAAACGGACAATGCCATTCACTATATATTTGCCTAAAATCAGTAATTTTCTGTAATAAGACTTATCCTCGACGTGTAGTTCTAGAAACTTAAAAAAAAGATAATTATGTACATGTATTTACCTTTCTCTTTCCACTTCAGCCTTTTCCCCACTTTTACTTTTCTTCTTTGTCTCTGATTTTCCTTCCTTTGATTTTTTTTCTTTTTTGCCTTGTTTATCCTTTGTCTCTGATTTTCCTTCCTTTGATTTTTTTTCTTTTTTGCCTTGTTTATCCTTTGAAGTTCCCTTTATAGCTCCCTTATCCTTAGATGATTTAGCGAGGTACACGGTTCTAAAACAATGAAAGTTCACACCATTTGGTTAGTGACATTTCAATACAATGTTTGCTGATACAAAAACTTTTACCCGAAACCTGCTGGCACCGGAAGTGACTAAGTTTTGTCACCAATATATAGCGTCAGGCCATCCTGAACATACGCAAACAAGTAGTTCCAAAAATGGAAACTGACCGAGTCCATTACGTAAATATAGCAAAAAGAGGTTATACCGGTTGATTTTGTCCAAATATTGTTACAAGAACTGTCCATGCTTATAAAGATTTTGACAGGTTATATGCCCGTATATAAACGGTTGTTTGGAAATATAACCCGAGTTGTTATATAACCTTTGATTTACAGTCATATGACCTCTCATAAATTTTTGTAACGAATTTATAATACAGCAATCTTTTTTAGAGAAAAAAAAGATATCTTCATAAATTGACAGCAGCCGTATAAACCTATAAAAACGTCATGATTATCCAATGAAAAGCGACGTTACAAACGTAAAGTATTATAAGACAAAACATGTATATACAGGTATCAAGGCATGCAATATTGCAGCTTGCGCTCCAATATGTACAAAACAAGTTAATCTTTATATCTACTTTTTAAAAAGTTATCATATTTTGATTTACTTAAGACATTTACATACTTAAAATCAAACAAAGTCCAACCTATCAACCTGTATCAATATGATGAATACTCGAATTTAAAATAATATATTAAATAAAATGTTTATAATGGTGATACTAGTACATTTGAGAAACAGAGTGAGAGAGTCATTGCTTGCCTTAAAGTAAAATACCTGTCAACTTACATCATAGTAAATAGTTTTTCAAGAATTTTGAATTTTAGTAGTTACTTACATAAGACATTCTTTTTCGTCCAGTGTGAAGGTCACTGTTTCACTTAACTGATTGTATTTACCGACAGGACAGGGCGATATGGGTGTTGCTGTTGTAACGGTAGATGTCGCTTTGGTCGTTGCCCCGCTTGTTGTTGCTTTAACAGGTGCTTTGGTAGTTGTTGCTTTAACAGGTGCTTTTGTAGAAGTTGCTTTAACAGGAGCTTTGGTAGTTGTCGCTTTAACCGGTGACGCTGTAGAAGTTGCTTTGACCGGTGACCCTGTGGATGTGACTTTAACAGGAGCTCCAGTAGATGTGACTTTGACAGGTGCCCCGGTAGAAGTTGCTTTAACAGGTGCTTTGGTAGTTGTCGCTTTAACCGGTGACGCTGTAGAAGTTGCTTTGGCCGGTGACCCTGTGGATGTGACTTTAACAGGAGCTCCAGTAGATGTGACTTTGACAGGTGCCCCGGTAGATGTGACTTTGACAGGTGCCCCGGTAGATGTGACTTTGACAGGTGCCCCGGTAGATGTGACTTTGACAGGTGCCCCGGTAGAAGTGGCTTTTACAGGTGCCCCAGTAGAGGTGGCTTTTACAGGTGCCCCAGTAGATGTGACTTTCACAGGTGCCCCGGTAGATGTGGCTTTTACAGGTGCTCTGGTAGATGTAACTTTCACAGGTGCCCCGGTAGATGTGACTTTTACAGGTGCCCCGGTAGATGTGACTTTGACAGGTGCTCCGGTAGATGTAACTTTCACAGGTGCCCCGGTAGATGTGACTTTTACAGGTGCTCCGGTAGATGTAACTTTCACAGGTGCCCCAGTAGATGTGACTTTGACAGGTGTCCCTGTAGATGTGACTTTTACAGGGGTTGTAGGAGATGACTTGGTAGGTGACGCTGACGTTCCAGCAGCCGAGCCAGGCGCTATTTTTTGAGTAGCTTCTTTTTGTCCTGTTGTTAAATGTGTGACAACTGAAAAACAATAAAAAAATATCAGCCCCAACTGTCTCAGCTCTAAAAATGAATATAAGCTTAGAGTTAAAACAACAAAAATGTTTGCAGAATAATCAGTTCTATCTTAAGATTATTTAAAGAATTTAAATTTCGAAAACAGTAAACGTGCATTTTTCTAGTATTCTTTTAATATCAGATAATATATTCAAACTGTATAAATCAAACGTTTACCAAAAAGTCCAAACACCATAAGACACATATAACTTGCTGTTTTCGTCATTTTATTTTCCAACTTTCTTGAGTGCTTCCACGCAGTAAATACAACATAATGTTTTATTCGTTTGTTTTTGTACTACTGAGAGCGCGTAATTCCGGGATCTGATTTACATATTTTTAAAATATAAATTTACATAAATGTCACTGTTTTTATAGAAATTTAAGAAATATGAATAATAAAATGCTATAAACTTGTTTATAAGTGTCACATTGGTGGTTCTCTTTTCAAATCACTAGTTTTTATTGTTGTTGTTGCTGCTGCTGCTGCTGTTGTTGTTGTTGTTATACCTTGCGTGAGCTAAGCATGTTACACCATATATGTACATGAACTCTTTTTCTCAGGTTTGTAAATGAAACATAATTTCCACCGTACAGCCAAAAATTGATAAAATGTTTTGATGCAGACGTAGACAAATAACGTTATTCTATATATAAATCATAAACACTGTTTAGCATAACTATTTTGACATGTGCTCTCATGTGCACAAAATCTGGTTGACAATAGAATCCAGTTTTGACCAGTTCTAAAAACGCTATCAAAATATGAAAATATGAATACAAGGTATAGTGGACCATTAATCTATAATGTCGAATCATGAAGAAAATGGTTGGCGAGGTCCCTTACGAAATGTACTGCAGCATTTTTAACCCCATGACACACGAGCATAATAGAATTTTCTGGGATTTTTGTACACTTTTTGGTTACAAAGTGTTGCTTTGTGATTTCATTTTTTTTTTTTTTTTATTTCTTGTGTTTTTTCTTAATTGCTGATAGTGATCGAAAAAAATGTAATGTGATTTTATGTAATGATCTAATATGTAATCCTAACTTTTAGTTGTTTGCGCATTGAGTGCATAATCTTTAGTTGAATAGTAAAAAATAGTTAACATCCGTTTTCTTTGGAAGTTACTGCATTGGATTAATTGTGTGTCAAAATGGAACAAGCAGACGGTAAAAGCATGCAACAAAGGATTATTTAACGAATTTTATCAGTGAAACATGACAGGTGTCGTAGACAGAATGATGCGGGATACCATCGTAATTTCGTTAATGCACATTGTCAAAAACCATGTGATACAGTAGAATCATATTTCACAGATCATAACCGCATAAATGGGTTTGTGTTTTTATTTTCATATGAAACACAGCTTATTGTATGTTTATGACTGGTAGATATCAAAATTTCCTTTAAGAATTAAAGGAAAATAACTTATCAGGTTCACTTACAACTTGCAATGTGAGGACAGTTGAGTTATTGCTACTCTTGGTTCAATTTTGTTGCAGTTACATTTAGTTGAAAATTTCAGATCAATACAGTTTTTGTTTGGGGTAAGAAAATAAATAACGCATGGGTTTGTGATAAACGGTAAAATATCATCCCTTGTAAAATTATTACTAAGATCTCAGGTAACAGTATTTATCTCGGGATGATATTTTACCGATACCCAAAAACACATGTCTTATTTATATAATATTACTTATTGACTATAAATGCTATTTTCTTTTCAATTAAACAGTACGTGTGATTTTGATATAGATAAACATTGTGAAAAATGTTATCAAGATATGGAACGTGTTATAAACAAATTTTTCTTTGACGACAAGCGTATGGTTCATCTCACTTTTACTTCGAATGGACAACAATTGTTATGTCACATGATTTCTTATAAGACTGATAATTATGCAAAAGTAACATGAATGGTGTATATATCTGTAACAATATGCTGTCATTACATATTTGATTGCTGCCGTTGCCATACATTTTATATATTTCTTTTGACATTTTTTTATTACATTTCATTTTGCCAGTTGGTTTACACTTAAACCATGTGCCCATGAACTTAAAGAACAACAAGGCGAGATTAGATTATAAAGTAAAACATTTATTTTTGTAAAGACGAGACAACAATTTTATGTACATTTTTTTGTATAAATTTGGATTTATATACAGTTAATTATCATATTGGTAAACAGGCGATTTCCCTTAAACAGGTGGATTTGTCTCGGTCCTGATCATTGGAACAGATGATCTGAAAAAAGAAAAAGACATTTTAAACGTTTTATCATGAGTATCATACTAATGGATCAGATACATTTGAGCCGCGTCATGACAAAACCAACATAATGGGTTTGCGACCAGCATGGATCCAGACCAGCCTGCGTATCCGCGCAGTCTGATCAGGATCCATGCTGTTCGCTTACCAACTCTATTACAAGTAGAGAAACTGATAGCGAACAGCATGGATCCTGATCAGACTGCGCGGATGCGCAGGCTGGTCTGGAGCCATGCTGTTCGCAAACCCATTATGTTGGTTTTGTCGTGACGCGGCTCATTTGTTTTCTGATATACTTTTTATGAGCATTGTGTTGTTTTCGATCTATTTCACTACTCAAATATTTTGCAAACATACTTTATTATCGCATGTTACTTTGTGCTGTTAAAATAAAAGGTCTTTCGTATAATATAATAAAACCATGTTATTGTTTTGCTTTATGGAAAAAGAGTTATACTTTTTCAGGATATCTGCCCCTTATAAATGTTTTACGAATAAAAATATGAGCATCTTACTGTGTATAATTAAACAAACGATTCTAACGTTTTCATTGTTTTATAAGGAATGCAATATGTTGTTTTCCCCTCAATGTCGTCATGCAAAACAGCCTACGTAACTGTTATAAAGTGTAAATTGTAACATGACGTATTCAATGTATCATGAATAACATATATAAAATTATTTACCCATTTTTGCCCTTCTTTGGTTTCTTCACGTACCTGTATGAAATAAAAATGTACATTTATATGGTGACATAATGCTGTATATTTGTTAAACACAAGAAACAATGTTTGCAGTGGCTTACACATTATAATGTAAGCTAAGAAATAAATTCAAAACATGCTGCGGTATTGTAACTTGCTAGAATCGTTGCATTTGTATTGGCTACAAACATAATTAAAAAAAAAACACCGATTTTTTTATAGAAGAGCTTAACTAAACTTACAGACGGGCGGTTCATTAACTAAATGCTTTGATTATATATCTTAAATTAACTTTCCTTTGAACAAAAATATTTTCATACACCTGAGCCGTGCAAAACAGTTTAACATTAACATAACTATTAAAATGATATATTCACAATTGCTGAAGCTAATGCTAGTATAATTATAAACATGTCAAATTCTTCATAAAATCATACAACCAAAACACTTAGCTAACTAAAAATACGGCTGCTTCGTGTTCCAGTTTAATGCCAAATGATTTATCATTTAACAACAAGGTTATAAATTAACTGTGAGACAACAATTTTTTTATGGTCCTCAAAATATTTTTTTCAATGGTTTTCCTGTTTTAGATAAAATAAATACTTACATGACACAATTTCCGGCTTGGATAGAGTAAACATCTTTGCTATATTTGCTGACTTGTACATCGGCACACATGTCAACATCACGTCCTGGGATTGGACCGATAGATACGGATTTTTCTATTAACCTGAGATAAATTAGTTAAAGTTTTATATTCATTATTTCCACATTTCTAATATTTGGAAGACATAACAATAAGACTAGTTTTCAACAATAGATTAACTCCTTGTCATGTAGCATTATATTTGGTTTAAAATAGCATAAATGCTATACAAAGTATACTATGTTTCTTAAATGAAATGAAAATAATAAAAGATATAAGAAATTATGATCGAGTATTAGATCTATTAGATAACAAACATAATAACTGCAAAGAATGTAAATTTGAAACCTTCAGATAAAACCTGATAATACCATTCCAATGGTATATCTATTGCAAAGAAGACTTTGTAAATTCATGATGAATTGCGAATGAATAAACATATATAACCAAAAAAGACAGTAAATGATTGATAGTAAAATATTACGATTTACCTCTCTCCTTGCTCTATTGGTTCTACTTGTTCCGCACTTTTGCCTTTAGGATTTTTTTCTTTCTTTGCCTTTTTCGGCTCCTTTCCTTTCTTTGCTTTTTTCGGCTCCTTTTCTTTCTTTGCCTTTTTCGCTTTCTGTATTTTCTTTCCTTTAGGTGGTTTTGAAAGATAAACAGTTCTGAAGTAGATAAGGTGTGCTATAAATATATATATCAAATAAGTCATCAAAAGACACAAATAAAATGGAGTGTCTTTTCAGCATACATTTGAATAATATCATATACTTAATACAATCTACTGTCAATCAAACACATCCAATTTCCCACATCCGTACAGAAGATCAAAACATAAGTTAAAATGAATTACGATTGGTGTTATTCTATAACAAACCATCAAATTATGAACAAACGTGCGTATATATTTGACCTAAATACTTGAAATGTATTACATCATATAGATATTGACAATTATTCTGTGATCGCTAAAGCTTTCACTTAATTAGAAAAGATCGCTTTCGGAATATGTTTGCGAGTTAAGAAGAAAAAGCAAAAAAAATGTTGCTTACATTTGGCATTCTCTTTCATCAAGTATGAAGGTGACTGTATCTGTAATATCGTTATATTGTCCATCGGGACATGGTACGCTTGCGCGTTCTGCAGCCGCTGTCGTCTGCGTGTCAGCAGATGCCGCTGTGGTTTCTGTACTGGTTCCGGTAGTCTGTGTGGCGCTTGGTGTTGTTGCAGCCTGGGTACTAGAAGACGTCGCCGCTGTCTGGGTGCTGGACGAACTTGCTGTTGATTGTGCACCAGTACTTGCTGCCGTTGATTGTGCACCAGCATTTGCTGCCGTTGATTGTGTACCAGTATTTGTTTGTGTTGATTGTGTACCAGTATTTGCTTGTGTTGATTGTGCACCAGCATTGGCTGCTGTAGATTGGGTTTCGGAAGAAGTCTGTGTGGATTGTGTAATTGTGGCCTGTGTAGTTTGTGCGTTTTCCTGAGTTGTAACTTGTGCAAATGTAGATCTAGTAAACACTGAAAGAAAGAAGAAAAAAACTCCAGACAATGCACGTTGTACTTTCCAATGTTTAGAAAAATATAGTTATATTACATGTAATATTATTCTAAATACTTTAGCGTAATGCAACAATAAAACAGCATATATGTTTAAAACATCTATATAAATATATGTACAAAATAAAAATGTTGTAACGTCGAAATGTTGAAATATACGTTATCTATCATGAAAAGTTTTGATCTACTTTGTTCAACATCCTAGTCTTTTATGTAGAATGTTATGATAATCCTTGTATTTAATAAAAAAAAAACAATTCAAACTTATTTTTATAACATATAAATATTTTACCTAAGAGTCCAATTATCAAGAAGCCGGTATTTGACATTGTCTTGAAGATTGTCATTTTCTGTACCTCTGTCTTTCTGTGTGTTCGCAGTGATAGTACTGTTTTATCGTTCAAACAACCCTATTTGTACCTTTTAGGTAAGCCCGGAAGGTCATTACCTACGCAACCTTTGACCTCAATCTAATTATCATATTAATAAATATGAACATTGTTGGCATGCATTACGCGCGCGAATGTTGAAATCTGCATGAGATGAGGTATTTCTTTATTTATGAGTCACTGTTGAAAACATTGTTGTTTACAGAATGATAGTCCAGCAAGTATGACTTGTTGGTCGTTAAACTGGGACATGTCAATTAATCACAATGTTTGTACAAGTAAACAACAATATTTGTTATTACAAAATTCTATGTATAGAAGACAGATTATGACGTGTGTCAAAAGATGGATTTATGAAAACATAACAATCGTTAATCAATCTATGAGATATTTGTAGAGGACTTTATTTTCAATTTTAATACACTGACACCATATAAATTTTAATTAAGTTAAATATAACATTCAATAATTATAACTTCAGTGAATTTTCTTTTACGAATACATTTGTATTAGTAATTACTGTTGTTGTTTTTTGTTTGTTTTGTTTTGTTATTGTTGTTGTGTTTTTCCATTAGAAAACACACGCTACAAATACTCAAATATTTAATAAGCAGGTGGTGCCGTTTGCTTGAAATCTGTGATTTTTCTTTTTTTCTTTTCTTTAAACAATTCGGGACTACAAATAATTGCTAAACTCTATGAAATATTAAAGTCAATAAAATGGTCCAATTAAATGAGTTGTCTTTTGATAAAAAATTATTCTTGGTCATAAATGTACCACACCCTCGTGCTATGGTTTCTGACAAGGTATGCCATCATTAAAACAGTTAAGGTTTTTCGTTCTTTTATATTTTTTTAATTTATTTTGCTTCTCCCGAGCTTTTTTCTCAGATCAACCTAAGGTACTAGCACTTGTTTTTTATATACTCAAAAGTTTTTTTAATGTTTTTTCTGTGTCTGATTTTCTTTTCTTACTTTTATTTTGACATTGTACTTTTATATTGTCATACCATATAGCGTCTTGCTCATGATATCACCTGTATAACAATAAACATACATTGTACAGGTGTATGTTTGTCCTCAATGCACTATTTAAAGGCACATGAAGCCTTAGAAATAAATACATTTTTTCTTTATAAATGGCAAGCATGTGTTTAATACTGTTTTATAATGCATTTAAGGCGTGTTATATTACTTATCACCTCGATAAGGAGCGCTAAAAGTGAAATATGGCATAAAGGCAGCACAATGTAAACAAAACGGTATTTTGACTTCCATACAAAAAAAAACTAAACCACTAGAACTGCACTAAATGCCCGAACACAAAAGAAGCAAAAGTTACTTCAGTTTTATACCCAATGAAACTATAAAAAGATACAATCTTAAAGTGGTTTTGAGAAATAGAAGTGATATCATTTTGGGTGCTTACTGCATGGGTCTTTAATCTTGCAATGATGAAATTTTGGTCTTTCCGGAAACAAGGATTTCTAGACTTTATGGCCAGGTCTTATAGACTTTAAGTTTAAATTACTGTATACTGGTAAACGCCATGACTGTATTTTCTGTATATATGTTGTTTAAAGGATTGACTGTAAATATGTATATATTATTATTAATTATGCAGATGAGATGGAAATGTAAATATTATGAAGTCAACTGTATATCATCCCATTCCACGTTAGAGGTGAAAAAGCCCAGGGCAGGATAGTAGCAATTTGTCAACGATTTTTTATTTTATTTTTTAAAGAAAACAATAGTACAAATACAAATGTATTTATTATCATAATTTCTAATTACGATTATTTTGAAATCTACCTTGTTTTGTCCTCGTTTTCATACACTTAAATTTACGATATCTCGTCATAAAAAACAAGTATATAACATTTCGTTTCTCCAGACTCATTTTTCCATCATGAATGTTGATTAAGTTAAATTAAATTATTAAATATAATTTGTAATTGAATTAAGTTGAAACTAGAAATGTGTCCAAAGGACACAGGTGCCCACACACTCCACCAATTTGTCAATCTTATGTCTCTAGGTCAAATTTATTTTTTGGCTACATGTGCCCAAGTTGAAAACTAGAAATATTTTATTAAATAAAGGGCAAATACCACAAATACTGAATAAATCCACAAGAAAACCCCAAGGTGCATAAGTACACATGCTGACCAACATTCTTGTAAACTTTCAGGCCTACAGGTCATAAACTTTTTGAGTTACGTGCAACACAAGTTAAATATTGTAAATTTTTACTAAGTCAAGGGCAATAACTCTAATACAATATTAAAAATACCCACACGAAAATACCCAGGTGCGCAACTACACATGCTGAGCAACATTCTTGTAAGGTTTCATGACTCTAGGTCAAATACCTTTTTAGTTACGTGCGACACAAGTTGAAAATTGGAATTTTTTACTAATTCAAGGGCAATAACTTTAAAAATACTAAAGATATCCACACGAAAATACCCATGTGCACAACTACACATGCTGAGCAACATTCTTGTAAGGTTTCATGACTCTAGGTCAAATACTTTTCTAGTTACGTGCGACACAAGTTGAAAATTGCAAATATTCACTAAGTCAAGCGCAATAACTCTAAAAATGCTAAATATGTCCACACGAAAATATCCTGGTGCATAACTACACATGCTGAGCAACATTCTTGTAAGGTTGCATGCTTCTAGGACAAATACTTTTTTAGTTACGTGCGACACAAGTTGAAAATTGGAATTTTTTACTAATTCAAGGGCAATAACTCTAAAAAAACTAAATATATACACACGAAATTACCCAGGTGCACAACTACACATGCTGATCAACAATCCTTTAGTATTCATGACTCTAGGTCAATTACTTTTTGAGCTACGTGCGACACAAAAAGGGAACGGACGGATGGACGTTCCAACATTTTGGGTTTAGGGGCTATTTTCTTTGTTATTTTCTTTGTTTTCTTAAGGGCTACTAGCCCATAAACCCTTTGATCACGGAATGAACCTATTGCTCTCTTTTGTTCTCTTTACATTTACATAGCCCCTAAGCTCGGATGGACGGACAGACGGACGGACATGGGTAAATCTAAATGCCTCCCCATAGTGGGGTCACAAAAATGAGGTAACAAGTTTGTCTAACATTCACTCAAGGTTTTCCCTAATTTTGGAAAATCATACGGCAAAATATAGGTAAAAAACGAAAGCGCCTGAAACAATTTTTTTTTATTCTTCTGATGTAATTTATTGAACGAAGCTCTTAAACATGAACCGCGAAAACATGGGAAAAAGGTTAATAAACTGAACGAAACAGTCAAAAAGATTAACTCGCCAAAACAGTTATTCAACAATTTTTAATAAAAATGGGCGAAATTAACGCACTGAAAAACAATTATTAAAGAATATTTGCACAAACTGAAAGGAACTATTAATAAGTGTTAAATACGAGGAGGACAGTTTTTAGGGAGTTAAAATTTGAACGGAAGAGAACTGTAAGAATCGAACGCTTCAGTTTAATTTACTGTAAATGGTACCGAACTAAAAGATGCAGCTCGACACATATAATTATTTTAGCAGGTGTCGCTGCAGCAACAACAACGTTAATTATGACGTTTCGAAATCATTTTAGTTTTTAAAATCATTTTAGTTTTTATTCTTTTTTCTTTTTTTAATTTCATATTCTGTTTGTGAACTTTTGCATTTAAAACTTTGTTTTGATGTTAAATGTTGAAAGCTTGAGGCACATCGTCGCGTGTGGTTTGCCTGAAGTGACATATGTTACAAGGAAGTATGGTAATGAACCTGATATGCACATGGAAATTAATTTAAATTCATAAAAATTCAAATTCGGTTAAAACCAGTTAGGGCAAAATAAATAACCAGCTTTTTCAAGGCTACAAAAAATGTGTAATTTAGAATAACATGAGCTGACGTTATTTAACGCGACGTTAATATATAACGCCAACGTAATATTTGACAAGGGTTGTCTTTATTTTAAAATCTAACGTAAAGAGGAATAAGTCGTCTTGACATAGTATATTTAAACATTACTTGTAAAATTACGTAACAACGATTTTATTTCTAAATACATGTATATATAGATAGAAAGCTCGTAATTTAATGTAAGCGTTATTTATGCATGAAAATTAGTCTACAACTTGTTTATTATCTTTTTTAAAAACACACACAAATAATTCCTTTATTTTGACAACTGATTTCAAACATTTTGATTTTTTCTTCATTTCGAAATACTCATTACATAAAGTCTAATATAAATATATAAGAAAGAAAAGTTGGACTAACATATATGTATACATGGTGAAAGTTATATATAAGACATGTTATCTAAACAATATATCAACGTACGTAAATGCAAAAACGCACAAAAACGTATAAAACTTCGTTAAACGTTCCTACGTACGTATTAGATGTCCTGTAAGTAGGTCACAATGCAACAAACTGTATAATAGAGGTCGTTATTAAAGTATGTTATTTTTGTTTTCCCGCGATTTTATGAATGGGGACATTACTTCATTACGCTCTTAGATAATTACACAATTTGAATATCGAGTTTATATGACAAAAAGAAAAAGACAAAAACAAGAAGATAGATTGTATCTAAAACAAATCCATAAAAAAGAAAGTTTTCCATGAATTTGTAAAGCAAAAAAAAATTAGATTACTTAGAACCTATGCAATGTTTATCTCTTTAAAATTGAACAATTCAATTCTAAATAAAACATAAAGATAATTACTTCTGATCTGAATACATAAATTGTAAATCTATCAGTTAAGAACAGTTTAGATTGATATATATCTATAACCATAACCCGAATAAAGTACAAAATGTTAAAATTTATGACTTCAATTGTCTTTAAATGATTACAAAATGTATAAGTTACATTGTAAATGGCGTACTGTGGAATTTTAATGTGTTTTCGTAGAGAAAATAATCCGCTAAAAATGACATATTACCCCTGTCAACCGCACATTACCAGTGACCATTTCAAGAGAATGACCGCGCACTGGATACAATTGATCTCTTTTTTATGTGTTTCACTAATGAACGCTCGTAATGCTATAGAGCACGTGACCTCTTGATCAGGAAAGCACGAGAGCGTTGATACGTATGACAACTTTTCGTTTAAAGTCAAACAACAACAAAATTTAACTTTTCAAGTTTATTTATTTCTTTGTAATAAAATATGTCACTGACATTTTCATAAATATCACAAAATACGAAACAACGCAAAATCTTAAACCATAAAATGTTAAATTTTTTTTTACAAAGGTCATTGAGAATCTTTGTGGTATATTAAATGAAATAAATATATTTTAATTAACAATTTACCTTACAAAAACATAAAACATAAATGATTTGTGTCTGCGTGAAAAAAAGCCTCTGATTAATTCATACCATTATCATGGTTATGAACTTATAACGCAACGAAAAAAAGCCAACGAAAGTCCAACAAAAGTACAAAAAAACATAAATCGTGCTTGTACCTTTAGAGGGAAGCATTAATACACCCTAGTCATGTTTTATAAAGTGATTTGGGAAATCAACAAAAAAAATGGAAGGAAATGTATAAATGATGTTAACACGTCTATTTGTGATGTTACGAAATGACAATAATGATATTGATGGACGACCAAGTTAATAAAGAAAAAAAATAATGATATTATGAGGTAAATAAATATTTAAACGTCCAGCGTTTACTTGAGAAAAAAACATACAAAAATAAAGCAACGAAATCTCTCCATGACTATAACGTGAATGTACATTCATGAACAATAATAATTTATCAATAAATACCACGACACAATCTTGAAATTGTCCTAGTGTCTAGAACTAATATTTGTTCACGAAGCTTGCAGTTTCTTATTCTTTCTGGCTAACCGTCGGGATTTCCTTGACCCTTTCTTTGAGTTTGAACTTGGCTCTACAAATGGCGTTAATAGATCTGAGAAAAGTGCATTAATTAAAGTGTCAAACTTTCTCAACTTATTAACTGTGTTCTTGTCCATCGACTGGCCGTCATTAACGGCATTTAGCCAGGATTTGGTGTTAAAGTACATTTTGTCCAAGTCTTTATCAATGACATCGAAAATATTGTTGTCTTTAAGCATTCCTATTTGATCCTGTCCAAGTGGCACTTCTTTTAATTTATTCAACCTTGTATTCTTGGAATTGCGTTTTGGTTTAGAATTGTCACCAAAACCAAGTTGACTGTTCCACCAATTTAAAGATTCGGCGTCGTCGCCAGTCATCCAGAAATTCCAATCATCATCGAAGTCATCACTGTCATCACTGTCAGAGTCATCATCGTTTTCCAGAAAATTCCAAAAGTCGTCAAATTCAAAATCGTCGTCTGGAAAGAAGGGAAAGAATCCAGGTGGCGTAGTTGCTGGAACGGATGATGACGTCATTGGGGATGAAGTAGTTGACGCCTGTGATGTAGTTGATGATGTTAACGGCTGCTGCGTTGTCGGTGCGTTGGTAGTAGGATTTTGTGTAGTTGGATTGTTTGTTGTTAATGATTCTGTTGTTATGGTTTCCGTTGTTTGCCTTGTCGTTGACGAGGTATCCGTGGTTGTCGGCATCTCAGTGGTTGTTGTCGTTTTAGTTACAGGATCTGTTGTTACAGCTACATCAGATGTTGTCGCGGCAGGTGTTGGAATTTCTGTTGTTGATGGAATATCTGTAGTTGTTGTGGAAATTTGTGTCGTCGTCATGGGCACCTGCGTTGTCGGAATATTTGTTGTTGTTGTCGTTGTTGGTATTTCTGTAGTTGTCGTAGGCACATACTTTGTTGTTGTGGGAATCTGCGTTGTTGTTGTCGTAGTAGGTAATTGTGTTGTTGTTGTTGTTGTGTCGGTAGTTGAGTTGTTGTTGTCGTTGTGGGAAATTGTGTTGTTGTTGTTGTTGTTGGTAGTTGCGTTGTTGTTGTTGTGGTAGGTAATTGTGTTGTTGTTGTTGTTGTTGGTAATTGCGTTGTTGTTGTTGGCATCTGCGTTGTTGTTGTTGGAAATTGTGTTGTAGTAGTAGTAGTTGGAATCTGCGTTGTTGTTGTTGTTGTTGTAGTTGGACTTTGCGTCGTTGTTGTTAAAGGAATATCTGTTGTTGTTGTTGGAGCTACTGTAGTTGTTGTTGTTGTAGTATCATCGATTTCTGTAGTGACACTGTTAGTTGTTGTGGCTGTACCATCAGTGGTTGTATGCCACGGGAAAGTCGGAATCTCAAACGTTATATCGCCATTCAGTTTAATCGGTGTAGTGGTTTCCTGCGTCGTTTTCGGGGTAGGAAACTCTGGTATTGGGAATCTTATATCTCCTCTAGCAACAGATGGCGTTTCTGTGACAGTACTGAACTCGCCGACTGGTATACCTCCACCGTTTGAGACAGGATCTGGTTTAATGTTGGTATTTTGCGGTCGTCTGCGACCAACGAAAGTTTCCAGGTCGATAAGATTCTGTTTATTTATGCTAATCGGTATTCCTTCAACACGTGGAGGTATTGTAGCTGCATAACTACACGAAATACATAATATACCTGAAATACAAAAAATATTTACATACATTAATTTACAGGTAAATGTCAGTAAGGCGGTACAATGTTTTAAAAATAATGATCATCGCGACGTTGACAAACGTTTATTTATTATCTAAAGCTAGTCGTGAGGATTTTTTTTTTTTTTATTTTTTTGCTTTCATTCGCTCACATCTTGGAAAAAAACCTTTTTATTTTTAACGTAACAATATTCTTTAAATATAGATATTCTCCGGTAAACTATTAAAGAGCTACAACAGTAGATAAAATTGATTTACATTAAAGATCCCTAGATACACAAAATCATGTTTTATTTCTTACGATAGAATATACCAGTATAAAGAAGAGGTTTTTTTTTTATCACAATATTCAAAACGAGTATAAAGCCATTTTTTTATTTGAACGGTTCGATCAAGTTGTGTGTTTATTCGTCTTAATATTTTCAATATCTTTATCATTATCTTATCATAACATTATTATTTATTATTATTATTATTATTATTATTATTATTATTATTTATTATTATTATTATTATTATTATTATTATTATTATTATTATTATTATAATTATATGAGGTAAGTTGTTGTTTTTTAACTTAAATTTGGTTTTCAAAATTGTGTACATAAATAATATCACTTACCAATTAATACTCGAAATATCTGCATTGTTTTGTATGGAAGGCTTTTGTTCCTTTCTTGTGCCTTTAGTTGTAATGTAATGATACTAATGGTGAAGATATCACGTCTTATATATACAAAAAGGGCGCGCTATTTTTATGATTTTTATATCGTGTCTTCTCATTGACTCCCACAGGTCATTAATCAGACTAATTAGAAATTTGTGTATGAAAAATTGACATTTATGACGAGCCACGCGCAAAATTTTGGACCGAGGTCATCCGTTGGTGATTTTCGTGTCACTGTAGTGAACAAATATTCGATAATTGACTGACTACGTTCCTATGACCACTTTAACATACGGTAAAAAGAGAAAGGGGAAAGCTAGTGATGATTAAGTTGCTTTAACTCCATTTTGTTTTGATATACTGGTGGATTTTAATATACAATAACCACTATGAATGTAAGGCCACATGCACTGTATAACTATTATCTGTGTGATGCACACTTCTACAATTGTGAAAACGCGATTGGACGATGAAACAATAGTGAAAACGACATGATACGATGAGACGATGGTGAACACGAGATGGTGCGGTGATGAAAATACGATGACAAGATGATATAATCGTTATAGCATATCGAGATTTCACCATCGTATTTTCATCATCGTTCCAGCGAATGTCCGCACGGAACACCGTAGTCAGATCAGTTCACAGTTACCAACAGTGAGAAAAGGTATTTGTTGAGGAGAAGGATGGGGATTGGTAGATGACTTGATGATGACGTGTTAACCGACCGTAAAATATTGCTTTCACCATACACCTATTAATAACAAATACAATCTAAAATCTTATACATACTTGCCATTGTTTTTCACTTATTTTATGAACTTTTCATAACTAAAGTATGTGAGTTTATATTTTTTACGCAAAAACTTTGTCAGGCCCCTAAAAAAATGACGTGATCGAAATATGACGAATTTAGAAAAAATAAACAAACAAATAATACGGCACAGTATTATTATTTACAACAAATATATCATATGATATGGTAAATGTAAGTAATATCGATTTATAGCCAGTAATTCACCAAATCAATTATTAGACTATTTAATTAAAATGTACATCTACTCTTTAAGATGTTTAAAAGTTCAAAAAAGAATTTTAAATAAGTTTTATTTAATAAGACATATTTTTAGATATTGGCGAGCTATCAACAATGCAGTACAAAGATCTATCGTCTGTAAAAATTCTTATATAATTTGATAATAATATCCAAACTCAGTTGTGACATATTTCTGAAAATAAGTATTATTGAAGGAGGTGGCTTAGTGGTTAAGGTGTCTGCCTCCAACTGGGGATCGAACGTATAGTGGTGCGATACTTTTTTAAGCGAACCATATTGCGCTATAACGTTCAGTAGAACTACTAGTACATGTATTTCATAGAAACAAATTTTAATCACATTGTATAAATGTTTTGTATTGTGAAAAAATCTGGAATGTTTAAATGTTGTTTAGCATGGGTTTTATTTTAGATTGATTTTAGTTATAGATTCTTCACCGGTATTCTGCATGCAATTTACATGTAATACTATAGTTCATTACTTAATCAAGTACAATATAGCTGCCCGTTATCAGTTTTGCCGAGGGATATAAGCCCCTGAACCTGAATAAATATTTCATAACTTAAGTCTGGAAGGAATACAGATATATAAATAAATTTTCTGTTTATTGTTGATCGCGTCGGTGGGACATTAACTAACGAAAGGGGTCAATTTTTAACGTTTTAATTTGATCAAAATCCATTGAAAAAAATGACCCATAGGTCAATTTTTAACGGGGTAAAAATTTATTGTTACACCTCACTTAATCAACTATTTGTCCAAGTTAATAATATTTTATTATTTCGTTAACTTTAAGTATCAGAACGTTTTGTAGAACAAATAACTATATGAATTTAATTTGTTTATGTTACTTTAAACTCTTTACGCATCTTAAAACCTAACCTTGGAGTTTAATAAGGTTTTGTTTCAAACATTCTTTACCGATTAACTAAGGCATGTCTTCTTTAAACACACAAATAAAAATATCATCATTGTCTGACAGAAAAACAAGCAGCCGGTATCACGCAATAATTTATTTAGGGAAATACCTCCTATATCAAATACATTATTTGCTAGTATATGTCTTTCTTTAGGTAGATCCAAATTATAAAATATATTAAACCATCAGGCGAAAAAACCAACAATCGCGGCTATTATCCATTTACCAGTTTAATAGATCAAACTACACACAGTGTCCACCAACTTATTTATCAATTAATATCAAATTTCTCCAATTAGGTATACACGTTCCAAAAACGCGATTCTGAAAACAAATACTGTTTTCAAAGTATAAACACTAATTAGAAACCAAGCCACTAAGCCGCTGGTCCGTACCTAGTCTATTGTTCCGAGACCGTACCAACTGAAGTTCGATACTCCACGGGTATTTTAAGCCAGTTAACAATGTTTGCATTGTTTTATGTATGTGTTTACTTTAAACAAAAGATCATCTAGGGAATATCATAAACAATTTTTTTAATATAGTTGTATTTAAAGTTGGGTAGACATACCTGTAACGCATTTTAAAATGACGAGAACATGTCTTTGTGAATTGGAATTTGTTCTTATGACACGGACAGTAATGCATTTTGATAGATAAGATGAATATTAAAGCAGACGTAATATTCACTGGAGTATTCTTTATGTATTCTTTATCTACATGGAGTTAAATATGTGCAAATAATTTCGTAACCATTACTAGTACATGGGTTTAGCACAGTCGAAAATGGCACCTCAAACACCACCGACGTCTAAGACTCAACACTCAGTGACCACAAAGACTCACGTCTCCCATCCGACGTCAAAAACACCGACACATCCTGTAGCGAAGACGCCAATTCATTCAGGATCGAAAACTCCGACGTCAAAACCCGGTTCTAGAAATGGTTTACCTCCAGCGCCCCAGCTTACTGTGATAAAATACAGCATCGATATTGATGTACTGAAATGTCCCGTGTGTCTGGAAGTGTTTAAATCACCGAGAGTAATATCGTGTGGTCATTCCTTATGTGTGGAATGTCTAAACTCTATCATCTTATATACAGAATCATCAAAAATTAAAGACTATTTCCAGTGTCCAGTGTGTCATAAAAACACCAAACCACGAGATATACGTGCAATTCGCCAAAAATGGGCACATCAGTTCCCGGTTAATTCTGTAATATTGCGTATGTTACGAAATGCCACTGTAAAGAACACAACAGATAATGGTGTACACAAAGCGTTTTGTGAAGTTTGTCTTGTAAACAATCAAACACGGCCAACAACTTCCTACTGTAACAGCTGCTTGGAACATCAGTGTGAAGTGTGTGCCGGACATCACAAAATACGCGAAGAAACGAGGGATCATGACGTCATTACCTTTGTCGTAAAAGAGGAACCGACTGAAAAAGTAGAACACGTCACTAAACCGGAAGTACAACGCAAACACCGTGCACATAGGAACATCCATGGCGATGAAAATGACCGACGAGTTAAATTTGATGCGTTGCGTGACGGGCGTTTGGTACCGTTAAGTCCAGCAGTGGTAGCCCAGACTGTTACGACGGCAGATGGTTTTACAGAGAAAAATATCGTCAAGTTAGGTTTCTTTAACGGGAACGCGCCAAATGACTCAGCAACTTCTGACTTTCGGGCAGTAACATTCCTCACAAACAATAAAATCGTGGTGGCTGATCATGCAAACAAAAAACTGAAGTTGTTTGACATTTCGCATAAAACTCGAGTGGAACTTATCACAGATTTAAACATCCGCGCGGACCCAAGTCACATGTGTCGGGTGGATGAAAACACTGTAGCTGTAACCACTGAAAGAGCTAATGTTTTTCACATACGTCTGTTTACAATAAGGGACAAAATATTTCATTTTGTTCACCGTACTGTAGATAGCGTGCCTCTAGGAGTGAGCTATATAGATAATACTTTCGTTTGTTCATTTCTAGAACACCAAGCTTTATCTAAATATCGTCTTACAAAAGCACAACAGCGTAAGGTCGGCATAATAGCCCATGATCGCTCAGGAAACGACCTGTTTCACCACCCCGGGGCTATGACCTTGGGAACTTGGGAGGGTATGCCTGTAATCTATATCGCGGATGAAACCGAGTACGGTGTCACCGTAAATGCAATTGATCTTCATGGTGACAAAAAGTCGTCAGTTTTCTTTGAATGTGCGTTTCCAAAGCCAAAAAGCGCAAAGAAAACGTCTAGCGGAACGTCTAAATCCGGACGTACAAATAGAACACGGAGTTCTTCTAGAGCACCTAGAAAAGAAGACGCTTCTGATACTATAACTGAAAATACACGGTCAGTCTATAAAAGTCAGAATACTAAAGATGTAAGGGGTAGTGAAAGGAAGTCTACAAGTCATTCAAGAGACAACCCCGCCGAGCGACTTAGTGGTCGTCATACATTCAGACGTGTAGACGACTTCGGTCGGACAGTAGTTGAACGTCGTGGTGGTAGAGAAATTGAACGTCCATCTATGCCATCGGCATTGAAAAGTGAGCTGTCAATTGACCTAAATAAACTGACACGAGATGACGACTTGAATGAAACTATCGGGAAAACAGCGAGCAGAAGGTCTGCCACAATTGAGAGTAAAGCAGTGGCGAGAGCTCAAAAGAAACCGGTCGGCAAAGTTCTACCGCAAACGAATGGCTCAAACTCAAAAGCGTCTGATAAAGCCTCCAGCGACAACCCAGAATCTACAATAAATTTAAACTCAACGATAACATCAAATTCCACTGTTGGAACTGTAACATTTGCAGCTCCACCGAAACTTGTGTATCGGGCAGACAGTATTGCTGTCGACCACGGTGGTAACATTTACGTCTGCATGTCCAGCTGTAACAAAATCCACCAAATGTCGGCTGACGGGCGCGTGAAGCGTGACCTACTTACAGAGAAAGACGGACTGGTGGCGCCAAAAGTCGTCTGCTTCTCACAGAAGAATGATATTTTTATTGTGACAAGTCTTAAAAATAACAAAGTTCTCATGTTTAGGTTGAAATAATTTGTAATAGAGAACTATGAATGAAACGGAATATTTCTAACCACAAATACTAATCGTAAGTTTTATTATGTACAAAATCACAATGTTCCATATATCTCTACCGTTCATGCATCTATTATTGACTTGTAACAGCTTTTTCACTTTTTGTGTGTTTCATACTTTACTTAACACATGTTTTAAGTGAAACATAAACGTCCTTGAATGAACATATAATTATGGGGATATAATCAAGATCTTTTAATGTCAAATTTTGTTTAACAATCCATGACAAAAACTCAAACTAACGGAGCCTGTAACATTTTCAATTATACTGTGTTATGCGCTTAAAGGTTTCCATTAAATTTTATCTTATTCATACACATACACATGTAGTTACATTAAATGCTTTTCCTATGACAAGCATTCCGTTTTGTAATAATCTTCTCATATTCAATAAAAATCTTATAAGGTATTGGCGCTAAATTTTTTTTAAATATGTAAAAGAAAATGTTAATTCACTTTCACAATCTTCTTAAAGTTTGTGAATAATGTTAATGTTATTCAGCTATTTAACTGAGTTTTGATGTGTAGAATATTGTGTAGGAAATCCGTAGACTCGGATTAAGAAAAGATAAAATAGTTATATTTTTTACAACTTTATTCAGCAACAAATTTATTTTAAAATGTTAAAAATAGTGCTTCCTGCCATTCAACATTTAAATACACATTTTTTATGGAATACAATAAAAACCTTCTAGTTTTTTTTCTATCAAAAAGTAGAGAATCTAAAAGCTTTCATACATAGAAAGAAACACTTATTTTCAAACAATGCATCTGATCAAAAGATTGGATATTCAACCTTGACCTGTTGACTTTGTGTAATAAGCCTCGCCTGCTTTGAATTTGGAACAGTCCATTTAAACTTGAAAGGATTTCAGTATCAACATTTGAGCTACCAGCAGCGCAGAATTTGGTCAGACTGTACGGACGCACAGGCTGGCCTGGCTCTATACTGGTGGTAGAGGACAGTCATTTTTGGTTCCAGTAGATTAAGGGTTAATAACTTCATGTGTTGTAAAAATTTGTTAACAAAACAAGTGTGTATGTAAACTAACATTTTAACTTATTAAGTGTTGTGTGTGAGTTATTCAGGACTTCATCATAAATGAGCCGTGTCACGACAAAACCAACATAATGGGTTTGCGACCAGCATGAATTCAGATCAGCCTGTGCATCCAAGCAGTCTGATCAGTATCCATGTTGTTTGCTTTCCAACTCTATTACAAGTAGAGAAACTGATAGCGAACAGCATGGATCCTGATCAGACTGCGCGGATGCGCAGGCTGATCTGGATCCATGCTGGTCGCAAACCCATTATGTTGGTTTTGTCGTGACACGGCTAAATATTAAAGCGACACACCTCTAGATGAGAAAATGAGAAAAATAATTTTTCAAAAATCAAACTAGAGAATCATATATTCATATTTAAACAAACACTAACAATTTAGCTGAAACTATATCTATAATTATGCCAAGTATGACATAATTTACTTTTTTCATCCCCAAAATGTTCTTCTCTGTAACAAAGTAAGCAAGATATCTGCATTATTTTGACAGCACCATGTAAGTTATGTGGATAGAAGGTGTCTAAGGCATAGTTAAATCATTAAGTTGTATGCTTATTGATATATTGACTCTTAAGAAAATTTAAGGGTTCCAAAAAAAACTAAACACCTATCTGGAGGTGTGCTGCTTGACATATTGAAGACTTTTTGATATATTGCGAAAATCTTACACAATTATTTTCTAAATTCTGATCAATTGTGTCTAGTATAAAGTGTTGAGTATTAATTTAAATTAATTTAATCATAATTTAAATGTAAAACAGTTTACATAGCAACTGTTTATTCTTATTACAAATTTTGTACATTACTGTTTTCAACATATTTGGCAGTGATACAGGTGTGTAATCATAGCATTGGTAAGATGAGTTTTTCTAGTGAGATACTGTGTTTAGAAAAAACTTGTTAAATGTATATAATACAACATGTGTGTGGTGATTTAATAAATTTATATCTATATGTACATGGTTATGTTATGAATTTAACATCAAACAATCCTGTAATAGAATAACATCTTACCAATAAATAAATAAAATAATATAGTAAAATATCACCTCCATGTATAATAAAAAGGAGACTTTTATCTTTATTTTTACTATATTTCTTATATTTATATAGAATTTCAAACCATGAATTTTATACTCAGTGTAAAATATAAGATGGACAGACAAGCCACAAACATTTTAAATATATCAATATCATCAACATAATTCCAAAATTAGAATTTGAAAAATCTCATATAAGGGCCAACCATACACATCAACAATGTCAAAAATATTTCCTTTCTTGATGGACAGTGCTCAATTTGATGATCAGAAAATGTTAAAACAATAAAAAAAATTATACTTTAAAACCAAATGGAAATCAATTACTAGCATTGTAATGGAGGTGTGCATTAAAATAGGGAGAAAAGCTGAGATGACTCCCTTAAAAAGAATAGAGGAAAGTTTAGTGACAGGAAGTGGGGAATGTAACAATGCAGCAGTGCTATATTAATTTAATACATACAAGCAATGTATGTTTGTCTGCTTGGGTTTAATGTCACACGACAAAGGTCATATGGCAACATTACAGCTTTACTGGTGGAGGAAGACCTCATGTGCCCTTCCATGCATTATTTCAGGCACAACCAAGTAGAACCACCAATGTTCTGTAAGCTAAGCAATGTACGTAAAATGTCAAGAATTTATGGGTAAGAATTAATTCCTTGTAAAAACAATACAGAAAGAACATTGTAACCTACAGTACATGAGTTTTAAAAGGATATTAATAACTGTCAACAATGCTAATGTTAGGAATTTGGAAACAACATTTTAACCATGAGTGTGTTAGCAGCAACCATAAGTATTTTTTCACCATTTGGTCACATACCCGTGCCAATTTTGTGACTCTGTAAAAATGCTATTGCACAGCTGTGCATATATTTTGACGCAACGTCATATTTTTGCGTTATAGAAAATAATATAAAGACGCCCTAAATGTTAGTGTATTCTATAGGTGTGTCAATGAATGCAAGTTAAACAATCTTTATTTTGGGTATGTTATAAATAAAATATCATATTTGTGTAGGTTCATTACAGAATAAATTGAACTTGTTGAATAAATTTATTATTCAACCTACATGCATTCAATATTCTCTATATATACTTACAACTAGACCAGCCCACATTCTTGGGAGACTGACTAGCTACTGTACTGCTCAATTTATAAGTACGTTCATAATGAAACCTATTTAATCAATAAAGGGCAGTTTTTAATTCAAAGCACGGAAACTGTCTTATACAATATCGCAAAAGAAAGGTTATTTTAAAACTTATATACTTGCAAAATTAATCGATATGTAGAAAATATATTTTAGTTTTACGAGATACAATGTTTATCATAATAAAATTGATAAATTTGGATAAAAAACTAAATGAACGTTTAAGTTTTGTTAAAGCAACAAACCAGCAAATATTCAAACTAAGACACTTTAACTTTATTAAACATTATCTGACGCCTTTTTCCTAAAGTATATAATGCTTAAAGTAAAACCAACTCAAAAATGTAATAAAACTGACTTCATCTTCAATAATGTCGACATAAAAAACTAAATTCTTCCAACTGAAAACAACATCATATAATACTGTTGATTATTTATGTGTATATATTTCATTAAAAACAAACTGCAATAATAAATCTTATCAAATAAAATTTACAAAACGAGATATTATAACCATTATTATTTCCCCAACATGTTTTTTTTTTGGTCAAAAGAACACCTAAAACAAGATACACATCAGTAAACTTATGGACAATCAAACTTGTATTAAAAGACTGCTAAAATGGTCGCTTAAAGCTGCATAGCTCCAGATCAGCTAACATACTTCAAGAAATTCTTACTTGAGGAAAATGTACTTAGATTTTAGAAAAGTAAAAAGATTAAAGTAATAATAATTTACATGAATTGCGAGTTTAACTGACTGATTTTTAAAATATTTTTACCAAATTTCTGCTGCTTGACTAAAGCAGTAAAAGCTATCTTTGTATATTCTGACCTGTGTTTTGGTGATTTTGGTAGATTTTAAATGCTGTTTGCAAAGGGTAAATAACTTCCTTTGTTTACTTGACAATATTTTACTTTTTAATACATAAACCCTTTCATGAAAATTACCACTGCTTTAATACAAATGGTCTCTTAATACAAAACAAATTATGGTGTCAACAGATTCTGATCCCGGGAAATTGTATTTTTTATTTTCATAAAAAAATTACCATTATGTTTGCAAACAAAGACTTTAATACTCCAGCTGGTATACAGAAATTTGTGCAATTATTTATCAATGAGAATTATAATACTAGGTCCAGCACCAATTTGTAACAATGTTTATTATATACGTCCTTACGGAACAAAAAAATCTCAATTCTATACAAATGTGATCCGAATTGCTAACCTAATGCCATTATGTTATAGATGAATGTGTAGCTCAAAGTCAAGGAGGTAAATAAAGTTCAAGAGTATCTCTACCTAGTATTTGTATTTTACTAATAGAGCTGATCTCGAATAAGTAAAAATCCACTAAGTCAAATACAAATTCCAGATCTGGCCTGGAGGTTATAAAACTCTTCTTTCTGAGTTCTCTCTCAAATCTCATGATTTCAAATTTCTATTGGTCAGTGAACATTTTATAGCAGTTTCTGACCAATCAAATACCTGAATAAATTTCTTTATAACCTCTGACCCAAGATAGTCTGACAATAACATTATAATATCTTTATGACTATGATTTTCCTGCATATTACCCTATTACCCTACTATCTTCTACATACTATCTTCTACGTAACGACAACCTGTGCAGATATCAGTCTGACCTATGAGCAGAAAGTCTGGTTTAAATAGGACAAAATAATTAATACTGCATAACTGTTTGACTAAATAATCCACATCTTAAGTGAAGTGAAATAGATTGATTATCATTATAGATTTAAAACGTATTAACTGAGAATGTGAACATCTTACAGGAAAATGTCAGATTCAAGGGAAACTACCATTAACTCCTGTCACAACAAATGTTCAATAGTTATCTCCCCTTTATTTATGGATTAATCAGATGTGGGGAAATAATAATTAACAATTGACTAACAAGGAAGACAATGAAATGAAAAATTATCAGTTTTGGAACCCTTGATATACAGGTACAGATAAAAGAAAACAGTTGTTGTATAGAACAGTAGAGGTTTGTAACACAACAGTATATTTCACTATCTGACTTGACATGATGTTCTTGCTGATATAGATATATACTTTATCATAACAACTTTGAAATAACACTGTACACATTTGTGCTATATAATAACTGTGTGTATTTAATAGCAGTGAACAAAATGTTGTGTATTGTAAGTTTCAAGCATGATGATCAAATCCAGTAAACAAGAAAGAAAAATGCTGCTGAAAGAAAATTTACAACCCCCCCCCCCCCCAAAATCTGTAATCATAAATCTATTTAAAAATTGAAGACCAATATGGACATTATTTTGTATTATTCTCTTGACAGTGTTGAGCCAGTACAAACTAGTCAGTGTGAAGCCAATACAATCTTTCTTGGGCTGTATTGAGTCAGTACAATCTTTCTTGGGTTACTAAATTGTTATATTCCATTAGTATGAACAGTCCTCTGTTTCCAATGCTTTACTGTCAAGAGTTTTAATGTCACAGATTGACTGTCCTTTGTTTTTTACTTTTATATATAATCACAGTTATACAAGACACTGAGGGTAAACCCGCATTTTATATATATATAAAAGAGGTCAACGTACTTTCATATCACAAGATACATGTGTATTAAGTTTTGTTCAATCACTTATATCACCAAATTGGAAACAGTTTAATCGATTATACATTAACGTTTATCACATGTTAGTTATAATATTTTAAGAATACTAATTATACTTGAATCATAAAATTAAAATGCAGTCATCCAGCACTTTATGGAACACACATGTCCTCCAGTAGTGTATGGAACACACATCCAGCACTTTATGGAACACACATGAAGACAAAAAACTCTAGTATGAACACTGTTCACTTCACTTCAGTATCATATTAAATATGGCAAATAAATGATATTCCTTGTTAGTTAAAGTTTGTGTGTGCATGTGTATCATTACCATGTTTTAGTATTTTCTACTTACTCCTGTTGTGAATGGTTCCACAAAGATGTTACCATGGTAATTGTTTTATTTCTTGATAAAACCAGTTTTGTATTTTTTACCTGGATTTCACTTTGCTGTTATTACATCAGTGTGTCACTGGGATCTAACATACAGCAAACAACACATTTAACACTCAGATTTTGATATCTCTCCAGTTCGTTTTTCTTCATGTATCAACATCATGAATTTTTCAATGCTCTTTCAATATATCCATAATCTCGTGCGTTTTCCATCACCTTAGCAAAATCTATAGCTAAATTTTGGAAGCTTTCATGTTTCAAGCTGGGAATTTTGGGAATATGTAAATCTAGAGGTGGCTCAAAAAGTTTTGATAAAAAGTCCTGTAGCTGTTCTATCTTCTGTGCTGTAAACAAAGAAATAAAAAATACAATTATTTCTTCAAAACAACATTTTTTATTTTACAAATTTTCCTTACTTAACATTTTTATTTTAAATTATCAAAATGATTATTTATCTGTGCACTTGATAAGTAGTGATTGGCATACTGGATTGGCAATTTAGAGACCCGTGGCTTGAGTCCCAGCTGCAACATGCTAATTTTTGGTGTGATTTTTCTATGTATAATTTCCCGCTCATGACTGCCTTTCTTTCATATGCAGAAAGGCAACAAAGTCTAGAACTTGCAATTTCAAGAAGGTAGGCAGGAACGCCCTAAACTAAACAGAACTTTCTTTTATTTTGGCTTTAGTACCTGAGGAATACAAAAAAAGATATCATATCAGGTAATAACAAACTACAGACCTTCCATTTCTTGTCCAAGAAACGAGCACCATTTTTCTCTGATTTCCTCAACAGCTGTAATATCCTCCTGACTACCAGAGTTAATGACAGTTTGTAGGCATGGTAACACATGTGACTTCATAGAGTCTAGCAGGGCTGTTACATCACTGGCATCTTCAAATTGCTGTGTTATACAGTCATTTATTTGCTGGAATATACAATATATGATATTATTACTAGAAAATTACAATGAAAGGTTCATTTGATAAAAAAAAACAACAACTTTTGTTTCACTATCCATATGACACAAAAATATATGTCTGAGAAACATTCATAAATAAACAATCACTTTGTACATGATTGACTAAAACACTTGCTATATTAAATCTTACACAAGTGTCACATACCAGATACACAAGTGTTATATACTGGATACACAAGTGTTAAGTACTGGATACACAAGTGTTATAAACTGGATACACCAGTGTTATATACTGGATACACCAGTGTTATATACTGGATACACAAGTGTTATATACTGGATACACAAGTGTTATAAACTGGATACACCAGTGTTATAAACTGGATACACCAGTGTTATATACTGGATACACCAGTGTTATATACTGGATACACAAGTGTTATACTGTATTCCTAGAAATGTTCGCGGATACAATATTTCGCGTTTTTCACAACGTCGGCATTTTCGCGGAGACAAACTTTCGCGGAAATGTAGTAACCGCGAATTCCGCGAATGTTAAGTCGCTACGGCCTAAATTACAGTTTTTGGAGGCTACGTTTGTTATGCATGACCTTGCCTGTTGGGTGCTTTTACTTATTTTTTTTTCTTGACAAGTCGCGCCTAAAGCGCAACGTTACTCGATACATTTTCATCTATTAACTAGTAGAACAAGGTCGGTTGTTCCGTGAACAAGTTCATATTTCCATACCTTTTTCATTATGTTATTAAGTAAGATTTAGTCAGACCCGTTAGCTTTGATTCTCATTTGAATCATAACTGACTTTATCTTCAAAATGTCGATACGTATTTTTTTACACATTTTTACACATTATCGGACTGTACATAGCTTTCATTATAACAACTGTTTATCAATGTAGCACTTGATCGCTATTGTACTTTTAACAAAGGATTACACCTACTCCAAGCAAATAAAATCCAAGTCATTCAATGTTCGCAAACTGTAAATGCGTTTGTCAACGCCGTGACTAGCAAATAACGTCAATAAGCATGTTAATTACTAATAATTGATTTTTTTCTTTTTCAGCGTGCAAACTAGTATCAATAACATACATAAATATTTTTTTACAAATTTCTGTAACACCTGTGTGTATATGTTGTTTTCTGTAAGTAGATTATAATAAATATTCTGCACTTTTTATGATATATTTGGTTGAAGCTAGAAATGTTCGCGGATTTGTTATAAGTGACATATTCGCGGCTATAAAGATTCGCGGAATCATGCCTACCGCGAAAACCGCTAACTTAAAATGCGCGAAATCTTTTCTAGGAATACAGTATACTGGATACACAAGTGTTATAAACTGGATACACCAGTGTTATATACTGGATACACAAGTGTTATATACTGGATACACAAGTGTTATATACTGGATACACCAGTGTTATATACTGGATACACAAGTGTTATAAACTGGATACACCAGTGTTATAAACTGGATACACCAGTGTTATATACTGGATACACAAGTGTTATAAACTGGATACATCAGTGTTATAAACTGGATACACCAGTGTTATATACTGGATACACAAGTGTTATATACTGGATACACAAGTGTTATAAACTGGATACACCAGTGTTATATACTGGATACACAAGTGTTATATACTGGATACACCAGTGTTATAAACTGGATACACCAGTGTTATATACTGGATACACAAGTGTTATAAACTGGATACACCAGTGTTATAAACTGGATACACCAGTGTTATATACTGGATACACAAGTGTTATAAACTTGATACACATGTGTTATGTACTTGATACACATGTGTTATGTACTTGATACACATGTGTTATGTACTTGATACACATGTGTTATGTACTTGATACACATGTGTTATGTACTGGATACTACTAAACATATTGACTATATTGTTGTAAGGTCTTGCAGTTACGGTAGAAATCTAACCTACAGTTACCGTTGAACACATACATTAATGTAGCATTCATTACTGGTCAGAAATGGCAACATCTCAATACATTTCTGACCTTTATAATGCAAGAATGGCACAGAAAATGTGGTCTTAATGCTAGATATGTCCAATTTCTGATTCATCCACGATATAATCTAGACTAACACAAAGTTAAGATAACTTTAAATGGGTATTTGCACCAGAACTTGTGAATTATTTGTTACACACTGTCTATTTAACCTGTATAGAGGCAGGTTAGGCAAATACATATTAACAAATTGACAGGATTCAATTTAAAAATTAGTTGATATTCCTGAATATAACAATGTTTCAATTTAAATTTAATGACAAGCAAATGTGTTACATAAATTTGGCAGAGGACAGGTTAACTAAATTAAACCATTATCCATATATAAAATATCTTTAAAATAAGGTAAACATTACCAATAAAGTTTGTCGTAAAAAGAAAGCACTAATTTTGGGTTCAGGAAGGCAGGCATTTTTGTGTCTTTTCTTCAATTCTTCGGATAATCTATGAGCATGGATCAAGTATGCTAATGCTGCGACATATCTGAAATAACATAAACAAATATGATTACACTCATGAAAATCGGTTTAAACAATAATATGACATATTTCTTAAACAATAATATGACATATTTCTTAACCAATCTTTAACAATAACATGATATTTCCATAATCCATTACCTACACAGGTTGTTTTGTTGATGATACACCCATGATAACAATTTATGAAACAGAATCTAGTCCGGTTTGAATAATGTTGTACCCAGCACTAAATTTTTTCTCATGACAAAATGAAGTTTCCACTTCACCACTGTGTGTTTCAATCACAATGTCAACTCTTTGGAATCTATCATATAGTAAAGTTATCCAGCTAGCTTACAGACAGTCAATGGTTCAACTTGGGGGCCCACTTGTGCTTGAAAAAAATAATGCTGGGAGGATCACCTGAGGTGCTCCCCACCATTATATATAGAAAGTCATCATATAAAATAACATTTTCTATTGTTAAACTTTTTTATTATTCATATTATTTATTCATATTTAGAATTTTGTGTTTACGTACTTTTCATCAAAATATGTCATCACTCCTCTTATAAACAAAGCTGCAGTTTTTCTGTATATCTGGTAAGTTTCATGCCAAAACTACAAATAAAAACACAATTATTACTATTATTATAATATGATCTTTTAAATGCTGATATATAGAGGATACTTAAATTTTTTCTATAAATACAGGATTTATTTTCATTGGGTGGTATGAAAATAAATATTTCATGAGTGGTGGTAGAATTTTCTGTTTATTATATATATTTTTCTCTTTGTTGACATAACTATGAAAGACTTTCCCTTAAAATTTGTGTATTTTGGTTTCAGAAGTGAAAGACATCCATGAAAATATAGAAAATATGTTTTACAGTACTGTAAAATACATTGTTATAGAGAATATAACGAAAATGAAAATATGCATTTTTTTTCATCAATATTTCATCAATATTTCATTTATAAGTGTATACGGTACATTCAAGATAAGAATGTTATTACTGAAATGGTGTAAGAGAATAACAAGTATGCAAACTTGTCTTTAACTCTTTATATAATAAATCATCAAACATTCTCTTGTTTTTTTTTTTTAAATTAAAATATAATTTTTTTAAATTAAAATATAATATAATTTAGTATATTGCCTAAGTCATAGTGCTAAGGGTTTGGGTATAAAAGATGTTGCATTTACTTTTGTCTATTAAATTGAGTCTACAAATTTTTGTAAATTCACCACCCTTGTGTGGTTTTTAAACTTCATTATTTGTGTCTTTATGATTCTTGGTTAATCTTTACCAACATGACCTTATCCTGCTTTCATTTATAACAATTTCTTATCAATATCAAAATTTAGCAGGCTTTGCACTAATGGTCAAGCAGATTGTTTGTTTGCACCTTTTATAATACATTTTTGGTTGTATCTTGGCAGTCAGTCCACCTAAGTAATTACAGAATTTTTGAGAATTTGCTTATACAGCCCATAGAAGTAAGCATTTGCAACTCTGTTCTGGTCAAATTAGTCTACAACTTTCAGAACTTGCACTATAACTGTTCAATAATATTTAACATAAATGCATTACTTCAAATCTGTGCTTTTCAATGCTCCTATATATATCAATATTTTTCACATGTTGTTCCAAGTAACCTTAAAATAAGAAATTAAGTTTCTGTACAATAATGAAATCTCAAATATCCTCACCTGGTAATGTTTTTCTATTTTCTCAGAATCGGACAAAAGTTTTTTCCTCCACTCATTAGCTGAAGCCTTCATCTTTTTAATCCTACAAAATAATCAAATAAAGTATATAGTTCATTTTACCATCTACATGTAAAGTCAACACCAGTTGATTTGTGATAATATGGTTTGGCTCATTAAATCAACTAATTACAACAAATTTCAAAGTTAACTTACCTGAAAAAATGGCTTCAATTTTCCAAAATGTTAAAAATATTCATGGTTTATCAAAGGATGAGCGCATCAGAATTTGGAACCTTCATTTTTTTTGCTTAATAAACTTACTTTAAATAATCATTTTTCTTCTTTTCACTTTAAGATGCAGAAACTGTACAAAAAACCAGAAGTTTGAAATCTAAAGGCTTATTTCTGTTACTGATTATTCTGCGCTGATGATTAAATTTTCTTTATCTTACATTATTTAACACAAAACACTCATATGCTGTGTTATGAACGAAAATTTCAACAGAAGAAAAATTTGATATAAAGACTTACTTTTCATTATCTTCTCGAATAAGTTCTGCAAATTGTTCCAGCAACATTATAAGAATCAGTTCATTGGAGCATTCACAGTGCATCATGTACGTAACAATATGTTGAAGTCGTGGGTCACGTGTAGGGAACTCTCGACTTATGTTTTCTACCACATTCTTTATTCTTTTGTGCTCTAGTTCAATACCCTATCAAATACAATGGTAAAGATGTCTTCATTGTAAGGTGAAGGTGACAAAGATGAAATTTTTACAATTTTGTTCAGTCTAAATAATGTTCATTTACTATATACGAGGTAAAGTTTGTGATGAGGGAAGGTTTTTGATTTCCACTTGTTCATAAAAATCACAAAATTTTACCACTCCAGTCCCTATGTCTCTCAGTAAAATGACAGAACTGGAGACAATTTGACAAGTTTCAATCTTAAAATTGTTTCCTTAAAATTATTGCCACCACCCATGCCAAACAAATACCAAACATTGTAATAATTCTCTGTAAACTTAGCTTGCTATGCTGCGTAATAGACATCTAGTATGATTTTCAAAACAACAATCAACAAACTGATAAATATACTTGCTTATCAGTTATTGAGAAACAGTGAGTAAACATTTCAGGTTTCACATGTTTCATTTGTTTTCACTGCGCACCAACACAATTTAGGTCATTGGTGCCAAAACAGGAAAGATGATTTTGGCTAACCTCCAATGTTACAAACTTAAAACAACTGCACCTGCTTCAGCTAGGAAATGCATAGACTCCAGTAATTCAAACCCATTTAGTAGCCTTTAATGATTATGCAGATAGAGAACAGTGGCTGCAATTCTGATGCCTCAACCCTTTAAGGCAGCCCCTCAGCCACAAAAGGAGTTTTCCCGTGTATCTTTAAATCACCAGTAAAAGCCATTCAACCGATTGAAACATACTGGAGCTATGTAAGCAGATTTATTTTTTAAAAGTATATAGGATTCATGAACAATATGTGCAAAATTTGTGAACTTTTTGACAATCGAAAATATCCTTTATACAGTATATAGAATGGGTAAAAAAAAGTGCTTCAATTAATATTAAGCATGGTGTCGAAAAAATATCATCAAGTTACATGCTAAACTTTTTCATTATCTCATATATGTTAAAATTATGACTAATGACAAGTTCAACTGCACTTAAAATAATGGAAAGTTTGGCTCTATGAATAAGTAGGTGTAACTTACACTTTGCATGGCTTCCCTAGGACCACTAGTGTCATAGATGTTTGACTCTAGAACCTTCCGTAATGCAGCCAAACTCTCATGTGCGGAGATGTAGGCGTGAACACTTGCATAGCTTGGTCGTAATGTTTGTTGTACAACTGTCTGTGTAGATACAGTACTGCTAGAACTAGCTGGTGATAACAATGCTGTAATATAATATAATACAAGTCTTTATATCTATCACAAATTGTAATTAAAAATAACATAATAGTCTTCATATCTATAATATACATAAAACAAGAGCAGCTCATCTCATTCTGTAAAGGGCAACCACTCTGTGACACTTGTCTGTAAAGGGCAAACATTATCAATAACCAACTTTTATCAATATTATAACTTATAAGGGGCATAACTTCTAAAGCGTTGCTTTCAGGATACTGTCCCATGTCTTACAGCTGTGCCTTAACAATTGTTTGAGAAATGGGCTACATTACATTTTTTGCATGATAATAACTACCACAACAACAATAACACTGAAGTGATCATTATAGCTCAACTTTCTTTGAAACAGACAAGCTAAAAATGAAACATATAAAATTACTGGTAAGATTTCATGGCTTTACCATTCTGAAAAATGCAATGACATTGTGATTTACCAGGTTTTTGTTCAGATACAATAGTAACATCAGCATCTCCAGCACCCGATGCTTTCCTAGCCACGTCTCTATCCCATTTCTCTATCTCCTCAGCAAACACCTTGTTGTCACCAGCAACCAGCTCCTTAAGGTCATCAGGTAAATTCTCAAGGTCAGATGCCATACTGGAGCCCGGCTTTCCTGAAACTGAGAATCATGATTGTACCATCTCATTCTGTTTATTCTTCTTAGAAATCATTTCAACTTTTATTGCTTTAATGTTAAAACATAAATATCAAATAATCCTATGTTAAAGAATAACCTAGCTTCAGGTTAGCTTCAGGTTATCTAAAAATAGAACAAATATATAGTAAAGAGACAATAAGTCTACAATATGTTAGAAAGGCAGATACATTATATTTATGACAAAGATAATTCAGATATGCTTGTAAGTCACTCTTATTTGCTTATTACATGGAGAAAAATAGTAAAAATATCTGTCTTTTTTGCTCTATATGGAAAAAAAAAGGAAGCATCATTGTGAAAAGTTTTAACACAAGTAGTATATTGAAGTACCTTCCTCATCGGCAATCTTGGATTTATCAATATACATGAGGCAGTACGCGCTGGCATTGTGATATCCTCCGACACTCTCCTTCTCTAACTCTTCCCATGATGCCTCACTCACTGTGATGTCATTAAACTTCAGCCACTGATCGCTAGCTGAGTCATAGATATACGCCCAGTAGTGACCTGACGCAGCTTGACCTTCATGTACTAATACAGCATGGAGGTGATATGCATTCTGTAATAAAAAACAAGACCTGTCAATAAAACAGCACGCTCGACTTTTCTCAGAGCTTGACAGTAAGAAAAGGTTCAAAACTCAGTAGAAGGTAACTCTGAGTTATGAGACAATACCCATCATGTAAGAATATCATAGAGAATAAGTGTGTGAAGTTTCAACCAATTCCCTTCAGTAGTTTTGGAGATACCAACTTGCACGCAAAAACTTAAAGTGAGAAAGCAATGCTGACACAAGTACAACAGCTCTCACTATCCTTCAAATAGTAGAGCTAAAAATGTGCACTTTATAATTTGAATAAGTAATTATTCATAATAGGTACATGTTTATACAACAAATCAGGTTTTATTTAGACTAAGGTATTAAGTTTACCTATTTGCATTATAGAGGATAAAAATGTAGGTTTAATACTAAATTTATTGAGCAAGTTGTTTAAATATTATGCGAGCCTCTGGCGAGTAAATGACTTCACATCAAAGCATTATTACACTAGTGTAATTGTTTTTATTAAATGGCTTTATAACACTACTGTGCTGTAGTTTATGTGATAAATATTATTTCTTTAGTTTACCTATTGTTTGGAAACATTATATAACAGATAATAATTCCAAACCTTTGTCATAGCCTCATCACTGTACATCTTATTGATAGAATCTTCTAGTCTACTAATGTTTTCTTGTAATTCTGTAATAAAAATAAAAACAATAAATATGTAATTTGAAATTTACTATGTTACAAAATTTGCATACAGAATTTTAAAATTAACAATTAGAACTGAAATTAATTAAAGTCTTTCAGTTCCCTAGGACTAGAATGGTCAAACACATGACAAAAGACTGATCATGATAATAACAATCGTAATATTGAAAAGGTTTTCACATAACTATATGTCTATTGAGTGGTTTTATACCTCTAACATCACTCTCGACTTCAGTTCTCCATCTGTGAAGACAATTCTGAAGTACAACAAGTTCTGTCTCAGTTACATGTCTCGGCTGCGGAGACCGAAGCCCGTGTTCAGACTTTGTATTTGGAGATGACCCACTGTCACTTCCCATGGCAATATCAGGAGGTGTACTTGAAGCTGAGGTTCCCTGTGAAACTGGTGTCATAGGTACATCTGGGATAGGTTGAGGGAGGGTAGGAGAAGTGGAGGCGGTGGAGGGCGACTTCATGGAGGGTTCGGGAGACTGGAGGGGTGAGGGTGAGGTGACTGGTGCCATGACAACATCAGCTGGAGATTTTATCGGAGAATCTACACTCATACTGAAACATGAATAACACGAAAGAGTAACTAAAAATTTAGACAGATTGAGGATCTCTGGTCAAGACTAAAGACAAATACTCAAACAACAAATAACTCCTTCAGAAATAATTCTTTTCATTTAACAGAAAAATAAACTGTACTTTAACATTGATCATAGTAGGAATCTCATCCTGTCTTGTGGCTAACAGGGCTATCTTTTTTATAAATCATCTTTTAGAATTTTCAAACAATGTCAACAGATGTAATGCACAATTGATATAATTTTACATACATAATTGATATAATATTAAATTAATGAATAATATAAATATCTATATATACATATTTGTGAAGGTATTACCTGACATTAGGTGACGGACACTCCATATCAACATCTTGAGACAAAATGGCAGATTTACGGACAGTGTCTGGACGAGATTTAGCAAACTCTAGGGCATATAGAAGTACATCTTGTAACGGAAATCTTTTTACCCCAGACCCATAATTTACAAATCTGAAAACATGAACACGTAAGATCATTATTTCAATTTCTTTATTTTCTCCAACAACTTTGATACTACCTTACATTTATCCTCTTGTGTGTGGTAAAGAATTTTTTTTTTCAAACTTAATTTTATAAACAATATTTACACCAGATAAAATTAATCAATCAAAGACTATGAGACTAAAACAGTCAGTAAATCGGAATTCCTAGCTTATTATTTAAGTTAAAATTAAGAAGACAACATTGGCCATATGGATATAGATCTGTCATAAATATGTAACTTTCTGCTAAATTATTCTATCCATTGACCTTGTGTCCATATCTTTGCCTCCAAGGGATTTTAATCCTGAAAATGTTTGCCTTTTATGTATTGTCAACAATTATGTAGAGTTTTACAGAAATAGAGATAAAATCATACTTGTCAAGTTTAGCTTGTAATAACACTAGTTCTTCTTTCAACTTTTTAGCTTGCTCTCTACGATGCCGAGTTTCATTTCTATTACAATCTAAATATCTGAAAATATAATAACCATCTGTTTAATATCTTATCTCCCAATATACGAATTGCCTACATATATACAATGTCGATACATATGTACATTGTATACGTAGCTTACATCCAACCAACAACAATACATAAAGAAGTTCAATTATACATCTCACATCAATAAATATTAAATAATGCTTACATTTCAATATGTATAATAAACATATAAGGTGACAGTAATTTCAGTAACAGAGTAGTAAACACTCTATCTTGTAACATTAGTGCTGTAATGAATTAACTCCTATTAAATTATATAAGGAGTTAACCAGTTACTGCACTAAGGTGACAATCTGTAGATTTTGTTCCTACAAATTGTTTCTGAAACAAGTTGACTGGATATGGTGGCAGCTTCAGATGACAATAAGCTTTTCTCTCAAAGAGATATTGTCTTGGTTATCAGGCAAACTTGCACAGTAATTGTCAATCCTTCTTGCCTTCAAGCATGCACAATATCCTGACAACACTCAATACTTGCAACTGTATCATTCTAACATTCTGATACTGAAATTGTTTAAATTCAACATCATACATGCCAAAATTCAAAGTAAAGTAGGTTTATTCCACAATTGATGTGCGAAAAAAGGTTTAATGAAGAAAATGTTGTCAAAAATAACCATGTCTTGAAAAACAAATGAATTACCTATCCATATAAATAACTTGAGGGAATTCTATTTTGTTGTGTATTTTCTCTGGTCTACCTATTTGTTGATTAAACTGGAACCGTGATAGTTCAAATGTCAACACAGGAGGTAATCTTGTAAACCATAACTGTAACATAATTATATTGTATGACATGTTACAATTATCAATCAAAATGTATTAAAACAGCATAATTTGCTTCAGATTAACTCAAGAATATTGAAAAACTAGTATCTAACATTTCTAGATTTTGTCATATGATGGTGGTGTAAAATGTATATCACAAATATTTTGTTGTAATCCTAGAGTTCTATAATTATTGCAAAGTGAGTATATGACATTTTTTACTCTGACAATATTTATTATCATTCTTGTCATTATTAAAGGTATGAATGTTCAAGCTTACACGCTAAATCAAAATCAGAAACAGTATACTTCAAGTAATAGATACAGGAATCTTTAATTCCAAATAGTAAACACTCAAGTAAAGTGTGTTCTCAAAATCTTTTTACATTTGAAATCTGAAAGATAAAGCCTGTTTTGTGTAAATAATAAGAGATTAATACACGGCAGAGTAGGGCCGGAAGGTAATAATCGGCCCGCAAAATGAATAATGGCCCCGAGGGCTTCAGCCCGAGGGCATTATTCATTTCAGGGCCGATTATCACCTTCCGGCCATACTCTGCCGTGTATTAATGTCTTTAATACACTTGGTAGATCTAATAGTAGCATTTGTTTTAAAAAAACACAAATACTTTGAAGTTCTTTCGTTGAAATTCTTGTCTACTCTTCTACTGTTCTGTACAGAGACGTTTACTGTTTGTGTGTTCAAAGCAGTAGAATCTAGAAGCAAGTTTTATTTTCATTTTTTTCGGAATGAATTTGTCGTATTATTTCTTCAAATTTCAATAGTAACAAAAATGTGTTTGTACTAAATACGCTTAAGCTCTCATAATAGAAATAAAGCGATTCGTGCTGACAACCTACTTTCACTTTTACAGTTAACTGTTTGATGACGTAAAATATGACGTCATTGTTTCAGTTTGTGCACGTGCACATGTTCTGCGGGCTGATAACTAGTTCTCGGCCCCGGGCCGCAAACTCATAATAGGTCACGTGACACTCATAATCAGTTGAAATCATAGGCAATTTTGTTACTATATATAGTAACAAGTGTATTAAGAACTTTTTCTTTGCAAAAACTTTCTAATGTCTATACCTATGACAATAATCAAAGAAGTAGAAATGATATTTTTACCTCTTGTCCCGATTTTTGTGTAGTTTCACTATTTACAGTTTCTATTTCTCTATGAGCAGTTGCTGCCTCCAAACTTTCATGGATATCTCGGAAACCATTCACCTGTAGTGGGAACTGACCAAATGTTTCTTCATTGCTGAAACCTTTACCTATTTGACAAAAAAAACCCAACAACGTTATAATCCATATTGAGTTGACTGTTACATGTTTACACATATTTATTACAGCTCGATTCTTCTTACAACTTCTATAAATAACCATGGAACCAGCTTCCTGTAACAACGTCGTCCAGTTAGCTGTACTGTGAATCAAGCGATCCAGGTTCGATTCCCAGATGATACAGGTCACTTTTGTTGGGATTGATCATGAAATCCTTGCTATGATCATTCTCACTGTACCTCCACTCTGGCATGTACAGAAGTTATCAGTTTCTTGCAAAAGTGAAGGCAACTAGTACTGGTAAACTACTTGACAGCCAGCTTGCCAAGGAAAAATGCCATGCCTGAATTGTGCTCTGGTAAATTCAATGTGGCTTACTGGCGTGACCCAAAGTGAAAACTACCAACACCACCAACTTCCTGGAATTTACCAATCCTGGCATCACATGAGGAAATGTGTTTTGCTAGTTTTCACAATTTAAAGGTTCAGGACCCAATTTTAAAGGACAGAGAAAACAAGAGCTGTCCGTAAGACAGCGCGCTCGACTTTTTTATTGCTTGCCAATAAAAAAAGTTTTTGCAGTAAAAGGCAATACAAGAATCTCTGTATTTTTAAAGTGAACAATGGCCATGAGCATTAAGATATTTAGTGAAGAATTATTTTACTGAATTGTGTGATACCCTTGAACACTGCAGCAACTTAAACTTAACCAAGATTCTAAGTCGATAAAAGGCCTTAATTTTTAAAACAAATCCTTGACAGAGTTACCTTCTCTTGCGTACAGATGGGGGTAATGATGTGAAATAGCATTAAAAGTTTCAAAGCAATATCTCAAAGGGTTAAGGCAATAAGTGGATTTTACCCATATTCAATGTATTTTCTAAGTCAAAAAGGGGCATAATTCTGTCAAAAACCTTGACAGAGTTATGTCCTCTTGTCTGTTGATGAAGGTCGTGATGGTAAACAAGTATGGTCAGTTTCAAAGCAATACCTCCAATGGTTTTGAATTAAAGTGAGGTGGTACAAAAAACTTAACCAAGCTCAATACACTTTCTAAGTCAAAAAAGGGCCATAATTCTGTCAAAAACCTTGACAGAGTTATGTACTCTTGTCTGTAGATGGAGGTTATGATGGTGAACAAGTATGGTAAGTTTCAAAGCCATACTTGTAATACTTCTGAAATAAAGTGGGGTGGTACGAAAAACTTAACCAAGGTGTGACGCCGACGCCGACGCCGGGGCGAGTAGGATAGCTCCCCTTTTCATAGAAAAGTCGAGCTAAAAATCAGTGGTAAAATATTTACCTTCATTGACACCATCAGCTCTATATTGACCATAAAACAAATCTACCATTGGGTTACTGCACGATGTTTTCTCACCACTCGAGGTATTATCTGTCCTGTAAACAATACACGGAAATTTGTACGAAAAGTTTATTTGTGCACTCTTTCATATATGCCCGTTAGTAGGGTTCATATAAATGTAGGAAAACAGTATTCAAGTACATGTATAAATGAAAATTCTTAAGCCTGCATCAGTACATACATGTACATAGTTTGCATACACAAGAATTAATGTGAAACAAATTTCAAATGACAATTACTTAATCAATGATGAATCTATCAAACAAAGATGACTGACATCATTCTTCAATTCACATAATAAGATCTCCCCTTTTCAGTATTATATGTATACAAAAAAAGTTAAATACTATTGTCATGTAATAATACACAATATAAAATTCAGATACACAGTCAATTAAGTAACATAATCATTAAGGTAGGCCCTACTTAGCACAAACCTGGAATCTGTCAATAACTGAATAAATATCAATGAATATCCAAGTAGTTTAGTGTAATATATTAACATACTTTTCAGTAGGAGAAGATGGCCTGGAAGCAGACTTGAATGCATCTTCTAACCAGTCTAATAATTTATGTTGAAATTCACTGACATCCTGAAATATAAGATAAGATTAACTTTAAGATAAGATTTAACATAACACAAAAACACATAAAATTATTACCATCAAACTACAGGCAACAGGATAGGTAATAAAAACACAACTAACAATGTAGAAACTAGGAACTTTTGAAACTGTTACTCAATATAAAATAAAGAAAGATAATTCTTTTGCTCAAAGCTCTCAATTAAATTAAATCTAACATTGTAAGACAGGTTTTCCTACATGAATAGTAGACAAAAAATGTAGGAATTGCCATGTCTCAATCAGAGTATTATCAGAATTGTATACAGAAGTTCATTCCTTTCAGTCCTAAGCACATGCCCAACTCCCTGGGTTTTTCAGTTACAAACATTTTTTCATACAAGTCGCAAATAAAAATCTTTATAATTTATATTTTGTGAACTTCATTGATATAACTGTATCATGCTTTTAAGTTCCCCCAGCTTTACTCAATACATTGAACATTGGATTTGAAATACAGAGGACCCTGGTTAGATCGTCTAGCCAGGTAGAATTTTCTGTTATGAAATGTAAAATAAAACAATTTAAAATCACTACACCTACCTGTTGGCTGTCTGTTACACTGGTATTGCTGACTACAGTAGACGAGAAAGCTTCCTTCAATATATCTACAGCTTTAGATGGATCAACATATTTCCTCTTAGAACCCACCATTAATGCAAACAAGTGACGTAACTCTTGCATAAATCGCAGGTTTCTTCTTACCTGAATATTTATATAAACCAACCATAATCAAAGTTGATGTATAAAATCTAGAGCACATTATTATACAAAGCAATTCAGACATTAAAGCTGCATGCCTCAAGACCACCCAAAAATATTTCAAGAAAATCAAAATTGAGAAAAATGTACAAAAATCAAAATTGAGAAAAATGTAAAAAGATTTTAAGAAAAGTATAAATATAACAAATTCAAGAAATAATTTTCATATTGTATGCAATTAAAGACTGATTGTGCAGTATATATCACCATATTTCTACTGCATGACTAACAAAGTAAGGGCTATTTTTCCATATTCTGATCTATTTTTGGTAATTTTTGTAGCCTGTAAGTGACGTTTACAATATGTAAATTATATTCTTAATTCACCTAACAATATTTTACATTTTAAAAATTCTCATGAAAATTAGCATTAAAATTGAGGCTTGCTGCTTTTAAAGATCATATTAAAGTGTTTTTAAGAAGCTCCACTGGAGTCCAAAGACCCTAAAACCATTTGATTTGAAATTCTTACACAGATGTTTGGAAACAATGCAAACTATAGGGAAGAGATATACTTAGAATTTAACAGAAAACCAATTTTAAGTGCAATTCCTAGCCAAATGACTTAAAAGCTTTTATATTTGCACAATATGAATAAAATGGTATAACAAAGTAATAAAATGATATGAAATTTTGCGTGCAGACTTTTATCAAGTGGTAAGTTAATCATTTCTTGCATATCAGACAGGATTATCAACCGTGTCAGCGGTGCTAGAAAACCCTGTCTTACACCCCCGATGTAAGACAAGTCGTGTGTTTTAAATGACGTCATTGCTGCGCGCCTTGTATGAATGAATTGCATTCTTAAGATGACGTCACATGAAGTTGTAAGTTCATACGCTACTATAAGAAAAAAGTGCGTAATGAAAATATCAGTCTTCGTAATTTCTGTTCTGAAAATAACTGATATGTAATATGCAATAAAAAGAATCAAACATTGGCTGTCGGTGCAGACGGGAATATCTAGCTCTCAGGTAACTGTTAAGCGGTAACTTGGCAGAGCCACGTTACCGCCGTAAACAGTCACCCTCGAGCTAGATATTCCGGTCTGTACCGGCAGCCGGTGTAAGATTCATATAGTATTTTATGCTTTATAGCATAGTAGCACTACTTTATATTTTTCATTGACAAACTTGCTGTCAATAAGAATTAGCATTACTATAAAGTTGTTATGCAATTTGCTGATGGGATATATATGGGAGAATATAGCCTTGATGACATAATTATAACCCTTGACTCGCACCCCGGGTGTAATATTTAACTCATTCGAGCTATATTCTTCCATCAGTAACTTGTATAACTGACAGTATATAGTTTGTGCTGATGATAGATAATTACCTCTATATTGCCTGTTCCAGTTTGTGAAGCCTCTTTATTAGGTTGATAAGTAAGGACTAGATGACGAAATCTCCGCAAAAGGAACAGTGACTGTCAATAGTTATAATACAATACTTACACTTTATAGTCAAATACTAAAATACAAGACAATATTTTAACTTAACTGTGAGAAATGTCTCTGACAGGAATATCTAATATTAATATTGGTGTTCATTTCTTTGTAAACTGTAATAACATATTGCCTGAATGTATTTTTTATATTATTCAAATCAATTTTTTTCATGTAGAAAATGAAAAAGAAATATAACAAAAAACTATACAGATTCAGCTATAGTAACAAAGTAACATGTATTTTGAACATTTTAATATTAAAATATGAGCACCTGTATCACAGCACTAAACCAGCATGTATTTCCGACATTTTTCAGCCCGATAGGCCAGTCATCATTTCGTTTTCTCTCGTGTGGATTTAGCGGATCAACAAACCACAAATCTCCTCGTTTACGTTTAGTACCTGCCTTACTCTCTATCAGGCTCTGCTCTAATACTCTGAAAATTTAATTAAAAATGAGTTTTAACACCACAGCACAGTTTCTTTTAGTCAAATTTGTAATATTTTCTTATTTCATATGAAATTTTATCATAACTGCATAACCTAGGCAAGGAATTCTGTTGCCAAATTATAATTTCAATATCCAAATTTATAAAGTCTTAGCAAATGGCTAAAATGGCACAGTTTGCCATTATCCAATCTTAATTAAATTCAAGTATATAAATAATATTATCAAAATTTATCACAGATGATGTAGACTTGATGAGATCTTAAATGTCTGTATGGATCAATATTGCCGAACAATATAAATAGTAATTCTAAGAAAGTGTAAAATGTAATAACAACCTGCTGATATCTTGCTCCTCTCTTGATACCTGACCACCTAGAATACCTGGGGTAGTTTCTTGTTGATACGGACCTGTGCTGTCAGCGAGACTGGCTGCTATAGCTTTCTGTATATCCTCGGTCTCGTTCGTATCACTTACATTTGTCAGATCTATCACTCCTATATAAACAATGTTACAATTTATTCATCATAATGATATTCCATGAGTAACTTAGATATACAAATGAAATATAAATTGTATCATATTGTTTGAATTTCAGTGAAATATAGACTTTTGGTTCAGGTTTTATTCACTGACAGGCTTAATAACAATTATGTTAATATATATAAATATTTTCACAACATTTCTAATGCCTCAACCCTTTAAGGCAAGTCTTCAGCCACAAGGGAACTTTCTTCATGAAATGACAGGAGTTACCAGTATATGTACAGGGTTGAATAATCCAGATACTCACCTGGTCCATACAACATTTAAACAACAGCGTGTGTCAAAATGTACACATTATAATACTTGAGCAGACATATCTTAAGCTCTTAAAAAATAAACCCTTTGTACTTTAAATAATGTTTTCCCTGGCATGAAATTATATTTTATCTGGCTTGCTGTGAATGTTTCATTACTATAACAATCTTATTGTACATGCAAACATGTTATAATTAAGTTTTATCTAAAAGGAAACTGCTACCTTTTGAGTTTTTGTTCAGATTTTGTTGAGGCCCTGCTACTGCATCTACAGAGTCCTTTTCTTTAGGGTAAGTTATAGCCATCTAAAATTAGCAATGGTAAATGCACTGGTAATAATAATCTCTAAAAACAATAACTTACTCAGGTATTACAAGTTTACATAATAAATAAATAATAATTTAAAAATTGTTTTTAAGTATCTCTCAGACAAATCTGTGGGCATGTAATAACACTCATGCAAATCATATCCATTCAAAAAAGAAATAGCTCTTACAACAATACATTATGTTTTATTATCATTGACAACTGAAATTTAATATTGACAAACAGATTTAAACAAATGTTGAGATAATTTAATCAAAGTTTTTTTTCCTTCATAGAGGAGAATCAGAAGATTAGAGAATTATTTTCAAAGACATGGACATTTTTGTTACCTTTTTCTCATTGGTGTTCTCGGCTTTTACAGCAGTGTCTGATATAAGCATGTTGACAACTTCTGTGTCCTCATATTTACCATCATTGTTACGGCAAGCCTCTATGGCTTGACAAATCCTTTTTCTATCTGTGATACCGGTTATCTCTTTTACTGTAGCATAAGTGTGATCTTCTACAGATTTTGTCTGAAACAATATTGAATACATGATCATTAGATATTAATTCTTACAATAATACTATTTCTCATACTTTAAAATAGGATAAAAAAAATCAACAACAACATGCCAATATAAATTGTTTATACTCGGTTTTTTGTGCATTTTTTCATGCTTTTAAAATAAGCACTAAATTGTACATGATCCTGAAAGATTCTCGATCTTATACTAAAATATCATAAAATACCTAGTCTATTAAAGCTTTATTTACATAAGAAGCAAAAAAAAAAGGTTAATATAAAGTGTTTGGAAGTCAGTTGACATAACATCACAGGACAAGCACCTGAAGATTAAGCACTTTATAATCTTTTCAATTTTAAACACTCTGTTACACACTGTGGTATTTTATCATGATGAACTCACAGCTCCAGACAAGGATCATTTTATCGTTAAAAACAAAATGATTTTCACCAAAAAAAATTTAATTCCAAATGCTTTTGTCCAAAAAATGAATTGATTTCCAATTGTTTCATAATCAATAACAAAATCACTTAAAACGAAAAGAAGCAATTTTCCGACTGTACTATTTATTGCTGTGTACATGTGTGTTTTGTCAGAGTGATAATGCACTTTGCCTGCTGCACAGTAAATGGGCCAATTGTGTTAGCATCTAAGTCAAAAAATAAAGTTAAACATACAAGACAATATTTGCTCTTTTTAAGTACCTTAGGGTGTCTATAACAATATTTTTGGAAAGAAAGGATAACTTTTTGGATACCTTTTTCAAAATATTACATCTCTTGCAGACTGTGTGGGTAGGGGACGGATGTTACAAAGATATACTTAAAGTCTGAATATCTTACAGTTTATAATAAAAATTGTATTATTTCTCTTTATTTTATTAAAATATTATGTGTTCTAATAAATGTTACAAAAAAAATCCAGAAAATTCATCTTAGATATAAAAATATTTGCTTTCAAATTTTCAGTATTTTTCACACAAAATGAAATTTTCAAACATGTTAGAAACAGAGTGAAAAAAACAAGGATAGGTACACCAAATCATACTTAAATCAAATATGCAAACACATTTCTTATAAAACAGTAGAAATTATAGGACTTTCTTATGTATATTTCTTGTCAGATAACCCAAAAATGAATTGTATCAGGGGGACGGATGTTACATTTTTGGGGGGACGGATGTTACAATAGATGTTTAAAGCTCATAGTTCATACTTTTTTTGGTTTTATTTTAAAGTAATGAAATTTATAAGAGTATAATCTTTGTACAGTACAATAAATGTAAAATAATTGAACAAATTATGAGAAAAATGTAGAAATATACCCGACAATTATGTAGTTTCTTACTATTTGCGTTTCACAATGAAAAGTTGCATTGACTTAGTTTTCTTCCATTTATCTTACATTTGAATGAACATTGAAATGTTTGGAATAAAATAAAAACATTGCTAATTAAATAAAGAATCTTTGTTTCCAGATAATGCATTAACGTTAAAGAGAGAATGTCATACCAACAGTATCTTTCTATACATGAAATTATTTACAAATTACTTTAGTTAAATAATAAGATTTATATTTGTAAAAGATATGATACAGTGTGAAGTAAATAAGAAGTTTTCAGATTAAAACATATGCAAGCTTGAATTTCTCATTACTAAATACATAAATTATACACAATTAAAAATTTTCATTAAAAATTATAAGATTTTAAATTGTTGCAATTAAGTTCTATCGATTTGATGAAATTTTAAGTAAATTAATATGGAATGTTAGCAGCATTATCCAAAGATTTCATTATGATTCAGTATCATAATCTCATTATTTCTAACTTTTAATAATTCTCTGTGTATATATTTCAGTGTACATGAGCTGCTTAACTTAATGAACTAATTTGTCATTCAATAAAATTAATAGGTGCAAAATAATTTGCGAAGGGTTTATTTACAGAATAATTTTCACAATTATCCCAACCTTTTTCATTACAGGAATCCTTACCATATCCTTTACTTACAAGTTTCTTTCACTTTATTAACAATAATTAAATGGGTCAAATTGTATGAAAATGTGCTTGAGTTTTTTTTGGGGAAAAAAATCTAAAAATTTTAATCAGGGTGTTGAATTATATTTCTTTATTTATTTTTCATTGACTACATATTTAGCCTATAAATTTTTGAAGTTCAATAAATCCTTTGACTTAATTGATCTTCAACTTTAATACTTAATGACAGACATTCTTGAATAAGATATGGTAGTCCCTCCCACTGTTTTTAAGCATAATAAATATCACCCTTAATTGGCACCCCTACTGTTTTGTAATATATCACGCTTCCCAATATACAAGGCTCCCAATATACAGCTCGTTAACTTCCAATAAAGTGCCAGCCCCTTCTGTGTGTATAGAGTTAGGATCCATATCCCACTGTTTTATGAGGGGCTGGGATACATGGTTTGTTAACTATTTAAGGCTAAAGACTTTATGTTTTAACAATTGACCAATTTTAATCACAAAGATACTTTCAACATCTCTATTGTTTGCACCTTTTTCTATATATCCTGTTATGGATTTTGTGTTTCTTTCTTCTAGTTTTTTTTAATAGTATTTTATTTGTTGTGTGAAACATTCCTATACAGTTGCAAAGCTTACTACTTCTCTGTCATGCATCATAAGAACAAGATAAGTTTTGTATTACTGTAAAAAGAATTTTTAGTTCAATTCTGTAACATCCGTCCCCTTCTGTACCCTTAGTTTGTAAACACAGAATAACAAAAGATTATATTTGTTATAAATTCATATAAGCTTAAATATTATCTTATTAAACTCATTGGTCCACTTGATGTTAAAAAATAACATACAAATTTTATTTCAAAGTAAATAATTTTGTTTTCAGAGCAAAAAATACTGATTTTTTTTCAAAATTAAGGAATTTAGTGTTCACAAATAATTTTTTTTTCATAAATACATCATTTCAGTGCTTTATTTCTGTCATTTCTTCATTTTTCAATGTAACTTTGGTGTTTTAGTGTAAAATTCCCTTTTCAGTTACAGTTTATGTGAGATTTAATAAGCACCTTATATAGGGGGACGGATGTTACGGGGACGGATGTTACAGACAACTTTTACATTATTGTATTTTTCTTCTTATAAACATAGAAATTGGCAATTTTTGTAACATTTTCATAGTAAGGCTATCATTAAGCACCAGAAACATTGTTTTTTATGAGTATTGTTTTATAATTGGATATTATATGAGAGGGGGACGGATGTTACAGTTTTTTCATCACAAAATTTTTTTTCCCACTATAATGCCTACTATGGTAAAAATGTTTGAAAATTTGAATTGAAAACACTTAACATATGTTTTTAATTCATATTTCATTAGATTGAGACAATAAAGTACTATTTTATTTGTAATTGCTTAAAGGTATACTTGTTTACTTAACAACTGAATTTTGAAAAAACTGATGCATTACATAAGTCTGATTTTACTAAAATCATCTTAACGATAAAAACCTGGATGATGTATACCAAGTATTATATATCACTGGAAAGGTTATTAAATTTTCTATGTGCATATAAAAAGATTTAAGTGATAAATTAAAACAGATAATAGTGGTGTTAATTCTAAAAACACCAAAAAAACAGATGCTAACACATTACATGTAAAATTGGACAATTTTAGGGTATAAAAATGTCTGTATTTTTATTTTGGGTAATGCTATCCCAAAAAAATTTTGGGCACATTTGCTTTATTGTAAGTCTTTTGTAAATGCACAAAAAAATAATAGAAAATGCAATATATTTTTTGAAAAAGCCTGCATTACATGTATTTTTGAAAAATTGGCCCATTTACTGTGCAGCAGGCAACTTGACACTGCTCAGGGAAACTGTATGCACAGTTTTAAATGTGCTAGAGTGACCTCCCCTTTGTAAAAAATGTGTTAATGGTGTCTGAAATAAAGTGAGGACATGCCAAAAAACAAACTGACAGCATATTTTCTTATAAGCTAAATTTTGTAAAAATAACAAAAAAAATGAATGAGGAAATTGTGCTTGGTAGTTAGGGAGATAAAAGCAAACGCCATGGTTTCTGGTGAAAAAACAACAGCACAAAATGTAGTGGACAATGTTACTCTAGTCATGTAAAACTGAGCCTCTGTGCTAATATGATACTTTATAATATACATGCAGTACCCAATGAACTTTTGTAAAATTGATTTTTATGACCCTACAACAAAAAAAACCTAATTGAAAATTTAAAAAAAAAATTGAATCTGAAATTGCTAGTAAAAAAAACTTATTGCTGAAAAAATCCAGAAGTTGAATACTAATTGTATGAAAAATTATCTTGAGTACTGTCAATGAACATTCTGAGAAATATTTTTTGTCCTTTTTTTATGGTATAAATTAGAAAAATATAAGCCAACTTGCATATAGTAAGATTTTAACAGTACAGAGTACTATAGTCAGTACCTAATTGGCCTTAAGTTAACACAATTTTATGAAAATTTAGTTATTTATAAAAACAGCAATATTACGTTTTAAACACTACCATAATCAAATGATCAACTGTCAAATGGACACCAAAGACCATTCATCTAGAAAGTAGTTGTTTGTCCTGTTATAATTTTCCAAGCTCAGGATGAAGTTTTTGAGTATCTTTTACATCAAGTATCTTACAGTCTTATGAGGCACCAGGTATTCTGTCTGGATATATTGGTTACTATATAAAGAGATTATATTCATTGTCATTTACGCAATTGCTACATTCACATGCATTATAAACTTTAAAACTCAGTTTGTTTATCTGCTTTGCCTGTTTAGAATTTGCTAGAAATTATAGCGAGCTCGAAGCAATGACCCGCGAGTACCTCATACATAGTGATGGTTTTGAAAAGTTACGTCCGAAGTACCGAATTGGACACATCGCAACTTTTCGAATTACAAGATAAAGATAAAATCCGATGTACTCTGGTTGAAAACGGAAGCGTAGACTGGTGTCCTGCGCACTTATAAAGGAATCATAATAAAAAGGGGGAACCAGAATAAACGGAAGCAGTGTATAAAATACCGAATGACAATTTTAAAACGGTAAAATGTAAAACATTTAAAATGTAAAATAAAAATAAACGATTATTTTATACTATTTCACGACACGGTAAAAGTAAATCGAGCTCGCTTTGAGGCTTTGCCTTTTTCATATTAGATAATTAATTAAAAAAAAAAAAAAAAAACTTTACTGAGACAACTGCAAAACATACTTGACCAAATCTTTGCAGAGCTGGCTGCTCAACGGTCATCTTTGTTTAACGACGAATTTAATCCCATCTGATTGTGATGCCGGATGCTTTCTTTTTGTAACTGCTCTGACTAAATCTAGATTTTACTTCCACTTATTTACAACTTGACGTAAACAAATTACACGACAGTTTTCGCAACAAAATCAAGAGGTATGACGTAAATAAAGTTTTCAGGAAAATAAGCGATGTTCTTTCAGAACAAAAAGTAAAACATAAGAAACTTTTTGTAGCTTTTTGGAAGTTCAAGCATCCATGTTTACAACCTCCATGGGGTTTCCCAATACATTTTGTTACGACACATGTGATTGGACAAAATTATTAGAGGGTATATTCAATTATTAGAATTTCGTTTTATTTGCGGTAAAAATCAAACTGTTTGGGAAATTTATCACACATTACTAATTATTGGTATAAAAAATTCAATGTGTATCCTATTGAAATCCGTTTTAAGGAATAATGATTTGATAGAGATTAAAAACCCATTTTTTTTATCCAATGAAAAATGGTTTTATATCACTCTATTAAATATGGTTGATCCATAACTTCCGGTTCCATCCTGGCAGATATTGTGTTAAATTTATCTATTTATGCAACTAAAAGACTTATATAAATGAAATTATTTTAAATTGAAAATAATTGTTTAAATCGTTTGAATAACTTTACAAGGATGTCATTTCTCGTAGACTCGTGCATAATGTTTTTTTTGCAGGTATGCTGACACTTGTATTGAAAAATGTAGTGGGTGGGGTATGGATATAACTCATATAGGCCTGTATTTTGGATATAACCCATACCCATGGAATTGGGTAATCCAGCGATGTTTTGTTAAAAAATTTGGAAAAAATGCATGGTTTAAACCGCGCAGTAATTAAATGAATGTATAGAATCACTGTCTAGGATTGCATCTTCAAATAATATGAAATTAGGTGCTACCTATGGCGCGGAAAGCTCTTATGAATAATGATTTTAGCATAACATGTGGAGTGTACATGTAAACCAGATTTTTCTTGCAGGTATTTTGTACCGTAAACAAAACGGATAAATTGGTGGTGTTAAACCTATCATCGGGCCGCCCGAAAATCTCCGAACGTAAAGTGGGGCCACTGCGCATGCGTCGGCTTTTGGAAAATTCCGGCCGCCATTTTTGTTAATCTCTAATCACAGTTGTTGTTTGAATGTTATTTTTTAATGTGCTTATTTATCAAAAAGGATTCGTTAAAGTAACTTTTTATATTTATAATCGTTACTATATTTTGTACATCATTCTTTCACCGGAAGTGTTATTTATCATGTGTCTGCTAGTAATAGTCTGAATTATTTCGATGCTCATTAAAAGCACTCTGATATCTATATTTAGCTCAAAAGGATTTCAAAATGGCGGCGCCCAGTTAACTAAGGATTTTTACACAGCTCATTAGGTATAGGATATATGTTTTTTTGAAATTTTCATTTACTTTTAATTTGATTTTATTTGAATTGATACGCGTCATACATATTATCTAAGAGCGCTACAGCCCTCGCGGGGCCTTTGGCCCCGCTCGGGCTTTCCGCGTATTAAAGCACCATAACAGTGAAGAAGCCCTTATTTTCAAAGATTTTAGAATTTTTTTTCAATATTTTGTAACTTTTAATAAGGATTTTTTTCTTGTGGATTGGGAAACACTTATCAGTTTTTAATTGGGAGTATGACCGTATATTGGCAATAAAATAAACCATACATGCCATTATTTTTAGACTCATTTGCGGGACACTTTTCATTTGGAGGTGGGGCATTGATCAGCAAACGTATTTTTTTAAATTTACATAGTGGCATACAACCTATATTACCGGTATTTACAACTCGCAAATTTAATGACACCATAAACAAAAGACAGAATGTCAATAATTATTAACAGTTTTTCAGGGATGCTTATTTCGGCGTCCCGGTACGCATGTTTATTACAGCTGGACGCAAATATTTCAAAGCAAGGATTCTGCGTACATTTAATTTTGCCTGAGGAGGCATAAATATTACCGATTGTTTACAACCACAAATTGTCAAATACACAAATACGTCAGCACGTGTCAGTCTATAGGTAGGGCCGGTCCTATGCACATCCACCAGTGAAGCGATTAGCCAATCAGCGATAACGCTTTCGATCATTATTACGCAATCGAGATCAGACTAATGTATACACGCCCTGTACATGTAATTACCAGATATAACAAGAGGTAATAATTTTTTATCTTTGATCAACAGTTGATTGGAAAATAACAAATTTTACTGACAAAACGAGTAACTATTGACTGTTTATGCCGCAAGTTTAAAGACTGTTTTCTCAAATTACAAATGACTGTAATTTTAAATTATTGTCGAATTTCTAGACAAAATTTTGCTTTAGTTTCATTCTTGCAAACATGCTCTATAAGAGTATTAAGAATTTTAGATATTGTGCCGAAATGCCAGGACAACAAACCAAAATACACATGCGCTTTTCTTTGATATTTAGATTCTATCCCAAAATTGATTACGAACATCGGCGATTTTACGTTCGCCAGAAACCCTAAAATTTTGCAAAGGGCACAATAATTCTCAGTTTCCAAGCCAAACATGTGAATGAATTGTTCCTATCTTATTTAATCAACATTTAATCTTTAAAAATATCGATCTTCAGTTTGCCCCCTTTTGAAGATATTTGCTAAAATAATTGTCGATCGGAAGTATCTCTTACACACTGTGTGAAGCTGTACACAATTTTCCTATTCATTCCACTAAACGCTGCCTATTAATACGTTTACGTTTTTTTTACAAATATAAACCTTTGGTCTTTAGAGTAGACTTATTTAACCAGAATAAAATTTGATTTGGTATAAAAGTGGGAAAAAAAAAAACGATTTCCAATTAAGTGTTGATGCATTATAATTTTATTGTTTCATAATAAATATTAACAACAAAACAATAATTATACTATGTAGTTCAGAGTTTGTTTTGAATAACTATAAACTTTGAAAGTCTCTTGAAGATTCAAAATATCAGCAATGCTATTGTGAGCATTAAATGACTAATCTGTAAACATATTAATTGCAACGCGCTTTTGGACTCCAACTTTTTCAGGCTTGGGAGTCCATGTTTTAAAGTCCTAGTGAGAACCCTGGTTTTTCTATCTTTTTTAAGATATAAGATAAGATAATCTTTATTTATAGTCTGTTACATAAAACATATAAACATTAGCTATATAAGCTATTTTCCGACATAACTGACTATCCTTTAACAATACAAACAAACAATCTGTATAAAAGAAAATATATAAAAGTATTAAGAAGATCAATGTACATTTATGAGTGATGAGTGACTATAAATATGGGTAAGATAGTATTAATTGATTAAAAGCAAATATAACACTACAATCAAACATCACAGAAAATTACTTCATACAAGAATTCCATTTTATGTACACAACCCTAAAATCAGCAATAGAAATTTTTTTTTTTAATTTAAAATTTTTAAAATAAATTAAAATAATAATGATTCAATCTTATTTTAATATGGTTGACCTAAAGTCCAGCATGATGCTTAAGCATATATCAGTAGCAGCATCTGATATATACTCAATCATGAAAATATTGGTGTAACTAAAACATGTACAAGCATCATAATAAAATTTGAAATGTTTGTGTAACAGTTGCTGATCTGAGCTGGCCTAGACAAGTTCATGGTCTAGGTTAATATATTAATTAAAACCAAATTAAATTAAAAGTAGAAATAAAAAGGTAAAAAACAAAACAAAACAAAATAAAATAAAATAAACTGTAAAAAGCTAAGCTTAAGTATTTAGGCATCGTTAATTCAATCAGTTACAGAATACAATAAAGCCACATGGGGTAAACATGCCGATAATTGTTTGTTGGAAGGGGGCACGTAGATATACCAATCAAAGGATTAGTGTCATCATTGGAATGCTGTTAGGGGATAATTGTTATAAGCGTTCTAGACTAATTATGCCTCCACTTCGAAGAAGAGGGGGTATATTGCTTTGCACTTGTCGGTCCGTCGGTCTGTCGGTCCGTAGACCAAATGGTTTCCGAGTGATAACTAAAGAACCCTTAGGCCTAGGAACTTCAAACTTGGTATGGTGATTGGTAATGACCAGTAGATGACCCCTATTGATTTTGGGGTCAAGGGGTCAAAGGTCAAGGTCACATTGACCTTGTATGTTAAAACGGTTTCCGATCAATAACTAAAGAACGCTTAGGCCTAGGAACTTCAAACTTGGTATGGTGATTGGTCATGACCAGCAGATGACCCCTATTGATTTTGGGGTCAAGGGGTCAAAGGTCAAGGTCACATTGACCTTTTAGGTAAAAACCGTTTCCGATCAATAACTAAAGAACGCTTAGGCCTAGGTACTTCAAACTTGGTATGATGATTGGTCATGACCATCAGATGACCCCTATTGATTTTGGGGTCAAGGGGTCAAAGGTCAAGGTCACATTGACCTTGTAGGTGAAAACGGTTTCCGATCAATAAATAAAGAACGCTTAGGCCTAGGTACTTCAAACTTGGTATCATGATTAGTCATGACCAGCAGATGACCCCTATTGATTTTGGGGTCAAGGGGTCAAAGGTCAAGGTCACATTGACCTTGTAGGTAAAAACGGTTTCCGATCAATAACTAAAGAACGCTTAGGCCTAGGAACTTCAAACTTGGTATGATGATTGGTCATGACCAGCAGATGACCCCTATTGATTTAGGGGTCAAGGGGTCAAAGGTCAAGGTCACATTGATCTTGTAGGTAAAAACGGTTTCCGATCAATAACTAAAGAACCCTTAGGCCTAGAGACTTCAAACTTGGTATGATAATTGGTCATGACCATCAGATGACCCCTATTGATTTTGGGGTCAAGGGGTCAAAGGTCAAGGTCATATTGACCTTGTAGGTAAAAACGGTTTCTGATCAAAAACTAAAGAACGCTTAAGCCTAGGAATTTCAAACTTGGTATGATGATTGGTCATGACCAGCAGATGACCCCTATTGATTTTGGGGTCAAAGGTCAAGTTCACATTGACCTTGTAGGTAAAAACGGTTTCCGATCAATAACTAAAGAACCCTTAGGCCTAGGAACCTCAAACTTGGTCTGATGATTGGTCATGACCAGAAGATGACCCCTATTGATTTTGGGGTCAAGGGGTCAATGTCATAGTTATCTTGTACTTAATGACCGTTTCTGACCAATAACTCAACAACTCAAGTTGCCTTTGTTGATATTTTTATGTGCTTTTGGTATACACATTTGAAGGTCTTATGTAATATAACAACTTGGCTGTCATTAATGAGGCCTATGTGATTCATAAAATTTATGTATATATTATTTGGTAAGATTTTTAATAATTTTAATTGCTGCACACAACCTATGGGGTCACAATAATTATTACCTTGTGACTAGTCATGACCAGTAGATACTAGATAACCCTTATTAATTGCTTGTTCACTGGGTCAGAAGTCATGCATAATAACCTGATCACATGACAAATTGGCTGCAGATAGGGGGCATACATGTTTTACAAACATATCTTGTTTATAAAAAATTGACAATAAAATTATATAAAAATGTAAAATTTCTTGTTTCAAAGTAGATTATTATAGAATTTTTTTTTACCGGGACAGACACCTTATTTCCGCGACTGTCCCGGACATCCGGGACGTTATGGCATGTATGAATTATTATAAACCCAAAAATGGCTGCAAGTAAACACCATTCATTTTTTGTGTTAGATTTATTTAATGTTTGCTATTTTATTGATTTAATGTTTGCTAATATATTTTTAATAGCAAAAACTACTTTATTGAATATTTATTTGACAATTTCTAAATGCAGTGATTTTTTACCCCTGTGTTTCAGTTCTCTTGGGCGATTAAGTCTCCTAAAGTAAATGACCGCCGCATTTGAACATCAAAGCGAAATCGACTTTGCCGTGCTTTTTTACTTACTGCAAAGACAGTTCTTTACGTATCAAACAGCGCTTGACAATGATTTAATTGTTGCCTCCGGGCGTAAGTAAAACGCCACTGCCGATAATTGACAACATTTTTGTGACATGATATGCAGCTCCATTGGACATATTGCCAACTTACTCGCTGATGTAAACATCTCAATTAATTACGCATAATTACACATGACTTTATTGTCACTTTTTAAAAAATTACACTCTGAATTCAGTTCAATTGGTCCAACCATATTTGGCAGTAAGTACACGCAACGTCACACGGTCCGTGTAAATTTACATGCATATAGATTAATACACAACAGGAGCATAAGTAAATGGCTCAATACAGTTATGTTTGCATCAACTTAAAAGTTGGTGGCGTCTTTGATTTTCTTTGAATAGCAGTTGCAAAAAACAGATTGACGGTCAGTAAATTCATTATAACTGAATCATGTAAACACCTGTTTAAATGCGATGAAAGAATGTAGAGATAATCTGTTTGAACAATCAGTATTTTTTTTATTGTTTTGGGTACTTTACTCACGACATTAAAAGCAATTTTATAAAAAGAAATTATTACATTAAAAGAATGGATTTAATAAACGGAAAATAACTTGGAATTTTTTTGGGAAATCAATATTTATGGTTTTATTTCATTGAAAAAGACAGACTATCAGATGATCAACACTTGATTGCTGGTCCATTTACTTTAGGCCTTATCCCCTGTAGCTTATATCTTATTATTAATGCAATATAAGTCTTGTTGAATTAAAAACAAAACTAAATAAAAAAATCTGCATTTGTATTAAATAAAAAAAACTGCATTGGTATTAAATAAAATAAAATCTGCATTTGTATTCCTATTATGTACATCTTTTATATATAATCTAAATATTAATATTACAGAGTAAATAGATAAGATCAAATCAATGTGCATAGCATTTTTTCACTTCTCCCTGTCTTCAAACTTCTCCCTGACAGGAGCTGAGGGGGAAGTCACTTCTCCCAAAACATTTTGGAGTAGCTAGAGCCCTAAAGTTTGCTATTAAATATTTATTTGACAAATTCTAAATGCAGTGATTTTCCCCTCTATGTTTTGCTAGTTGTTGAAGCCGAATATAGGTATATTTTCCCTAAAAATTGAAATGCCCTGTGCACTAGAGGTGGACAGATTCGTTCTTATGCATCCAAAACCGGTTTTGCCAGCGTTGTTGATTCTAACATTGATAAAAGAATTTCAATAGATTCACAACCAAGAATGAAAGTGGAAAAAAATCCAGTTTTAGTCCCACTCTGACTAGTCAACAGCTTTTTTACAAGAAATAAGATTGGTTATTTAACTTGGTCATCCAATCAATGAGCGCATAATGTTGTATTTTCTCTAAGCAAATATGAAAATGTAAACTTTGAAACTGAGACTTGTACTTTAACAGGCTTTATACAAACTTAACTGGTTTTGTGCTAATGTTTTTTAGATTTAGATACACTTAACATTGCTTTTTGCTGTTTTATCAGTCTTCAAAAAACTGTGTCAGACAGTGTCATTTCTCCATCATTAACTCTTACCCTGCTGGAACCAAAAGTGATTAGTCTTACCACCAGTTAAAAGCTAGGCCAGCCTGCACATCCATGCCATCTGACCAGACTGTACACTCTTGGCTGACTATTTAAACTTTATATTTTCTTCTTGATACAACAAAAATAGATGATGAAATGTTTTATGAATAGTTGCTGGACAGATCCTTTCAAGAACCTCAACAGGTATAAGATTAAAGCTGGAAAGTTGGCCTTAACATTATTTGTGTGTCTTATCTCCCTTAAGTTCAACTAAATTAATTGCAGAAAAAAAAGTTTCATGAATGATGATAATGCTCAAATATTTCTGAAAATATGTAACTGACTAAATGATTTTCTGAATTCAGGCACTGTTTTTTGGAGGTGGCTGGCTGTTCTTTCTAAAGATATTATACAAGAATTATGAGGTAAGAAATTTTAAAAGAATTATGTCCTATTATAAGCTATTGTATAATAATATGAGGTAAGATATTATACAAGAATTATGCGGTTATATACAAGAATTATGAGATAAGAAATTGTACAACAATTATGGGCTTAGATATTTTTGCATGACTTATGAGGTTATATATTTATAATAATTATGAGGTAAGAAAATTTACAGTACGGTTATTACGAGGTAAGATATTTCAAAAGAATTATGAGGCAATGTAAACAAGAATTAAGAGATAAGAAATTATACAAGATTTATAAGGTATTATAAAAGAATTACAAGGTAAGACATTACAAAAGAATGACAAGGTAAGATATTATAAAAGAATTACTAGGTAAGATTATAATACATGTACAATTATTATGAGATATAGCACAGTAGTTATGTGTTTGATCTGTTTGGCCTACTTGCTGACATTTTGTTCTCCAGATATAATTATGCCAACAACACATGTTTAATTATCTGAGATTTTTATTAACACTAACATGCGGTGCTTTTGTTCACAAGTAGAATAATTATTCTGGAAAAAACGGAGTGAGCAAATGACCTAAACTTTAGGACACAAGTGTTATTGGCCTGGACTTACATCAAATGGAACATTAATTTGGAAAAAATTATTTTCAGTCCTGTCATGTCAAAAACCTCATTAGAGTCCCTTTGAAATAGAAAATCTGCAAAAGATAATAAAGAAATATAAATTACTCAAGAGTTAAATTCAAAATCCCTTTTTATTATCATTTATAGTTCATTTTGTGTGAAAAGCTCTATTACAGTCTTCAATTTTTGGTCATTTTGTACAATAAAAATGAGAAATCTTGGAAAACATCATTGGGGAATGATCTGAAATTTAGCACACAAGTTATTGATTCATATCAGAATCAAATAGAACATAAGTCTGAAATATATTTCCTGTTCCTTTCTGTTAAAAAGACTGTGGATTCCTTTTTAAAAAAATCAATATAAATGAATAGTTACCTAAGATATTAATGAATATAAATGCAATTGTTTCCTAAAGTTAATATGAATGTATAATTATTTATATGTTATATTGTGATATTTACAGGTACATCATGCTGGTGTGTTACTGGTATTTTCTACAACATTCTCCCTCTCTTGTACAATGTTTGTTCTCATCATATTTGAAATCATCGGGATAATGGACTCAAGGTATGCTTGTTTTTATAGAAAATGTTTGACGACCAATAAAATTAGTTGTTTATTTGATATATTTTTCTCCTTGTGACATATGGAAATCAACAAAATAAGGAGAACATGATAATTTATAAAACATATCAAATAGATATAAATAAAGTAATGCGAGTATAGATCCATTTGAGGGGCATCCATGGCTTAGCGATTAAGGTCATTGACTTCAAACCATTTACCCCTCACATCTGTGGGTACAAATCCCTATAGGGATTTTGGATTCTTTCATGTGAGAAAGCTATCTAGCTAGCTTTTGGAGTGTTGACAGTTCTACTCAGGTGCCCGTTCATGCCTGAAAGAATGCACAGAGTGGCACCAGAAAGTAAAGCTGGAAAGTCCCCATATGACCTCTACTTTATTGTTTTGGCATAAAACCCAACAAAAAAGTAGTAGAGTTCTCAAACTGCAAACAGATGTATACACATGGATATACCAGATAATCATGCATATATATATTATTTAGCAACAAGTGATATTAGCTGAAACTAGTCCAATTTGATACATTATAATTATTTTTTACAGTGAGCAATAAAGGGCCGGTTAGTTTTATCTTAGTGCTCTCGGTTAATATTTAATATGTTGTAGATATTGATCTGTGGCTACAGACTTTTAGTAATCCTAATACAATTGCTTTCTTTTCGGTTGACAACAAAAATGTTTTATGCCGAAAGGTTAAATGATACTTGGGGGGAAAATGTCAGAAGTGGTAAAGGCTCTTGTCAACTCTCATTATACTCACAAGTCATGTAACTGTTCACTTGTAAATGAATAAAATATAATTATATGCAGTTAAAACTGGTACTGCATTGTTAATACAACATTATAGAATAAAAAAGTTTTTTCATTAGTGAAATAATATGATGTTTCTATTTTCAGTTCTCGTTATTTTCACTGGAAGTTACAGTTGTTTGTCATCCTGTTCTTACTAATAGTTATCCTGCCAGCATATATTGCCTTCTTTGTGCTTAGTAACCTCAGACTAGGTAAGTCAGTTTAATAATGTAATATTATAATAGGCCTGTAATGTTACATTGTAAGAGGCCTGTAACATTTTCATGCCTAACAGTCTCAGAAATTACAATCCTACCAAGTAAAATGGCATCAAACTTATCAGAGAATATGTTTTTGTTACCTTCACAAATCTAACAGAAGGGTCTTCTTTAGCTGAATTTACAAGGATATATATTTCTACTCCAGTAAATGCTCATACCTGAAATAAATTGGAGAATCTGAGGTCATGCTTATTTATTTACAGCAGGAAAGTTGTCATATGACATTAACATACAGTGCCTGAGTAATTTTAAACCAAACATAAAGAATAGACAAAAACTTAAAAGAACCCAAGTCCTTTGTTGGTTATTTTGGATCAGTTTTGTTACTGTAATTTAAGCAGTTTTCTTTATCTCTGAATTTACTTCTGAATTTGTGTAATTAATTTGTCTAACTTTAAATTTGGAACAGTCCATTCAAAGTTTAAGGGATTTGATCAATATTAAGATGCCACATTGGCCTTACAAGTTACAGTTTGATTAGGAATGTAATGCTTAAAATAGCAAATGTTAAATGATATGATTATCAGATATTTTATACAGTAACTACATAAGGTTTAATTATTATGATGTTGTTGTTGTACCTGTTAACCCTTAGCCTACTGATTTTACCCATTCAACCAGTGCAGACATATATAAGTTTGTACATTTATACCATCTCATCATGGTCTGTACTGTTTACCATTCACTGAGTCTGTAAACATTTCAATTTTTTTTCTTAAAAATGATGAATGATCTACTCAGATTGAAAGATGGACAAGTCCAAATAAGATATTTTACATGGAAAAGGTTCACAAACAAATAATGTTACAAAATTGCAGTGGGTGGTGCATATATGTAATAGTTTGATATACTGACTGCTTCAATAGATATGTTTATAAATGGCATGTAACATTTCTATATAACATGTTTGTATGATCATTGACACATGGTGTAATAGGTACATAAGTTCTCATTGATTGTGTAACATCTGGGAAATTCTTGCTTCCATTTTTTATATTCACAAACAAATTGATGTTAAAAAATGTATTCTGGAATTTTTATTGAGTTTTGACATAAATTATGGAATGTGTTCTTTCCTGTACACAGAGTGGTACCATGTGTAAACTAACTAAAAGAAAGGTTAAAAGCAACAAAAAAAGCAATCAAAACAAAAAATCTTGTACAAAATAAATTATTTTAGGTGAAAAACTCAAAGAAAGGTTTTAAGAAAAAAACAATTTAAAAAAGCAAAAAAAAAAAAATAATAATAATCTCATACAAAATGATTTTAGGTAAAAAAAATCCTGGGTTTGTAAGGGTGATTAGTTTTTAATAAGAATATCTTTCGTCTACATGTATTGTTACTTATAATTTAAATAATGCGTGATAGAATTGATTGTGATAAATGTATGTTGGTGTCTTTAAATGTATGTTGTTAAAAGTATATGTTTAAACATCATCTAAATGAATTATTTAAGTTCACATTTAATCATACTCAAATGATCCAATTTCATATTTAAAAAGTTATTATAGTTCATTGGGCTGTAGATTTTTTGTGTGTGTGTTTGGATTTGTTTACCCTCGCCACCGGAAAGAGACCATATGGGCGAGCATATACTTCATTTATAACCTTTTAAAAAAGGGGGAGCTGATGTTTAATTACTTATTGTCATATCCGTACATGTGTTTATGTGCATACCATATCCCCCATGACAGGGTAGTCACTACGTACAACCTCTGCCATGGGAGGAAGATGGGGCAATCCCATACTAAGATTAAGACTTCTAAAATTAAATTATTAAAAAGCACTTATTTTAAAATTGGCCAAGACGTTTATAGAAGTTACCGTCTTTTATAACAGGTCTATCTAATATTTAGTGTAACTAAAAAAATTTAAAATATTACCTATATTGTAGAGTTCGCAGATTTGCGAAGAAGGCATGTCAGGAACGTTTTCTGACCAATTCATTGTGGGCTGACTGTTGGTTTCTATTTAAATGTTATAAACCGTATACATTGGTATGCATATAATTAATTACATGTTTGTAATTAGCAGAGTTTGTTTTAAATTTTGTAGTTTTTGTAAGTTCTACCGAACACCCGCTTTATAAAGTTAATTTTGATTGGTTTAGAGAGGATTGCCTCCTTTGTTCTCATTGGCCGAAAATTCTCTGTTTACAAAATAAGGAGGTCAATCCGGTTTTGTGATAATTTGCAAATTTTCTTAATTTTCGGATTGACCTATATCGACAAGTTTGTCGCGCGAACGGGATAGAGATTTAGCAGGTGCCCGTTGCATCCAATGTATACGTGTTTTTACCAACTTTATTTCAAAATTAAAACAAATATGATAGTTAAAATGTGGTGGAAACGGCCTTATCTATTTATCACTGTCTCATGGTCTATAAATTATTATGCATCTAGATATCACACATAATAATTAATCTTCTATTACTTAAACAATTCATAGAAGAATAAGAAAAAATCTAAGTCCCAAATATGGCTAATAATAATAACTTGGTTACCCATAATGTGATGAGATAGTCTTTATGTAACATATTTAAGAAAATCTCATGCTTGAGTGAACCCGTGATAAACGTATTGCTCCATATGGGGGCACGGGTTCACGTTTACTAGTATTAAGGATACTAGTTTATATATACAGGAATAAAAAAGATAGATAATAAATAACACGGGGCGGGGGGCAAAGGGATATATACAATATGGAGTCTTTTTTGACATTATGGGTAATCTGTAGCCAGCACCTCCCAATTTTGATAATAACCATGAGACTGTATGGTAAAAATAGTCTAGTGCACAGCCTATTTAAGAAATTATTCAATTAAAATTACATAGCAATAAAATTACAAAATAAATAAATAAATAAACTTCTCAATAGCACCGTTTCACGGCCACTTATTAGGGCCACTTTTAAAAATAAACACTTAAAATAGGTTTTGTACACTTTATACAATGGCTGTGCACTGACTCAAAAATTTAAAATATAAAATATTTGTCCAAACTTACATACAGTATCCTATACTGTAGTATATAACTTAGGCAACTACCTCTCGCGTAATGTTATTGTGTTCGCGTCTTAACCTAATACATCAAAAAGTTTTGTCTAGTTAGACTACCTTGTATTTATCTTGTAAAGTTTCATTTTACGGCATTGATTATATCTTAATACATTCATCTTTTTGCTGGAGAAAATGTGAGCTCGCGGACCACGCACTAATAAATCACTCAAACCTTTATCAGAATCGGATAGATGGACCAACCACCACATATAATGATGTTAAACGAGACGAAAAGTACTTTAAATTTACGAAATTAGAGAAAATAAACCTTTTACTGTACACGATAATTGTAACCAATCATATTGTTGTATTTCTGTTAATTTCTGTTAATTTGAGAATACTTCAATTTCATTGGTTGTTGGAAAATACCATAGAAGAAAATATGAAAAATTTCCTTCGCGAATACCTTATTTTATGAGCCCATAATTTTATTGATGGGGACATATTTATAAAAGAAACCATTTTTCTACAATGTCCAGCATTATTATTTAATGAAAAAGTGTTTGGTTTTGTCAGATCTTATTCATATTATAAGATCTGATACCCCATTTTCTTCTTTTCGTGTTGGATAGAAAATGAGGTGAATTAACCTATTGGATACGTCAATTTGTACATAGATTTTAGAAAGTTGTTTGATTAAATAGTAAACTCTGATGTATAATTCAGGAACGTATTGTTCATTTCAGTACCACCAAAGGGCCATGTACGGGTCACACTAACTTTCGTCTCTTGGTGTGTTTTCCTATATTTCTTCTGGAAAATTGGAGATCCTTTCCCAATCCTAAGTCCTAAACATGGTAAGTATAAAATTGTTATTTTTTGTAAAAAATAATTACTTTAAAAGTAAAGCTATTGAAGGTTTATACATTCAGTCTATTAGTGTCATAATAGATATAAATTGAATTAATTGTCCTATATTACAGGCATACCTTCAATAGAGCAATGTATAGGCCGTGTTTGATATTATAGGTGTAACATAGATATTTATTTTCCTATATTGCAGGCATACTTTCAATAGAGCAATGTATATGCTGTGTTGGTATTATAGGTATAACATTGATGTAGATATTTATTTTCCTGTATTGCAGGCATACTTTCAATAGAGCAATGTATAGGCTGTGTCAGTATTATAGGTGTAACATTGATGCTGTTATATTTATTGTCTTATATTACAGGTATACTTTCAATAGAGCAATGTATAGGCTGTGTCGGTATTATAGGTGTAACATTGATGCTGTTATATTTATTGTCTTATATTACAGGTATACTTTCAATAGAGCAATGTATAGGCTGTGTCGGTATTATAGGTGTAACATTGATGCTGTTATATTTATTGTCTTATATTACAGGCATACTTTCAATAGGGCAATGTATAGGCTGTGTCGGTATTATAGGTGTAACATTGATGCTGTTATATTTATTGTCTTATATTACAGGTATACTTTCAATAGAGCAGTGTATAGGCCGTGTTGGTATTATAGGTGTAACATTGATGATATTATTTATTGTCTTATATTACAGGTATACTTTCAATAGAGCAGTGTATAGGCCGTGTTGGTATTAAAGGTGTAACATTTATGTAGTCTTTTATTTTCTATATTACAGGTATACTTTCAATAGAGCAGTGTATAGGCCGTGTTGGTATTATAGGTGTAACATTTATGTAGTCTTTTATTTTCTATATTACAGGTATACTTTCAATAGAGCATTGTATAGGCCGTGTTGGTATTATAGGTGTAACATTTATGTAGTCATTTATTTTCCTATATTACAGGTATACTTTCAATAGAGCAGTGTATAGGCCGTGTTGGTATTATAGGTGTAACATTGATGATATTATTTATTGTCTTATATTACAGGTATACTTTCAATAGAGCAATGTATAGGCCGTGTTGGTATTATAGGTGTAACATTGATGATAATATTTATTGTCCTATATTACAGGTATACTTTCAATTGAGCAGTGTATAGGCCGTGTTGGTATTATAGGTGTAACATTTATGTAGTCATTTATTTTCTATATTACAGGCATACTTTCAATAGAGCAGTGTATAGGCCGTGTTGGTATTATAGGTGTAACATTGATGGCTATACTGTCAGGTTTTGGTGCAGTCAACTATCCTTACACATCCATGTTCTGCTTTATCAGGTAACTAGGATTCACACATTTGACCCAGTCTTCATTCCTTGCTTTTGCAGTTATTATTATTGTTATATATATTTACTGGTCAAGTAAAGCTATCCTACCCATAGATGTGCTGGCATAACACTTGTATGGGGTTTTATTTACATGTAACTTTGTATCTGATACTATTGGTGTATAACAGTGATATTTCACTTAATTAAGGGATTATTTAAAGCTTTATGCCTGCAGATGAGCCTAAAAATTTCAAGAAAATCAATTTTGAGAAAAAGGTCCTAAGATTTTAAGAAAAGTGAAAATATTCACAATTCAAGTTATAGAATGAATAAATGATTTTGTATTATTTATCACCATATATCTACTGCGTGACTAAGACAGTAAGGGCTAATTATGCATATTTTGACCTTTATTTTATTGAAAGTGTTGTTTGTAATATGTAGCGTAATTTATTTGTTCCTTTGACAATATTTTACTTTTAAATTTCACTCATTAATTTTACTTATAAATACATTTTCAAAATTTTTCATGAAAATTAGCCTGAATCTGGAGGCATATTGCTTTAAGTTTAAAAAAAAAATACACTGTAATTAAATCAATTCTGATATAAGTGACATCCAATACCTTAAAATAACTTGTATCTTAAAGACTGATACGCAAAAGTATATCTTATATTAGTTATTAATGAAGAAGAAAATTGAGCCGCGTCACAACAAAACCAACATAATGGGTTTGCGACCAGCATAGATCCAGACCAGCCTGCGCATCCACGCAGTCTGATCAGGATCCATGCTGTTCGCTATCAGTTTCTTTACTTGTTATAGGGTCTGTAAGAGAACAGCATGGATCCTGATCAGACTGCATGGATGCACAGGCTGGTCTGGATCCATGCTGGTCTCAAACCCATTATGTTGGTTATGTCGTGACGCATCTCAAATATTCATATTAAACAATTACAGGCATGTAACAGATGCTGAGATACAGGGTATAGAGAAACGTCTGATGCAGACCATGGATATGATCATGAACAAAAAGAGAAGGTATTATACATTATATAATTCTATATTGTTGATAACAAAAGTCGTTGAGGTTTTCTATAGACAGTTTTGTTGAATACATTTATTATGCATAAATGTCATTTTCTCCCTTTTATATGGTTTGCATAAATATGCAGAAGTAGAATAACAATAGATGATATAATTAAATCATGAAATACTTATTATCCAGGGGTGGCCATAATCCATTACCCTAAGCATTTTCAAAGCCCTAGTTTGATACACTATATTTTCTAATGATCAATGTTGAAGAAATTACAGATACATTAAATTTTAATTGAAGTTTAAAAACTGTATTATTTCTTACTGAACATTTGTGGAGACTTTAAGACATATACAGTTATGGTGACTCTAGGACAGGGACAAATTATGGGCACATAATATTTTTGATGAAATTTGGTATTATACTGAGGGATAACAGATATAAGTAATTATTTATTTCTGATTGATCAAAGGTGAAATGATTACAACAATTATAAAGTATGTTAAGTAATACTTCACAAATATCGGTATATTTTATCTTTGTCACACATTCATGTCATTATTGTTATATTAACATTTAGTGTTTACTTATCAAAAATGTAGCTTAAATTAATATACTGTAATTAGTTTACAGTGCAGTTTTGACTTGTTTTAGATGAAAGTTAAGCAAAACCTTGTTGAACTGAGTTTCTAATGTTTCTAATTATAGGATAGCATTAGCAAAGAGGGAGAATCTTAGATCAGCCAGTCAGAATATAGGTGGAGGATTGTGGGGAATGCTGAAAACAGTAACAGCTGGTGGTTCCTCTGAAAGTATCCTTACACATCTCAGTGTATAATAAGCCAAATATTTCAATATTTCTGTGAAATATGAGTAGTTAATTTGTTCATGTTATCAGTATAGAGGGTGGTCAGCCTTCTTGCCCATGAAATTTTACTTGCCTTTGTAGTGTTGTGTGTCAAAGATTTCTTGGAGGAGTATTTTTTTTAAATTTAAATATTTTGTTGTTTGTTAGATTTGATTAGATTATACTGCTAAATTAAACATGGTTAGTTTCAAACTTTTTGAATGCCATACTTACTATACAAATATAGTTGGTCAGTTATATTTGTTAAATGCTACTTTAATTGCTATCAATTAGAAAGTGAAAAATGTCATTTGAAAAAATATGACCTTTGCAATATTTAAAATCAGGTTTTAAAAAATTTTTTTTTTTTTTTTCCCCTAAATAACCTAAGGGTTTTTCCCTTTTTGGGGAAACCCCCCCAAAAAAAAACCCTTTTTTTTTTCCCCCGGGGGGAATTTTTTTTTTTCCCCCCCCAAAAATAAATTAAAAAATTTTTTAAAAAAAAATTTTAAAAATTAAAAGTATCTTTTTTTTAAAAAAAACCCTTTTTTTGGTTTTAATTTCTTTCCAAAAAAATTTTTAAAAAAGGAAAATTAAAAAAACCCAAATTTTTTTAAAAAAAAAAAACCCCGGTTTAAAAAATTTTTTTTTTTTTTTTTAAAAAAATTTTAAAATGAATGACCTGTATAATTTAAAAAAAAAAAATTTTTAAAATGAATTTTAAGGGAAATGTAAAAATTTTTTTTTTTTTTTTTTTTTTTTTTTTTTAAAAAAAAACCCCCCCAAAAAAAAAGGGGGGGCAAGTTTTAAAAAAAAATTTTTTTATATTGTTGTTATATAAAAAAAATTTGTCATTTACTTAAAGTGGAAAATTTTAACATGAAACTTAATCAATATTTGTTAAAACAATGCTTCTCGTATTGCAGGAAAGAAAAAAAAAAAAAAAAAAAAAAAAAAAAAAAAATAAAAAAAAAAAAAAAAAAAAATAAAAAAAAAAAAAAAAAAAAAAAAAAAAAAAAAAAAAAAAAAAAAAAAAAAAAAAAAAAAAAAAAAAAAAAAAAAAAAAAAAAAAAAAAAAAAAAAAAAAAAAAAAAAAAAAAAAAAAAAAAAAAAAAAAAAAAAAAAAAAAAAAAAAAAAAAAAAAAAAAAAAAAAAAAAAAAAAAAAAAAAAAAAAAAAAAAAAAAAAAAAAAAAAAAAAAAAAAAAAAAAAAAAAAAAAAAAAAAAAAAAAAAAAAAAAAAAAAAAAAAAAAAAAAAAAAAAAAAAAAAAAAAAAAAAAAAAAAAAAAAAAAAAAAAAAAAAAAAAAAAAAAAAAAAAAAAAATAAAAAAAAAAAAAAAAAAAAAAAAAAAAAATCAAAAAAAAAAAAAAAAAAAAAAAAAAAAAAAAAAAAAAAAAAAAAAAAAAAAAAAAAAAAAAAAAAAAAAAAAAAAAAAAAAAAAAAAAAAAAAAAAAAAAAAAAAAAAAAAAAAAAAAAAAAAAAAAAAAAAAAAAAAAAAAAAAAAAAAAAAAAAAAAAAAAAAAAAAAAAAAAAAAAAAAAAAAAAAAAAAAAAAAAAAAAAAAAAAAAAAAAAAAAAAAAAAAAAAAAAAAAAAAAAAAAAAAAAAAAAAAAAAAAAAAAAAAAAAAAAAAAAAAAAAAAAAAAAAAAAAAAAAAAAAAAAAAAAAAAAAAAAAAAAAAAAAAAAAAAAAAAAAAAAAAAACAAAAAAAATAAAAAAAAAAAAAAAAAAAAAAAAAAAAAAAAAAATAAAAAAAAAAAAAAAAAAAAAAAAAAAAAAAAAAAAAAAAAAAAAAAAAAAAAAAAAAAAAAAAAAAAAAAAAAAAAAAAAAAAAAAAAAAAAAAAAAAAAAAAAAAAAAAAAAAAAAAAAAAAAAAAAAAAAAAAAAAAAAAAAAAAAAAAAAAAAAAAAAAAAAAAAAAAAAAAAAAAAAAAAAAAAAAAAAAAAAAAAAAAAAAAAAAAAAAAAAAAAAAAAAAAAAAAAAAAAAAAAAAAAAAAAAAAAAAAAAAAAAAAAAAAAAAAAAAAAAAAAAAAAAAAAAAAAAAAAAAAAAAAAAAAAAAAAAAAAAAAAAAAAAAAAAAAAAAAAAAAAAAAAAAAAAAAAAAAAAAAAAAAAAAAAAAAAAAAAAAAAAAAAAAAAAAAAAAAAAATCTTAATAAAGTTAAAGTAAGGTTATAACATAGCTATAATAAATTTACCTTGTGACATCTAAGCTCAATCTTTTGAGAGGAAACCGAAAGTATATTTTTAATTGTTTATTTCACAACAAATTGCTTCTTGAGGGAAAAAAAGATTAAAAAAAAAAAAAGTCTTAGCTTAATTAGCTTTTAAACATTTAAAAAAAAAAAAAAATACCCATACCATTAGGTAAAGGAGATAAGGGGTACTTCTTTGGCTTGAATGTCAAAGCATTGTTTGCAAAATTTCTAAGTAGAGGATCATTGTAGTCTAAAAAAGTCTTGTTATGATTTTTTTAAAAATCTCTGTTGTGAACTTTCAAAAAACTGGTATCAAAAAAAATTTCCTTTTGTTTCAGTCAACAGTAAAATAATAAAAGTAGGGGAAAAGTAGAATTCCTGTAACCGAGGCTATAGAATAGCTGTCAACTACCTGGGTATAGCCATTTGATTTAAGGATATTAATTAAATATAATTATTGTATTGCTTTTAAGATTATAATTTAATCAATTATTTACTTCTTTGACATGGCTTGATGCTTAACAAAAAAAAAAAATGTCTATTATATGAACAAAGGAATAATGGAATATATGTACAGAAGCTTCCTTTCTTAGTTGTTGCCATTATTATCTTAATAAGTGAAATGGTCTCTGTTGTACAAAAGTAAAGGTCATTAAGTTTGATAAACATGCCTCATGATTTTTTACATATTGTAAATGTTATGTGTTTTCCCAATTTTTTTTATGGGTTTCTTTTCAGTTTGTTATATTGGGTTCCTCAGTCTTTAAGACATAAATGTTATGTGAAAATTATTTAAATGTAATTCATTTTATTTCAGGTAAAGTTTTGGTCTCAACAAATATCATTTATCCTGATAGGAATTATTATAGTGACATCTATAAGAGGTCTGCTAATTACATTAACCAGAGTAAGTTACTATAAAGTTATAATGATATTAATTATTATTACAGTAATGTTAGCCTGCAAGGTAAATTATGTGAGTATGAATCTCAACACTGGATTACTTAAAACATTAGTTAAAACTAAACATTTGATAAAAAGAATTTGACTGGTGAATTTTTTATCATTGTTTAGAACTGATTACTTTTTAACCAGTAGTTTGAGTCTCTCTGTCGAGGGACAACAATGTCATGGTACAAATTTTTCATTGTCAGCTTGGTTCAAGACTGTATAGTCACATTAGTGCCATTTATCCATCACCAAATATTCTTGAGTTTTATTATGCCCCCACAATGTGGGAGCATATAGCGTTGCACTTGTCCGTCCGTCCATCCGTACGTCCCGAAATCTTGTGAACGCAACTCCTCTTAAACCGGATGGCAGATTTTGCTTAAACTTACAGGGATGAACAACCTTAATGTGTAGATGGTATTAAAGGAAGGAATTTTTGCTGCGACCAAATTTAACAGAATTATGGCCCTTTGTTGATTTTTTCACTATATACTATGTAGAAATTTTGTGAACGCAACTCCTATTAAACCGGATCGCAGATTTTGCATAAACTTACAGGGATGAACAACCTTAAGGTGTAGATGGTAGTTAAGGAAGGAATTTTTGCTGCGACCAAATTTTACAGAATTATGGCCCTTGATTGATTGATTGATTGATTTTCTTTAGACCGGGCGGTCAAGGATATCCTACGAAAGTGCAAGCACTTATTTCCAGTAGGGTCCATCCTCAGCAGACTGTAGAGATAGCTATGCGATACAAGGAAATCCGGGAACCAGTCCCTAGCTCTTATTGAATAGATTCCTTGGTTCTTTTACATGCCCAGTGTATAGCACTGGTACATGCGAGGATTACCTGGGTTTCTTACCAGTAAACCTCTAGTTAGGTGGGAAACACTGAAAGTGTTTCTGAAAAATCCCAAGGGTGTTACCCAGGATCGAACCCGGAACCTCAGGAGTGACTGTCAGTGGTCTTACCAACTGAGCTATCGCGCCACCTTTGTTGATTTTTTCACTATATACTATGTAGAAATGTTGTGAATGCAACTCCTCCTAAACCGGATGGCAGATTTTGCTTAAACTTCCAGGGATGAACAACCTTAATGTGTAGATGGCAGTAAAGGAAGGAATTTTTGCTGCAACCTAATTTAACAGAATTATGGCCCTTTGTTGATTTTTTCATTATATACTATGTAGAAATTTTGTGAACGCAACTTGCCTCTTAAACCGGATGGCAGATTTTGCTTTAAACTTCCAGGGGGATTAACAACCTTTAATGTGTAGATGGTAGTAAAGGAATGGAATTTTTGCTTGCCGACCAAATTTAACAGAATTATGGCCCTTTGTTGATTTTTAGTTTTCAACTTGTGGCACATGTAGTCCAAAAAATATTTGACCTAGAGTCATAAGATTGACAGAACAGTGGCGTGTGGGGGCATCCGTGTCCTATGCTGTTCGCTAACCAACTCTATTACAAGTAGAGAAACTGATAGCGAACAGCATGGATCCTGATCAGCCTGCGCAGATGACGCGGCTCAAATAATCTCTGCATAATGTCATCTTATATCAGTCTCCAATCAAATGATGTATGGTTTTGTGATACAATTAAAATATTAGGTTATTCACATCTTGTACGGCTTTTTAATAGCCAATTGTCATTGATTTACCTGTAATTTATTGTTTTAGATCTACACTTAAGTTTGACATAAATATAACACTCTCTAGAAATATCTATTATTTTACCAATAACATGTTTTATTAACAAACAAGCCACACAAACACGAACATTCAGTCAGTAATTATTTATTATGGATGTTTCAGCTACATGCCTTCATTGCAAAGCATAATAAAAATACCGGAAGTGACGTCATAATGAGAAACACTTTAAACACAAGAAGCACGTTCTGCCATTTAGTGGCAAAAATATAATAACATGTAGAAACAAATATGTATGGTATGAATAAAGCTGGTTTCATATAATTCAAACTATTTTCAAATGAATATAAATTCTATCATATATTTTATTTCAGTTTTTCTATGCAATAGCAAGTAGCAAATCTTCCAACATTATTGTACTCTGTTTAGCTCAGATTATGGTGAGTTAACTACATAGTTTAATTCTATCATTTGTATTACAATTTCTTTATGTATTAGGACAATCAATTAAAACTTTATTTAGAAAATACTTGTAGAGGTTAAAAAAAATACAGGTCAGCCATTTTCAGTGCTGAAATGAAAGATTGAATGCTTCCAAAATGGTTGTAAACTATGAAAAAAAATGGACATATACATGTATTGCCTTATAAGCGAATTTCGCATGCACAAAATCATTGCTAAACAGTTAAAACCCTTAAAACCTTTAAATAGCAGCATAATGCTTTGTTCCAGAACTTGTTATTCTGTTAACATACAAAATTCATGAATGTTAAATAACAGAGACATTCTATTCTATTAACTTTTTTTAAAAATCAATCGTAAGATTATGGAAACAATATAATATTAACTTAGGGTTGAAAAATTTTATAGAAATATTTCATAATATACAGCTTTTTTACGCTTTAATTAGAAAAATATTTTTCATGCCATCTGATATTGTATTAAATGTGATTATTTTCAGGGGATGTATTTTGTCTCTTCTGTTCTGTTAATGAGGATGAATATGCCACTAGAATATAGGTAAGATGATAAATGGCAACACTGTACTTTCCTTCTTTATAACTTTCTTATTTTATCAGCTGATAATACTGATAGAAAATCTTACTGTATACTGTATACCCTACATTCTGTTGTTTTTGTCAGTCTATGGATGGACTGTGTGACAGCATGAAGGACGGATGAACAAGGGCAAATCTATATACCCACCTTTTGTTTGTTTGTTTCATTTTACGCCTTTTCCAACAGTAATTCAGTCATATAGGCGGGTAGTTTCCTAACCATCGTTCCTGGAGAGTTACACCGGTACTAGACTACCTTCCTCCGCGCTAAACTACCAAAGCATCTCCCGGGGATCGAACCCATGCCAGAGAGGTAACTGGATTAGAAGTCATTGACTCTAACCCCTCGACCACGGAGGCGGTACATACCCACCTAAGAGGGGCATAAAAACATACCAGCTGTATATTGTGTAGTATCATGTTTTAATGAAAGTCTATAGAATATGTCATTTATCAACATTCTGTCAGATTATCACATCTGAATGAAATTTCTTACCCTTGGAATTTATACTTAGTCTACTAGTATTATCATTAATGAAAGCCTGTTTTAACAGATTTATTATAGCTAGATGATGAGGGATGCTTGAATTTGCTAATCTGAACCACTTACAAGAGTGCTATCTTGGACTGACCAGTGATAATGTCATTAATGGAGACATGCGGCTATCCCTGGACAGTAGAGAAAACATAACTTTAACCACTAGACTTTAACCACTAGTCTTCCCATTCTACATTGTATTTATCATGAAAATATTTGAAATGTTCATTTCAGAATTAATTCCAGAATATGTATAACAAAAGAGTTTTTTATTGTTTATTTCAGAACAATTATAACAGAAGTGTTGGGAGAATTACAGTTCAATTTTTATCATCGATGGTTTGATGTGATATTTCTCGTGAGTGCTTTATCAAGTATAGGATTTCTGTACATCGCACATAAACAGGCTGACACTGAGAGTATCAGCTAGTCATACATGGTGACTTGTTATGACAAGACTTTGACACTTCTCTAGACAGTTACATTGCTCTAAGCTTAACATACCTATAAACATAACAGTGCCCCTAGCTGTAAGCTTTGTACTGCTTTGTCTTCAGACATCTAAGCAAGTTAGTGCTAGATTGGACGGTTCCTATGTGAACTGTACTGGGGTGCTTAATTTTTAGCTCACCTGTCACAAAGTGACAGGGTGAGCTTTTGTGATCGCTTTTCGTCCGGCGTCCGTCCGTCCGTTGTCCGTCCGTAAACTTTTACTTTAAATGACATCTCTTCATAAACCACTAAGCCAATTTCATCCAAACTTCACAGGAATGTTCCTTTGGTGGTCACCTTTGAAAATTGTTCAAAGAATTCAATTCCATGCAGAACTCTGGTTGCCATGGCAACCAAAAGAAAAAACTTTAAATATCTTCTTTTTAAATATCCAAAGAGCTAGAGCTTAGATATTTAGCATGAAACATCTTCTAGTGAGTGTCTACCAAGTTTGTTCAAATAAAAGCCCTGGGGTCAAAATTGGCCCCGCCCCAGGGGGTCATTGATTTTCCCTATATGCATATAGTAAAAACTTAAAAATTCTTCTTTTAAAGAACCCAAAGAGCTAGAGCTAAGATATTTAGCATGAAACATCCTCTAATGGGTGTCTACCAAGTTTGTTCAAATAAAAGCCCTGGGGTCAAAATTGGCCCCGCCCCAGGGGGTCATTGATTTTCCCTATATGCATATAGTAAAAACTTAAAAATTCTTCTTTTAAAGAACCCAAAGAGCTAGAGCTAAGATATTTAGCATGAAACATCCTCTAATGGGTGTCTACCAAGTTTGTTCAAATTAAAGCCCTGGGGTCAAAATTGGCCCCGCCCCAGGGTGTCATTGATTTTCCCTATATGCATATAGTAAAAACTTAAAAAATCTTCTTTTAAACCCAAGTTTAAGTTGATCATTTTCTGGCAATAGCATTAAGGTTAATCTGCCCTGTTTAAAGATGGGGCAACATATGCATATTTGTACAGGTGTGTCCATGCATCATCGGATACCCATGTAAATGTTATGGTTTGGCCATGGGTATCCAAAGATGGTGTCCATGTGGATGTGGTTACTGCAGGAACTATGCTGAGAAATGTTGAAAACTTTACCATTCAGTCCCTATCTTGAACAGTGCTCCAAGTACATGTAAATTCCATATTTGTTTAGTAACATAGGTTTAGGGAACAAATATAATTATGACACAAGTTGTAGAATTGATTTTAGATTTACTACATTATATTGACTGCATTACAGTTAACTTCATTGGGTTCAAACCACACTTTAAGTTTCATTATCTTATGCACATATACAGGTTTAACCTAGGTTAAAAAATTCTTTTAGCCAAATCAGAGTGATTTTCTTACTTCATACAAAATTCCGGCAAATTAGAAAAAAACATGGGTATGAAATTTTGGAGATTATTTATTTATTTGTCCAAATTATGAATATTCTAGCTAATGACTGGGTGAGCACTGCATATACATGTATATAGCTCTAGACTAGTAAAATTGTTGCTATTATTGCAATATTCACCATTGAGATTTTATTATGTTATTTGGGAAAACACTGTAGAATAATTAGAGTTGGTATTTATATACAGTATTAAAATGGGACAACTTACTAGTATTGTAAACAGTATGAACATGTATATATTAGTTTAACATGACATTTTCTCATTATGAATGCTACATTAGAAGCAAAACAAATATAAATGTGATCAATATTAATGTCCAAATATTTCAACAGTCTTAAGAAATTTGTGATTTGATAGTTGCACATGTTCATTAGAAGATCTCATCACTGTTTAATATGTAAAATGTTTTCTTAACTTTTTGAATCAATACTAATTGTAATAAAAGTACTATGCCTTCATCGCAAGAATATTGTCCGGCCAGCCTGGTCAGACCATACTGTTCAGGGTACTCAAGTTTTGTGCAGTTCCAGTCTATTACCCCCTGTGAGTGCTATTCTGTGAATGTTTGTCTCTCTTGTATATTTTCACTTTCATGTCTTGGTACTGAAATGCCTTTTAGTTCAATTTTTTAGACTGCTTCAAATTCAGAGCAAGACTAGGTTTTAAACAAAATTTAGTCATTATATAACTTTCAATGTGGTTATTGTTACTGTCTTACTTGCAATAAATGTCCACTATTCTTAGTTCTAAAATAAATCATGATATTTCAGTAAGTTTACATATATGATACCCCTGGTTATCTTTTTGAACAAACTGATTTAATAGTAAACTATTGAACTGTTTGTTCTGTGTAGACTTAGAATATGGCTATGTGATATTAAATACAAGAAGCTTACACCGGCTACCATACAGTGGGATATCTGACACAAGGAGAAATGGTTAAGGTGGTAAGAGGGCTTTCTGTGTAAAAAAACCACAACTGATATACAAGAATAATGCAATTTTATAGGATAAAGAATATATATATTGTTCTCCTCTGCATAGCTGTACAGATGCTTTCTCTTCCCAAGGTAACTTACCTGTTCAACTTTGCAGAATTTTATGTGTAACTCCAGGGGTTTCACATTTTAGGTTTTTGCTCTGATTTTCGTCTTTTAAGTTGCTAATTGACATAAAGGTAGGATATTTAAAAAAAAAATTTAATTCATTTGTTAGATGCCTTGTTGAACAATAACTTAGATGGTAATCATTGTTTTTTAATTAAATGGATATACATGTATATGATATACATGTATGTTTGTTTTGTAAAACACATTTTTGAAATGAAATGAATGTATCTGCATGATTTCATGAAGTTTTTTCATGGGTTTATGAAGTATCTACATGGATTTATGAAGTTTCTTCGTGGATTTATGAAGTATCTACATGTTTTTTTGTTTTGTTTTTTGAAAACATCAATTTCAATTTCCTGGTGTCTACGGGGGTTCTATAAGAAATACTGTATATGTATGTGTATAGTAATGTTATTTTGATATTGACCAGGCATCAAGTGCTCATGTTAAGGTGTTTCATTGTTTAATCGTTATTTATTTATACATTATGCTGTGAGAATAAAACTGCCATATTTCCATAAAATGTTGTATGTTATAAATAACTCCTGATACATTACATTATTGGCCAAGTTCTTTGATGTAAATTAGAATTGTGATCACGTTATTGGCTGAAATATACGACTTTAATCAAAATATGATTACATTGTTGTATAAAAAGAGTTGATCGAAATTGGAATGTGGTGACATTACTGGCTGAAATGTTTGACATAAATCAGTATGCAATTACAATATTGACTGAAATACGATGTACTTTATAAAAATTGTGATTGAATTGAATTATTGGCTTTACGCCGCCTATGTTTAATGTAATTTGGAATATCATTGCATTATATGCTGAAATATTCAATGTAAATCTAAAATTGATTTCTTGAATATTTAGTGTAAATCAAAATGGAATCACATTTTCTCTAGTTCTAAATCAATTTCTACATTCAATTTTGATCACCGATCATATAGAGCTAAGAAAGGCAAGAAGCGCAATACAGTATCTGATTGGACAGCGTGGCAAGATTGAAATATCAGCATAGTTTGACCAGGATATAATTAATATTATTATATAATCTATAAATAGCTTTGAAATGTCTTTCCCTGATTGGCTAACAAGCAACTTTTTGTAAAAAATAACAGGTCAATATCAGAGTATATTCACTGTTTTTTTTCCTTAAAATAGATTTTCAGAGTATATTCACCGGTTTTTCTTCTTAATATAGATTTTCTGGAAATCCCTAAAAGAAGCGAGACTTTGATGTGACGTCACGCCAAGTTTGTTGTTATTATTCTGAAAAAACGTTGAGTTGGGTGTACATAAGAGTCAAATTAGTCTATATAAGTTACCGTTTTTCATTTTTAAGAACAACAGGGATTAGCATGCCAATGGAAAGGGCCAAATTATGGAAACAGTAGACAAGCTATGACAAGCAAATAATGATTTCCGTCCTATGCAATGGCAGATGTGATAAGCCATATAAAAGCTATTTATAAATTATATAATAAAACATATATGTACTTTTTAGCTATTGAATATGTATCGCCTCAGTCAATATTAATTTTTTCAGTACATATCACATCATATTCAACAGCTAAAAAGTCCATATTTGTATAATATATACTGTCAACTTGTCCGTCACTAGCTATATAATCATTCTTGTATACCAGATATTAATGGAAAGATGTTTATAAATGTACGAGCCTTCCTTCAGCGCTACAAATTCGATGTTGATGATTTCTTAGATAGGACAAAAGATGAAATATAGCTTCACTACTTTGATCCAATCCAAACAGCAGTCACCTGTATGGAAAATGTTGAGTACCCTAAACTGACCCAGACGTTATTTAATATTTATGGTGATGTGATGTATTTATGTGACATGCACCAATCAATGATATATGACCTTTTTAAATTTTATGTGTACAAGTAATGTTTGATGTAGCATCATCATATTTTGCCCGATATACAATATAATTTTGTTTTTGATATTTAATCAAGATAATAAATTAGACTTGACAATATTTTACTTTTAAATACATTTTAAAAATTTTCATGAAAAAATAAGCATGAATCTGGAGGCATGCTGATTAAGTGTTAAAATCAATGGGTTTAAACTAGTCAGAGAACACATATCTTATTTTGAGTGTTTTTTTTTTTAATAAGCAATACAAGAAACAAACAATATTCAATGAAAGAATACATGGTCCCTGGCAGGATTCAAATTGGTGAAAAGCACATGATTTGAAGTTACCGTAGCTACCAGTACTATAATTAACCAATCAGCAGAGTTGATGAACTTACATATCTGCTTCAGTATACATGTATATACAATATACAGTGTCAATAATCATGTAATGTTAACTGCATTTCATACCTCTGAATTTTCACAGAACTTTTAACCAGTTATTCAGTTTTTTTGAAAAAATCTTCTCATTGATCTGCCTGTTAATCAGTCACTATAAAACCACTGTTTTCTTCAATATTCATGTATGAAACAAGTTGTAAAGTATAACAATTGTGAAACTAACGGAAACTACACAATAAGCAGTAATAAAAATTCAATGAAAAATATGAACAAATGAACCGCACTGAAAACATAAACAAGTTTTTTTTTAAAGATGTAAATGACAGTTTGAACAAGTTCTTTTGTTTAAGATCCATCATATACAATTTTAAAATTTGGTTATCTTTTATATTTCCCTTCTCTCATGTTTCTGTAGATACCTGTGAGTAGACAAGGTATATTGTTGATCCTTTATTATAACAGAATTAGTTCGAAAGAATCAAAGCATGCTAATACTTTTTTAATGAATTTGATGCCTTCAGGTCTAAGAATGTTACTGGCACACAGTATGGATTTATAGAGTATAATTTAGGTTTCTTTACGGGAATATCATTTTCCGTTTCCTCTGCTTTCTTCATGACACCGTCATATCTATCATCAATATTTTCGGAAACATTTTCCTTGCTAGAGGTCTGTTCATTTAATTTATGCTTTTCAATAAATTGATCTAATTTTGTTCTATGCACATCATAAGTTATTTCTCTACTTAAATCATTTGTCACTAATTCCTCATCGGGATTCAGAGATTGATATTTTCCGTCCAATCTTTCCTTTGCATTTTTCTTTGTTCTAGGATTATAGTTTATTATTTCTACACCTTTAGGAGGCATGACCAGCACAATTTCTGTGTATGGAACCACTGGGGGATCCAGTGCACCTTTCCGACCGGGCTTGTGCCTCTTTATAGTTGGTTTAGAACTCTCTGAAGTTCCAGGTTCAATCCCAGCCTCACTCTCTGACTCAGGGTTTTTTTCTGTTATTTGTAAAGTATCATCGTATGATGTTGATGCCTCATCTACCCCTGCTGATGTTGTTGCAGCTGATTTCACTGCTGGACTCTTCCCTCCTTCTGCTGTTGATGTTTTTCTTGAACTCTCTCCACTTGCTGTTTGAACACCTGAACTTTGCATATCCTTTGACTTTTCACCTATGTAAATAAGGTGAAAAAAGTTAAATAAATAACACTGAACTTTCAAAAAACACAAATAATTTTTTTTCACTTTCAAACTTTAATGAAATAGGAATTAACCAGATAATACAAACACACTTCTTGCTGGCAATGATATAGGCTGTAGGCAAGATATTCATCAATAAAAGAATAACGAGAACATCTGGAATAAATTCTTTTGCCTTTGCCAACCACTTTAGACTGTACCCCTCAATAACAGACATATTAATTAACAAGAGCACCATATGCGACACAAATGCTCATCTTTTAAAATTAATCACTTTTGACAAAAATTCCATGTTAAAAAGGGACATAACTCCAAAAATATAGGTTTTTTCCAGAATTATGCCCCTTGTCTAACATCTGCACCTTGTCAAGCTAGGCAAGTTTTCCAAGTTTCATTTTGCTAACTTTTACAATTTATGAAAAATAGGCTACATTAAAGTTTATGCACAACGACAGTAACGATGATGCAGCCATCAAATAGCTCTACTTTTTCTACTAAACATAAACAGGCAAGCTGAAAATTATAAAAGTTAATTCCAAAGACATAAATAACTACAGTGTTAAAACTAAGCTGCTTGGTTCACAGTTCTGATGTGCTCAAATATTTAACAGTTTAGGTATAAAATTTCACCTTTGTCTTTCCTATTTTTTCTGGCAACATATCTCATTTCTGACCTGTGGTCCTGATGTCTCAACATCCTTGCTTCCTCTATAAACTCCGTAAAATCTGACAAAATATAAATAGTAAGTTTAGGTTAGTTAGGTTAATAAGGTGAGTTTAAACATTCATGTATTTATATAAACTCAGTTGTGATTATGGCATAGAGCTTATTATTCCCCTTACAATGGTGAATTTCTACAATAGACCAGATTTCGTTTTTGAAAGTGTCTATAAGAATTTTGGGGAAATCAAGATGAATATTCAAAGTTTGTCAACCAACAGTATGGAGCTTGGTTAGACCAGACAAACGTGCAGAATGGGCTGGCTCTCTATGGCTGGCAAATGTTAATTGTTTCTGGTTCCAACAGAATTATCACAATTGAGTCTACTTCCAGGAACTAACCAATACTGTTCTACTCGGACTACTATGTTACTAACACAAGTTATTGGTGTTTAATTCTATTTTGAACAACATTTGTGCTGCATCACGACAAAACCAATATAGTGGGTTTGCGACCAGCATGGATCCAGACCAGCCTGCGCATCCACGCAGTTTGATCAGGATCCATGCTGTTCGCTTTCAGTCTCTCTACTTGTAATAGAGTTGATAAGCGAACAGCATGGATCCTGATCAGACTGCGCGGATGCGCAGGCTGGTCTGGATCCATGCTGGTCGCAAACCCAATATGTTGGTTTTGTTGTGACGCGGCTCATAAAAACATTTATACCATTCTCGGGAGGCTCTTTTTTAAAAGTTCTCCCTATAGGAAAACCCACGTGGTCACGAGTTTTCCAAAAAGTTTGGGTTTATTTCCCCATTCTTTGATGTTAGGGGTTGAACTGCCGGGGCCCAAATTTCCCACCAACATTTCCACCCAAACCATGTAACATGTCTATAACGATTGCACTCTCTGAGGAAAAAAACAGCGGTAACAATTATATTAGAGAAAACATCAATAACAATATTAAAGAAAACATCGGTAACAATTATATTAGAGAAAACATCGTTAACAATGATATTAGAGAAACCATTGTTAACAATGATATTAGAGAAAACATCGTTAACAATGATATTAGAGAAACCATTGGTAACAATGATATTAGAGAAAACATCGGTAACAATGATATTAGAGAAACCATCGGTAACAATGATATTAGAGAAAACATCGGTAACAATGATATTAGAGAAAACATCGGTAACAATGATATTAGAGGAAACATCGGTAACAATTATATTAGAGAAAACATCGTTAACAATGATATTAGAGAAAACATCGGTAACAATGATATTAGAGAAACCATCGGTAACAATGATATTAGAGAAAACATCGGTATCAATGATATTAGAGAAAACATCGGTAACAATGATATTAGAGAAAACATCGGTAACACTGATATTAGAGGAAACATCGGTAACAATTATATTAGAGAAAACATCGGTAACAATGATATTAGAGGAAACATCGGTAACAATTATATTAGAGAAAGATGATTAACAATTATATTAGAGAAAACATACGTAACAATTATATTAGAGAAAACATCCGTAACAATTAAATTAGAGAAAACAGCAATAACAATATATTAAACATACATGTATAAGGCTTCAATTTTCAGTGCTATAACAAAGCGTGAAAAATAACTAGGTCAACAAAATGCTACATCACAAAATTATTCCGAAGCTATCATTGATCACATGCGTCCCCTAATGTAGCCCAATTTAGAAGTTGTGCAGTTGTACTGGCAGGGAGGGCGAGGGGGGGGGCGGGGGGGGGGGGGGGGAGGGGGGAAATATGAGGGGGGGGGGGGGGGGGGGGGGGGGGACGGGGGGGGGGGGGGGGGTGATTGAATAGTTTGTTCCCCATATGTATTGATCATTTTGAAGTTGCATACTGAGGCTAGAGTGAGAGAATAGCCCTACTATCCTTCTAATAGGCGAGTTATGTGTTATGTAACAAACAAACCTATAGGTCCAAGTATTTCCATGTCTTCACTTCTGTTAACCAGTAGGACCTGAGATAAGTACTTGTATATAGACTTGTAATTAGGACTACTGTCATCATCTTTAGATGGTGGCATCTCAAAGTCTTCAAAGTTAGAAATTATAGACAACACCTGTAATATAATATAACCAAGATACAATTATAAATATGGTACTTCTCTATCAATTATCAGCAATAACTGAAAGGCCCTTGTCACCAGAATAGAGACATGTCAGTCTGAAATTTCAAGCTTTTTTATTAAAACATTATAATAAGAGGTTAACACACAGCAGAGTAGGGTCAGAAAGGTGATAATCAGCCGGCTTAATGAATAATGGCACCCAGGGCTTTAATTTCAGGGCATTAATCATTTCAGGGCTAATTTTCATTTTCCGGCAAGTCTCTGATGTTTTTTAATTTATCACTTTTATCAATTACTTTGATATTTCTGCACTTGAAATTCCGATTTCTGTGCTGTAGACCTACAGTAACTTATTTTAAAGTTGCTTCCCTAATTTGAGCTGCGTCATGACAAAACCAACATAATGGGTTTGCGACCAGCATGGATCTAGACCAGCCTACACATCCGCGCAGTCTGATCAGGATCCATGCTGTTCGCTATCAGTTTCTCTACTTGTAATTGAGTTGGTAAGCTACCAACATGGATCCTGATCAGACTGCGCGGATGCTCAGGCTGGTCTGGATCCATGTTGTTCGCAAACCCATTATGTTGGTTTTGTCATGACACGGCTCATATGTGTATATTAAGTCTGCTAGACTCAAGAAGCATGTTTATTTTCTCTGAATAAAATTGTTGTATTTTGATTTTTAAATTTGAAGAAAAAAAAACAATTTTCTACAAATGACGCTTGAGTGATCCGTGCCAAAAAGACAACTTTCACTTTACAGGAAGCTGTTTTGATAACATTAAATATGACAACATTGTTACAGTTTTTTACAAGTGCTTGTGTTCACTTGGTGTATTATTGTTATGAGTTTTCAACCCCTTGGCCACAAATTAAGATCAACATTAAAAATACCTTTGATAGATTAGTTGAAGCGTCTACAATTTCTAACTCTACCAAGTCAGAGGCTACATCTAACCATTCATCCAGTGGTGCTTTCCTGTCTATAAACAAAGCACATATAAAATAATAATTTCACCAAAATTTCAGTGCCAGAACAAAATGAAAACTCTTTGCCAAAGGCAGAAGACCAAGTCAGGTTAAACCTCCATACAGTCTTGCCAGCCTCTAAATTGTTAGCTACTCAACTTAGTAATTTTGTACTTTGTCTCAAATATATAAAAAATCGTTTCAAACATAAATCATTTTGTTTCAACCTATACTGTATAAATAATATTCAATATAAAATGTTTCATGTAGACAAATACATTAATGACCAATGCCAGGTTCTCCAATCTCTGTTTGTCCTAAAATGAGGGCAGTAAATTTGTTGTATATGAAAACCAATAATTCATCAAAATAATCTATGACAAAATGTCATTAAATGAACAAATCTTAAATGACTAGAATATATTAATTGAGCATTGTCAGTCAGTTTGACTTGATGTATAAAACAATATGGCCATAGACAGTTTTGTTTTACCAGATTTTTTCATATTTTTCCATTTCTGATTGTTTTTTATCTGCCGCTTTATCTTGTCTATGTACTCCTTCACCTGTCAAATATAAACATAAATACAACTTAATATACCTTCCTAGTAATAAGACCTGATATAATAATATACACATGTCATAAATGGTGTTAAGATATCATCAACATGTACAAACTTTAAATAATTTTACAATAATTGTTTTTTGTTGTTGTTTTTTATGAACATTAAAATTCTTATTATTTTGAAATTCATATTATTATTGAAAACTCTCAAGTACAATTTAAGTTTTAGTTGGAATTCATATTAATGTCATGCTTCATTAACTATAATAGTGAGATATAAGTCAAATCACACTGTTTGAGACAGAGAGAGATATACACTCATGAATATAGTACAGTAGGATGCACAACATTAAATAGTTTGATGATGTCATATGAATTAGCCTCATTTTGTAACATATTTGAGCCACGTCATGACAAAACCAACATAATGGCTTTGCGACCAGCATGGATCCAGACCAGCCTGCACATCCGCGCAGTCTGATCAGGATCCATGCTGTTCGCTTACAAACCCTATGACAAGTAGAGAAACTGATAGCGAACAGCATGGATCCTGATCAGACTACGCGGGTGCGCAGGCTGGTCAGGAACCATGCTTGTCTCAAACCCATTATGTTGGTTTTGTTGTGACGCGGCTCATTTGTTAGTAATGACCAAAGAATGCCAAAGAATGTATATATGACATAAGATAAACAGAAAACATATTTTTGTGTGATCATCTATTGGAATATATATCACTGTGAGGGGAGATTATTCATATTTATGAAAATATATAACAAATATCATTGCTAAATAGAAATAATCTGTGACATAAATCATATAATTTCAAAGTCACCAAAAGAAAACAAAAACAAAAAAAACAAAGAGTGTGCTTTATATAAATTATTGAGTAAAAAACCAATTGATTTACCTGCTCTTCATTTTTGCCACTTATTCTATTAGCTATATTCCTGTATGCATCTAGTGGATACCTGAAACACAAAACCATGTACTTATGTATTATATAAATACATGTAAGTCCAGTGGGAAAATCAAACCATTGGTTTATCAAACTCATCAATTTTATACAATAAAAACATTATTAAAGGGAGACAATTCTACACAATATTTACAAATTACTTCCCTTGCATTATAAATTTGTAATACTTTAAGGAAATACTCACTAAATCAATTCTTAATATCCTGATCTTGTAATTAATATGTTAGAAGTATTCTAGTTTTGTTAAATGGTTAGAACAGATAAACAAACAACTTGTTATTAAAATTACTTATTAGTGAAGTTTTAAGTCATACAGCTATTGTAAACTTTGTACAGATCCACCGTCATATAGTTATTTTCCAGTTTTCCTGGTTTCTGAAGACTTCAGGTGCCCTTTTGTGCATTCATTTAATGTGAAATTATGCCCATCTAAGTGTAGTTGATCAGTGGGCGGGCACCTAAGTAGAACCAATCATGGTCTTCCATAAGTCACAAACATTCCTTACATGCAATAATCTAAAGTGAGATTTGGGACAACAACAGTGAAACAATGAAAACTGCAGACAAACCCTAACATATGTTGACAGGAAAGCAAAGCCTCGGACACCGGCACATTGCCCACATCCTTTGAACTTGTTAGAAAATTAATGTTTCATTATGAATTTTGACGGAGACTTCAAATCCCAACAAAACTCTATGTCATTAATATGCTCTTTTAAAAAAATAACTTGTTGCTATATTGCTATATTGCAGATTTACTGTCCACAACTTACTCATATAGTAGAGACAAAAGCTTCTTCTTCTGCACCAGTGACCAAAATTCAATTCCTTTAATAGTATTAAATCTTCCTTTTTGCTTTTTTTTCTTATCTGCTGCAGCATTAGTTTTAACCTTGATTTCTTCTGCCATGGCTGCAAATCTGAATAATACAAAAATCACTATAAATTATATCTTGAGTAAAGTCTGAACAAAATAATCTGAAACAAATTTATAACACAACTTTTTAATTTAATTCCTTCTCTTTACTCATAGGTTAGTGTTCATAGGTAAGCAAAATTAAATTGGTCAAGAAAAGCACGGTCATTTAAAAAATAAATTGGTTACTGTTACTAACAAATATCAACCAATTCAGTGTTTGAAATTGTTTTTTTTAATCAATCAAATAACTACTATAATGTATACGTATTACTAGTTAGCCCATTTACCAAACTAATGTATAGCTTAGAGTTTGTTAGTCAGCATAAATGAAATGAGCCGCGTCATGACAAAACCAACATAGTGCGTTTGCAACCAGCATGGATCCAGACCAGCCTGTGCATCCGCGCAGTCTGATCAGGATCCATGCTGTTCGCTTTCAGTTTCTCTACTTGAAATAGGGTTTGTAAGTGAACAGCATGGATCCTGATCAGACTGCACGGATGCGCAGGCTGGTCTGGATCCATGCTGGTCGCAAACCCACTATGTTGGTTTTGTCATGACGCGGCTCAAATTATAGGTATTAAATCTTTCAAGAGCGGCACAGTTGCTAGACAGATTTTAAAGAATCAAAGATTCTTACCACTATGCTTCAAAGTAAAGTAGATCTAAATGTTAATTATTTTTTTTTATCGAATTATTTAAAATACATGTACAAAGAACTAAAACATAATATGCAGCCTCTACTTGTAAAAGCCTGGTAATTAATGATGACAGCATTTTGTGGCCTTGTTTTCACCAAGCACATAGTTCTATGTTTTCGTGATTGAACAAAAAAAAAAAATATGTTTTAAATAATTGGAACTTTGTGTCATACCTCTTTACAGGTAAGCTTAAATTGTTTTCAATTGTTTATTTACTTCTATATCAATGTTCCGCATAACTTAAAAATTGAACATAGTTGGGAAATTATTTACATGATAAAATACATAATTGACAGGAAATACATGTATAAGTCAATTTTCAGTTTGCTAGTTAATACACAGTTGTCTAACCTCAGACATATTATAACAGGACAAGTAACTGGAGATAAGCATAGTGTTAAGATAATTTTAGACAGGTCATGTCTTTTTCAAATGTTTTGCCAGTATGAAAAAAAAAAACAGCTAGTCTATAAAATGGGTCAAACTCTTCAAGCCACCAAACCTGGGGCTGGGGAAACAGCTAGTCCTATAACATAAGACTTTCCATTAGTACTACGCACACTCCAACTAGTGTAGGTAGTACTTACTGAAACGTCTTATGTTTGTAGGTAGTATCTACAGAAACGTATTATGATATAGGACAAGGGCAACTGTCCTATCTTGGGGAGGTGTAATATAATTTTTTGGAGGAGAGCCGAGGTGACTATATTCTCATTAATACATTTATGCTAAATAAACAAACTTTAGCAAATTAGTCATCTGACAAGAATATTCAAATCAAACAATTTTACAAAAGCATTTAAACATAATCTTTTAAACATATTTTTTATGTAAATTAAATGCTCAGAATGGTACCAGTTTGGTACGTTTTAGTTCGAGTACGTTTCACCATCAAAGAGCAACTTTCTATTCAGATGACACTTCGTACACTTAATTGCATTTAACCTGGCAATGAAAGATTTTTTCTACAATCATTTATAACAGGGAGTACTTTAACAAATTAATGTGTTAAAAACCGCTTTATTTTAATGCACAAAGGTACTTACACATGTATAATTAGTGACGTCACTATAAACTGTCTTGCCGGAAACTAACGGAAATTACCGATAAGTGACAAAAGTTTTTCATTGGCATACGTGTTTGACCGGCTGTGACGGGAACAACGGAAACTTCCGAGCGGAAATAGTAGCAAAGAACAGCCATTGGAAACGATTTTCGGATAATTTGACGGTGTCAAAGGACAAATTGCTCTTCCTTTAATATATATACAATAAAAAGTCTTTAATATTTTACGACAGGAATAAGTTTGCCTTGTCCCTACATGTAAACGGAGGATTATTTTCATCAGGAAATACGATTTCCAATCCAAATTTTGTCGAATAACACTTCTCAATTTTTGGCCGCCATACTTGATGTAAATGACGAAAGAAACCATACTTCATGAGCAGATTCGCCCCCTCCTAGCTTTCTTCCAGCCATGAGTGGGAGGCCCCGGACAACATCATTTGCTGAAGGTGGAAAAGCTGGTGGATCTGCACCATTTGGAGGAATGAAGACGATTAGTAAGTATAGTTCAATGCGTCTGTCAAATGTCTGTAAATCTGGGTCATTCATCTTGGATACCATGTTTGGTGATGCTGCTGACTACATTATCTTTAAATGCAGTTATCAAATATGTATGAAACAGCAGAAGTAAGTAAATAGTTCCAAGATGCACCTTTATATTAATTAATGACATAATTGTAAGCTAAATCCTAAGAGTGAATCTAAGCTAAAGCTCATTATCATAATTTATTTTCTAATGATGCTTGCAAACAATTTATTAAAACTAACAATCATCAGCTGTTTTGCCATTATTATAAATTCTGAACATCATGCATACAGATATCAAAATTAATGTCAAATATTTTATACGTGATGAAGCGGTTCATCCTTGCAGTAAAACAAAAGTCCTCAATTTTGTGTAAATTGATTGCTGTACAATATCTTGAACTTTGTCTGTTATAGCCTGATTATCGTAGCTGTACAAATACTGTGTCATCTTTAATAATGTATAATTAGTTAATTTACAGGTCTACTCTAGCCAGTCTAGGATCTTTTAAGTTGAAATTTTGGTAATCTAATTGACAAAATTTATTGTTAAAACATGTAAAACAGCAATAAATGGTAGAGCTGTCATCGATAGAAGCGATATCGATGTATCATTGATATTTTTTTGTCGATCGATTATCGATTCAAATTTTAGAAAATCGATACTTTTACTAATTACTAAAAGCCTAGAAATTACTAAAATATAAAGCCCATACAGTACATTAAAAATAGTTTGTTTAAAGTACCTGTGGAAAAGACGAAAATTAACTCAAAACTTAAACGGAAACAGGTGCCCTGTCAAAAGGACATGTCTAAAACTATACCGTGACTACTAAATGGACAGCTACTGTATGGTAGCTGTATTTTCACCTCAGAAAAAAACATATTTCTCTGTGTTGAAAATTATATATACAAAACAATCCAATTTTAAAAGAATAATTTGAAAATAAAAATCCAATAGATCTTAATCAATTATCATTATACTTAAACTGTCTTGATTTGAGATTCATCATTCAGAATTGTCTATATTTTAGACTATGCCCATATCTTAGCAACACTTTAAAATGGCTGAAACATTAAAATTGTTGGGACAAAAAGAAGGCTAAAATTTCAAAGCCAATTCCCATTTAGGAACATTTTGGGTTTGTTGATGAAAAGGGGGTTGTTAACTCAAAATTAATCCCAAGTTAGATTCAATGTATGACTGCCATTTAGTGGCAATTCATTTAATTTGAGATCACATCTTCATCGTAAACAATGATTGGGGCAAGGTTAAACACCAGTCAAGTGCCAGCACCGATTGTAAAAACAATATAATCAGTAGGCTATTACTAAACAATAAAATAATTTGTAAAATTCCTAACATTTACAAAATAAATAAATAAATATGTATGTAAATAAAATAAGCATAACAATGGTTTGACAAATCCTTGTTCTGTATGAACAGTAAAATTACAAAAATGTCATAAAAAGTCAATAAAATTGTATTTCAATTTGATAAATTCCTATTAAATTACAGTTATTTCCAGAAATGTATAATTTCAAAATAAAATTCCTTTGCATCCTTATTATCAACTGTGTTTTGTGCCCACTGTGTTCAAGTGTCAATACTTCAGTCACTATTATTTAACATCTACATACAAAACTCATGCACAAATTTGATTTTTTTATGTAATATTTATGTTTTTCTACTCTAGTCATGTAAACTAGTCATTCTAGTTAATATACATTTAAGTTTGAACTCTGTATATAGTCAAGTGAACTAGTGATTCCATATTGTAACTTTAGTCATTGAAGTGTTCTGCTTAGTGTGATGGTGTATAGATATGGATGGAGGCCAGTAAATGAATAACCACAGTTAATACTCAGTTTTATATTTATTTGATAATTTACATATTTCATAGCACTACAAATATATGCAAAATATGATCAGAGGACATTTATGAACAAAACACATCATCAGTTCATGTAAAGAAGGTGTTAACTTTTTTTTACTAAAACAATGCAGACAAATATGAGTGTGAAATAGAGGTAAATATATCGATATATCGGTGTATCGTCGATGTTTGCAATCCGATATCGATATATCGATGATATGCCTTTGACTGAATCAATGACAGCTCTAATAAATGGTAGTGTAAGAATCACAGTGATCTTTCAGACAGTTTCATTTAATGTTAACAATTTTACTCATCTCTAAGAAGTAAGAATATAACGTAGTATCTCCAGTAGGATAAGTTACAAGTGTCCACTTGATAAAGTAGAAGACCACTGAAATGAGTATACTTAAATTCTTAATATTTTTACAAATAACCAAGGTTAACTGGAACCCAAGCTTTTTCATGTGCATGTATAAAAAAAAGGACCATCTGTACAGCTATAGATTCATGCCATAGACTACTGTCGACTGCATTTTCACACATTTTGCAAAACAGGCTCCTTAATTCTTGTTGCAAATTCAAAGTAAAACAACAGAGTAAAAGCAGTATAGACTGACAAAATGTATGAAAGAATTATCTGAGCATCAGCAACCAAGTTTTTACATATTGGCTTTCTGGTATTAATATTTTCATCAACATATTCCCTTTAAATCTAAAAGTGGTAATTTTTTTCTCTTTGTAAATTGCAATTATATTTGTTTTTTGCTAGACATACAAAAGCTGCCATACATTTGCTTACAGGTGTGAATTACAAGATAATAAATTTATCTTTAATTTTAATTTATAAAATACTTTTCAGATAAAGACGGAAGTAGGGTGACAACTGTTCTTGCTACGGCAGGACAGGGTAATGACAGACCACAAGAAGTGTCATATACAGATGCTAAAGTGATTGGAAATGGTTCCTTTGGAGTTGTTTACCAAGCAAAATTAGTTGAATCACAAGAACTTGTTGCAATCAAAAAGGTTCTGCAAGACAAACGTTTTAAGGTTAGTTATTCATACTTAAATGCCATGGATTGTACTACATTGTGTTCACTTTAAAGCTTGCTTGAACACAATGTGCTCTGAGGTGAGCTTAAAAGAGGGCTTGATGTTTGTCATGTGCTGTTCTTCTTCATCCACAATTAACAACAACTCCTTCACCACATGGTAGATATCAAATTTCATAGAAATGATTTAACACTTCTGGCATTGCATCATGTAATGTTACAATGTAGCATTGCCTGTTTTTTCGACAAAATTTAAAAAGTAAATAATTTCCTTACTCAAAAATGGCCTTGTCCAGGTGTTAAGACTTGTTGTATAATAATAAACCTCCAGAGTATTGAATCATTTTCAAAATTTTTGTATGTCCTTTAAATTTATATCAGATAGATCATTATAGTTTTATGTGTGGACAAAGTCTGTTGCACTGGGTCACTTTTAAGCTCCCTTCTGCTTATTGAAATAATACCATTTTAAACTTTGACCTCCCGTACTGTATGTAAAAGTGAGAGAAGCTTTCATGATGTGAAGACCACAGAAGCCTGTTTTATGATCAATTACAAAGCAGTGATTTTTCTCACTTAATTGGGAAGAGGCCTGAGCCTCTTGATTTTGGGAAAAATTATCGCTAAAATTGCTGATTTGGGAAGTAAAAAAGCTGGTTTAAGTTCAGATTTTTGGGAAAACTGCATGATTTTAAAGAAAATTTCAATTGGGAAGAGGCCTTTTTTCGGAGTCTGTTATATAAGTAGAAAAATCACTGCAAAGGAATTTAGAAGTAGACATCAGCTGAATTTTGATAGAATACAAACATTTTTATGAGTGAAAATAATACTTGATTTATGTAACAATCAAAATAGAATAGTTATGACCATCTAGTCTTACATAATACATTTATTGTCAGTGAGATGAAACAAAAATTACAACAAAAAGATGATTCCATGCAATCATATTATATTATATTGTTATATTTTGTAAGAAATTATTTTGTTTTCATGTTAAATGTTTATTGATACACTCATAACTGTAACTGTTGAATTCCCAATTTGAATTGTATCTTTTTGTTTGACTTTGTAAGTATGTCCACTCTGTTAATAAAGAAATTTTTTCTCTAATATGATTACAATTATATGTCCACACTGTAATTAAAGAATTTTTTTCTAATATGATTACAGAACCGAGAGTTACAGATAATGCGCAAGTTGGAACATCATAATATAGTCAAACTCAAGTATTTCTTCTATTCAGCTGGAGAAAAGGTAATATACATCATGTACCTGTATATACATAAAGTTGGTGATCTTCGACATACATCATGCTTTGTCTGATTTTCTGAGATATTAAAAGCTTCCACAGATCATTATATAAATATATTAGACACTTTGCTGTCTGTTGTGAAATAATGAAACAAAAGAAGATTCTGCTTCTGTTATATTCAATTATTATAATAACAACTGAATTAATAGATAATACATTTGGTTTATGACCAGTGTTCAATATGGTTCACAAAAACTATTATATATTAGCTATTTGTTAATGAAATATAAATTTTATTGAAAGTTTCATGGTCAAAATTTATTTATATACTTATGTGAAAGTATGTACTTCAAATCTTTGTAAAAATTGTACGCTGTTGTAATAAGAACTCCATAAAGTTTAAAATTTGGAAATTAAATAATATTTACATTGGTTGGAAAACTGCCAATTGTTTTTTCAGAGAGTTTATATATTGTTTATTATGATGTGTTTGCCTCTGTTGTTTATTTGTCATCAGAAAGATGAGGTGTTCCTGAACTTAGTTCTAGAGTATGTACCAGAGACAGTGTACCGAGTTGCTCGACATTATAGTAAATCCAAACAGACAATACCCATTATCTTCATCAAGGTACTGTACATGATTTCATGTGTTTAAAGGGCACTCCAGTAATACTTAACAATATTCATTACAATACTGAGACTGATACTTAGATTTTTGTTTTCTTTTGAAAAAAAAATCATCTGATTTCTCGCTTCCAATTCCCACAAAAAATGCAAAATCTTGTATATTGTTGTTTTGTTTTAGATAACACAAAACATATGCACATTGATAATTGAAGTCTCAGCATTGTATTGAAATCTGGACAGAAATGAACAGTTTGTATGGCAAGCAATGAATAAAGGTTTTAAAAATTTTTTGTAAAATGTTTAGAACTCAACTGAACTTGAGAAGGCATAACACTTAGGATGTCTTGCTCAGGAAATTGAGATTTCTCTTATCATTGGATATCAAGTTAAGTTGCTTGTCTTGCCAAACTGAACTCATTTCTGTCAACACAACACTGGAGTTCCCTTACATTAACATAACTGTTCTTTTCAAGTTTATATGTTTGTAACATTTTCAGAAAGATGAGGTTTTCCTGAATCTAGTTTTGGAATATGTTCCAGAGAATTTGTATAGGGTAGCTCGACATTACAGTAAAAATAAGCAAACAATCCCAATGCTTTTTATTAAGGTATGTATAGCTTCAAGCCTTCAGTCTGAGGCACCCTAGGCTTTGGTTAAAGCACCGTGACTTAATGCTGAGATACTCCCAAACTTGTCACTTTCACTCTTGTATAGACTTCGGGGCACAGCAACTTTCAGTGAGAGGTTATCTATATGAAGTTAAGTTGCCGGTGATCCTTGTGTATGAACACTTATCTTTTTTCTCCCCTTTGATGATTCTCTAGTCATCAGTGACATATTATTGTCTATTTAACTTTCTATTGTGACTAATATTTCAGCAAACAGCTGCTTTTTCTTTCTATTGACTCATACAGAATTTATTTTACAATATTAACATTTCTCTGAATCGTGCAAACATTATCTCTCTACTTTAATCTTCTAACAGATTTGTTGTGAAATAAATTTTTATTAGGTATTGTTTCAATTTTGATCTTACTTTGTTACATTGTAGATAAATCATTTATATAATTTGATGTCATTTCATCAAAACCAGGAATTTAAATGAAATCTTGTGAAACTACACAGGAGTTAATTATTTTTTATTTATAGAGTGTTGTCAAAACATAATTATATATTTTAAGATGCTTTGAAGTATCTATTATATTACTTTGTCAGAACTTTTTTTTAAAGAATGAATATTTATATTTAGTAAATTACATGTATAGGCAAATTAACTGTCATGAAACGTTTTTTAGATCATAAAATTCTGATATACATATAGAGAGGGATAAAATGTGTTTTCTGTATAAGATTTCTGAAACTAAATTGTTGATACAATTTTGTTTGATTCATATAATAAATATTGGATTGTCTTGTTATTAGGCATGACTTTAAAGCTTGATTTATTATATATTCGTATATATATCCGTTCTTTCTTGGAACTAGTATTTTAACAGTGAGTGTCCATTTTAACAAATCCTTACTAGAACAAGTCTTGTATAGCTACTGGTAACTAATCTTTACTATGACTGTATTATAACAAATCTTCATTAAAAAGTTGTATACCAGGTACATGTACTGTACTTTATAATAAATCCTAACAAGTGCAAGTCTTTTTACAGAGACTTTTGATTATAACAAATTCTTACTTGAACAAGTGACAACGTCTTTTTACAGAGACTGTCCACTATAAAAAAATCCTTTTGAGAACAAGTCTTGTATAGTGACATTTTATAACAAGAAATCCTAACTTCTGTACAAGTTGTAGATTAGATTCAGTAATATGTTTATTTCGGTCCTGGAAGCATTAATTTCTTTTCAATGATACTAATGTTTAGTTGTCGTGACGGGGGCAGGGTGTTATAATGTTAAACTATTTAGAATTTTTGTGTAATGTGAAAAAGTGACAAAATCTGTTACTGGTATTGGAAGAAAAAATTGTTAAATCTTCGTGCAACAGTGAAAATGACAGATCAATCCATTTATTTATTAGCTCACCTGTCACAAAGTGACAGGGTGAGCTTTTGTGATCGCTTTTCGTCCGGCGTCCGTCCGTCCGGCGTCCGTCCGTAAACTTTTGCTTTAAATGACATCTCCTCATAAACCACTGAGCCAATTTATCCAAACTTCACAGGAATGTTCCTTTGGTGGTCACCTTTAAAAATTGTTCAAAGAATTTAATTCCATGCAGAACTCTGGTTGCCATGGCAACCGAAAGAAAAATCTTTAAATATCTTCTTTTAAAAAACCCTAAGTGCTAGAGCTTAGATATTTGGCATGAAACATCTTCTAATGAGTGTCTACCAAGTTTGTTCAAATAAAAGCCCTGGGGTCAAAATTGCCCCTGCCCCAGGGGGTCATTGATTTTCCCTATATGCATATAGTAAAAACTTAAAAAATCTTCTTTTAAAGAACCCAAAGAGCTAGAGCTAAGATATTTGGCATGAAACATCTTCTAGTGAGTGTCTACCAAGTTTGTTCAAATAAAAGCCCTGGGGTCAAAATTGGCCCCGCCCCGGGGGGTCATTGATTTTCCCTATATGCATATAGTAAAAACTTAAAAAATCTTCTTTTAAAGAACCGTAAGAGCTAGAGCTTAGATATTTAGCATGAAACATGTTCTAATGGGTGTCTACCAAGTATGTTCAAATAAAAGCCCTGGGGTCAAAACTGGCCCCGCCCCGGGGGTCATTGATTTTCCTTATATGTGTATAGCAAAAACTTAAAAATCTTCTTTGAAAAAACCCAAATAGCTAGAGTTTAGATATTAAGCATGAAACATCTTTAAGTAAATATCTACAAAGTTTGTTCAAATAAAAGCCCGGGGGTCAAAACTGGCCCTGCCCCAGGGGTGTCATTGTTTTTAACTATATGTGTATAGTAAAAACTTTAAAAATCTTCTTTTAAAAAACCCAATGAGCTAGAACTTAGATGTTTAGCATGAAACATCTTCTTATGGGTGTCTACCAAGTCTGTTCAAATAAACAAATAAAAGCCCTTGGGTAAAATTGGCCCGGGGGTGGGGGGGGGGGCTAAATACAGGTGAGCGACCTCAGGGCCATCATGGCCCTCTTGTTTATTTTAGAATTTATTCATTTTAAATTGTAACCAAAAAATGGGCAGTCCCAATTTCAGAGTTAGTAAAAGTCACTATTACTTGCTACAGTAAACTTCACTTATAGCGAACACGGTTATAGCGAACTTCCGGTTATAAGGAACAATTTATTTTGGCCCGAATTTTGCCCTTCTTTATTTAATATAAAAATATACGGTTATAGCGAACACGGTTATAAGGAATTATCGCTTATAAGGAACTCATTTCTTAGTCCCAATTTAGTTAAAAGTGCATAAAATTACACTTTTATAACGAACTCTAAATATCGTCTATTCGTAAATATATCCCGCATTTTCAACTTTCGTTTTCATTGGCACGGAATAAAACTCGCGGAATGTACCGTTTATTGTTGTATGTAATTCAATATATCTATGAAAATGAATTTGTAAAGAAGTATGTAATATTTTTCTATTTAGGATATTCTAGCTTGAGTTCTTGTCACAAAGATAAAACGGTAATTCCTTTTATCCTATAATTTCTTTTCTTTAATAGTTTGCTCGAGTAAAATAATTATCGGTTTTCAACATAATCACGCATGCTTGCAAACATAATCCATAGAAAACTACAAAGTATGCTTTATTGAAATGAAAAGAAATCTATATATTTTTAGTTAAAGTCACCCTTAAAATATAATAGAAGATATTCAATATAAAAGGAAGAAAATTGGAAAATCTTGTTTATTCTCATTCATTGAAAGAAAACGAGAAGCACAGTACAGTACAGTGAATTAAGAAACAAAATATGAGGTTTTATGAAAAATTGAGAAAGGGAGTAAAACTAAAATTCAAATAGCAAAGGATTTTCAAATTCCAAAATGTACGCTCTCGGGTATTGTGTCTTAAAAAGAAATAAATGATTAATTATTCTTAATCAAATGCTCTTTAAAATGGCGGACGATGTTTAACAATCAGTTCGTTATATGTAAATCTGTTCGCTATAAAAACTCCTGATACAAGGAACTAATTCGCTATATGCTTACAAGGAACTCTGGATATAAGGAACATATTTTGAATGTCCCAATGAGTTCGTTATAAGCGGAGTTTACTGTACATGTAGAAGTAAATTATATTAGAAATACATCACAAAAACAAGATGTGATAAAGGGAGAGCCTCGCTTTCAATATTTTCTTAAACATATTATGCTTGCAAAGCTACATAGCTGCTCTCTATGTGTAATATATACATGTATGTTTTATAGACATTAGTGTTGTATGTATGATTTTTTTTTATTGTATTATGTTTAATTTTAATTATAACTGTAGCCAAGATTTGTTGTGTTCTACAGCAACATGTCATGGAATAATAGGCATGAATAATATATTTTAAAAGAAATGTTTCATGTAAGATGTGTTTATATATTTTAGGCTTATTTTCTTTGATTTCTTTAAAAGCTCATAAGTTTATTTTGCATATAACAAGACAAAAAGTTGGGTTCTGTTTCAGATAAAATATATATATGTATATATATAAAACAGGAAAATTCCTACCTACCAAATCTTTTTTTGGGGGAATAAGATATCAAAAAGAGAACATTGCAGACTTGAGTGTCCAATATTGAAGTTAAAAGTTTGATATTTTGTTTTAAAGAAATATAGTTGATTTTATTTTAAAGAAAGTGTACAAAGTGATACAAAAAGTAACATGTGTAGAACATTTGAGCCACGTCATGACAGAACCAACATAGTGCGTTTGCGACCAGCATGGATCCAGACCAGCCTGCGCATCCGCGCAGTCTGATCAGGATCCATGCTGTTCGCTATCAGTTTCTCTACTGTTATATAGGGTTTGTAAGCGAACAGCATGGATCCTGATCAGACTGCGCAAATGCGCAGGCTGGTCTGGATCTATGCTGGTCGCAAACGCACTATGTTGGTTTTGTCATGACGCGGCTCATTTTATTGTTAGAACAGTGGCATATTTGTTTAGTGGGATGATAGAAGGCTTTCTGTAGATTGTAAACTAGACTGTAGATATTGCTTTATGTTACTAAGTTCTGTATGTTTTGGGATGGTTTAGAGGTTATTAAAAATTGTAAGTTTCCAGTATTATAAATTTGACTTTATAAATGAAGAACTGTTTCTTTTTAAAAGATTTAGAAGGGCAAGGCAACAAGGAATTTCTTCTAAATGTTACATATATTTATTCAGTAAACTTAGTTCATAGATGGTTTGACTCATTAATGATTTCCTCTAATGAATTGACATGATCTGACATTTCATGATTTGCCTTAATGTTGACTTTAATGGCTGGCTTTTAAACGTTTAATTGTATGTTTTGTTTCCTTTATAGTTATGTATATGTTCCTGTATAGTTTATAATATTATCAACCTTGTGTTGTTTGTTTTATCAAGAATTTTGTTTGGCTTATTTCATTAATAAAAATTAGAGGTTACCTAATGTAAACAGTAGAGAAAATAAGAATACACAAAACATATAATTATCTATTAAAGCATATCCCAAATGTCAAGGTTGTGATTTTCATTTGTGTAACTTGTTTTGTATAATTTCTTTATTGCCTGTAGCACTTAATTTTATGTATTTTCAGTTTTACCATACAGCTTAAAGCAGCTTGCAACAGTAACTTCACAAAGCTCTATTCATTAATGAGAGTGATGGATTAAAGGTGATATTTCCAAGTAACATATGTAACTCTATAATGTATTGTTATATTTACAGCTTTACATGTACCAGTTGTTCCGGAGCCTTGCCTACATTCATTCACAGGGGGTGTGTCATCGAGATATTAAACCACAAAATCTTCTACTTGACCCAGATACAGGTGTTCTTAAACTCTGTGATTTCGGAAGGTATGATGAGACTGTCATTATATTCTGTCTATATATAACAATTTTATAAAAAGCTTGTACTTTTACTTTGTGAGTTACTTCACATTATATAAAATATTACATTTTGTGAAAAACTTTACACTGTAGGAAAATGTGATGATCAAAAGAAGAATAAGTTTATTAATTGATTACTTACTTGATCAACAATATTGTAGATAGTATGATCTTTTATGATGCCGACACCCAGAAATATAAATTTCTCCAGTCTTTAGAACAATTGAATGATTCTTGTATAGTAAATTAACTTTGCAGACAGAGCATTAGGAATATAGAGATGTACAGAATTAAGTAATAGTTCTTGGTATGGCGGAATTTACCCTGTGATAATTTGTTTGACACTAACATAGTGTCATAGATGCTGCTCCGCTGTTTTCAAATGATCAGATTAATGCTGCGAAGTTAAAACTATGGTAGTATTGAACACAGCCTAGTGCTGAGTCCATGAACCCTGTTAAGTTATTGCTAGCTTGTACAGAACTGAAATTCTGTTCGAGCAGGTAAACCTTAACAGCAAGTGTGTTCTAATTTGTAAAATTTTCTATTCTATTTTTATGGCTAAAAAAGAACCATTGATATCTATGCTAATATTAATGTACTTTTGTTGTACAATTTTTTTAGTGCCAAAATATTGGTGCGAGGTGAACCAAATGTATCATACATATGTTCCCGGTACTACAGAGCTCCAGAACTTATATTTGGTGCTACAGATTACACCTGTCAAATAGGTATGTCAATATAATGTCACGATCCTTGAAGTTTGTGTCCAGTTTTTCCTCTTATTTCATGGATGTAGAAGAATATATCTATCTGTTAATAAATGATCTACTTATCTCAGTATATAGATGACCCAATATAGGGATCAGTTGATTTTGAAGTACCAACATATGATATAAGTATTTGTCAAAAATCTATAATTTAATCCAAAATTTTTTAAATAGGCTAAAAGGTTGTCATCTATTTACCACTTAGGTGCAAAAGCCTAAAAACATAAAATTTGAATTTTTTACACAGACAAACTTGGGCACTTAAAAGAGGAAGATAAACAAAAGAAAATTAACAAATATACTAAGTAATTATTTTAAAACTATATTTTCATGCTTATTTCACAATTAGAATAATTACTCTGGAAAAACGAAGTGGGCGAATGATCTGAAAGTTTGCATACAAATTCTTAATGGAACACTTATCTCCAAAAATATTTCCAGTCCCATCATGTAGATACTGTTTTGTAAAATTCCAAATCTGAACATTTTTCCTCTGTTAGAAACCTTTGTTACCTATTTATGATATCATCTGTTAAAAAACCTTAGTTACCCATATATTATTAGGTATAAAGATTGTTGACAGGTTATATGGCCGTATATAAACTGCTGTTTGTAAATATAACCCGAGCCGCTAGGCGAGGGTTATATTGCAAACAGCCGTTTATATACGGCCATATAACCTGTCAACAATCTTTATAACAAATTTATAATACAGCAAACATCATTTTTTAGAGAAAAAAGTAAGAATTCTTCATGATTCGACAACAGCCGTGTATTTAAAACTATATAAACGTCATGCTTATCCAATGAAAAGCGATGTAACAAACATGCAGTATTATAATTTATGATTATAGATGTATGGTCAGCAGGGTGTGTTCTAGCTGAGTTATTGTTAGGACAGCCAATATTCCCGGGTGATAGTGGTGTTGATCAGCTTGTAGAAATCATTAAAGTACTCGGTACACCAACTAGAGAACAAATCAGAGAGATGAACCCAAATTATTCAGAATTTAAGTTCCCACAAATCAAAGCACATCCATGGACAAAGGTAGGTGGTATATTATATTATTATCACTTTTTGTACGGCTTATTTTCCATTTGACACATGTCTGATCAAATTTTCACCCAATTAGATTAACTTTTTATAGACATTGTGTGAACTGTTATTTTCACCTTCGAAGCCCAATTTGGAATTATGTTCCTATAAATAACTAGAAAGACTAAATAGTCAGTAAAAATAGATTGTCTGTATGAAAAAAATCATGATTATAAGGTATAATAGGCCAAATTATTTCGAGAACATTGAACTTCCCAGTATAATGTTGTACACTTGTGGTTTACTAACATGGTTACTCTAACCAATAAAAAGGTTAATGATTGAATATTATTTACCTTTAATATATTCGCAAACCTTTCATGATATATATGCTGTCTTTTAACCATCTTTATATAAAATCCCTCCTCAGCATATTGATTTAAAGTAGCATTATTTTAGTCCCACTATTTAAAGAAGAACTTGAAGCTGTAGCTGCTGTCATTAGTCTCCATGTCTGAATTAGTTAAACTTTTTGGTCATAGTCAGACCTGGGGATGATTACATTGATCAGTAATTGATTAAATTACAATTACTTTCAGATTTTATTGTAATTGATTATGATTGATTACTCACATTTGCCTCTGTAATCAATTGAATTACAATTACTTTTAAGAGAGTAATTGATTGATAATTGATTACATTGAATGTACATTAAACCACCCCAGAATTAAGACCACCCTGCTATTAAGACCATATTTAAAAAGATTCTTTAAGTCAATGGTTTCATGATCCAGATTTAACCCCCTGCTTATTCACTTTTAAGACCACCATTATTAGTCAGTCCAATTTTTTGTTTTAATTTTAATGTGACTATTGAGATCACTGATATTGAAGTCAACAACTATCTAGATCTTAAATTTGTTGTTATGATCTGCTTGAATGCTCTTTAGCATGACACTTGATTTCACAAGGTGTGAAAAACTGTTATTGGGTTATTGTATGAAATTAGGTGAGAAGGTCAATTTTAGAGTGGTACATTGTTGCTTTCAGCACATTTATTTTTTGAACATTTAAATTTTCATTTGATTTATGTACATCATATAATAAGTGATACTGTAAAATTAACGTTAAATTTCTCCAGAAATATGTTTTCCTTTTATCAGATTAAATATCAAAGCATTCTTTGATAGTTTCTTTTATAATGTATTTGTAGATACATATAAATAAACATATTGTTTATTCATACAAAATGACTAAAGTAGACCATGGTCTTAAAGTATGTAAGCAATGATAAGAATGTTCACTTTTATCAGTCTAATTGAGGATTTTTACTGTATAACTAAAAAACAAAAGTTAAACTGTATAATGTAAAATAAAGGCATCCTTTGAACTTAAATAGTTTCCTTTTAAAATCTGAAAGTAATCAATGTCAATCAAAATGTAATCATAATTACTGACTGAATTTAAGCTGTAATTGATTAATTACAATTAATTAGGGCCGGGAATTATATTCGAATATTCGAAACACTACCGAATATTCGAACATTTAAAAACGAATACGAATATTTGAAAAATATAATTTGATATTACTTTCAAATTCAATTAATATCGTAAATAAAACCTTTGACCTGTATTTGACCAGGTGTTCACACGTTTGTATGACACGTGTCAACGATTATCGCCAATTAACTGTGAAAACTGTGGGGTCTAGTTGATCAAAAGGGCTCCGTTTCACACTTTGCAATTTACCTGTTTAACAGTTTAGATTTTTTCCCGATTTTAATTATCTTATTTATTGTTTTCTGTGCTATAATCTTTCCTATTAATCAATGTCTTAAATTTTGTGGAGAAGAATAAATAGGCACGCATTAATCGGCGGTTATGAAAGCATGGGAAGTGTCTATATTCCGTCAGAATATATTTATTCCGTAGATATTACACTCCGTGTGATATTTACTGCGTTATAGCTATATTTATTTTAAGAATATTTTAAATCTTATCTAAAATTATAAATTAATATAAAAAATAATACAAGTTAAGTTTCAATATAATTATTTGTTATTGGGGCTAAGAGGTTACGATGATTCATGTTACTGTCAATCATCACGCGAGTTACCTCCCGTTAATAAGACAAATAGGATTAACTGAACAAAAGGCAATCAAATTATGAATTTATTTCAAATTGTAAACGTATATGTCGAATAACAATATATAATTTTTTTAAAAAAAGCTGACGTAGTAATAAAGGTATTTTTAATCGTGGATTATTAAAAGCGTATTAAAGTAGTATAGTATTCGACGCAATCAATTTCGGATACGTATACGTCAAAGAGAAATATTGGAACAAATGTTGTAAAAACGAATATTCGAATATATTCGAATATGGAAAACGAATATTCGAACATCAAATTCCTTATTCGTTCCCAGCCCTACAATTAATGTAATCAGTTTTGGGCAAGGTAATCAATTACATGATGATTACAGTGTAATCATGTAATCAATTACAAAATCAATGATTACAGTTAATGATTACCCCAGGTCTGGTCATAGTCTTTTCCAAAAATAGATGTTTATAATATTCACTTTCTCAGTTCATAGTTGTTTAGGAGTATAATTGAGCGAGTGATGTAAGAATATTTTTAACTCACCAGAATCTTAAGGTTAAGGGTCAGCTATTGTATGGTATAGGGGTTGCCACAGTGGCAGTGGTCCATAGGGGACTTTGTGGCTAATTGGTTAAGGTTGCTGACTTAGTCACTTGCCCCTAATGCTGTTGATTCAAATCTATCAGGGACTTAAGTTTCGTTCATGGGAGGAAGATATCCATTAAAGTTACATTTAATAAATTTCATAAAAAACTACATAGCGACATTTTATTAATAAATTGGGTTTTATATCGACCCCAGGTCTTATTTTAGTGTCCAAACAACCAAAATGAGTTTTATTGGCATAAAAATAGGTAACCTCATTGTGGCGAAATTGGAAGTACAATTTCAGTTTGCATGAGAAACTCTGCCTTCGGATCATCTGTACATCAGTATTAAATCAACAAACATGACTATAAGTAGCAGTCCTAATTTAACGGTATATTTCCGCATTGTAACGGATGTTTTCATACAAATTTAATCTTTTTACGAGATGATTACTTTTACTGAACCCAAGGTTTAGTGCACCGTGAAGCTTAAATGGTTAAAGTGTGTTTGCACAAGAAAATATCACATTTGCTGTATTCCGGATAGCAACTATAAAACTGTGACGTAGCGCATACACGAGCTCATTATAGTCTTCATTTGCATGTTAAAATTTGTATACGAACTTTATTGTTACCGTGGGGTTTCCCGTTTAAAATCCTAATTTATTAACAATATTTGATGAGATTTACAACAAAACTATTAAACAGGTTAATGAAACTGTAGAATGTTTGATTTTTAGGCCGACGGCAAAATTATTTTTACATATTTATTTAATGTAACTTTAAGCTTATGGAATATTGGTGGTTCTAAGCAGGAACCTGCTCATGCCCGAGATCTTCCTCCACCAGTTAAGCTTAAAATTAGCTGTATGACCTTTACAGTATTGGTGAATCTTCAATGTATGAAATCTTCATTTGAAGTGATTTCTATTCAAATGAAAAAGCTAAAAGTTAAATTTCACATATATAAAGGATTGATATTTTATTGAGATGTTTATGTTTGTAGGTGTTCCGACCACGTACACCACCGGAAGCTATACAAGTAGTTAGTCGTCTACTAGAATATATCCCATCAGCACGTATCTCCCCTCTAGAAGCCTGTGCTCACGCTTTCTTTGATGAATTGAGGGAGCCGAGCACTCGATTACCTAACGGCAGAGAACTGCCTGTCTTGTTTAACTTTTCTCCACATGGTAATTGTATAAATATTATCTTATAACAATTCTAGTCTGTCTTTTCCTTACAGTGCATCAAGAAAAATTACATTACTTTTATCTGCAGTGTTAATTGTTTTCTATACTGGAAAGAAGAAACCATATTTTAATGGTCAAATTAATAATATTGGAAATTAATAATATTGGTAATGTTTAGAAAACTTCCTCAGAAATTTCAGCTAGTAAGGGGCTTAACATATAATTGTTAAAATAAAAAGCTAATGAATACTTTCAGTATAGTAGCAAAGTCTTCACATTAATTTTTGATGTAGTTTTCAGATATTCTTAATACATTTAGCATAAAATGAAAGCTACCTTAAAATACTGATTCAAACTAGAGGTTAAGGTAACACAAAATAACACAATGTTTTTACAATAACATTCATATGTTTATATGTGTTTTTCAACTGAAGATATTTCTTATTGATTTCTATGTAATAACTTCCATGGTATTTTGATTGTGATATAACTCTTCATTACTTTAGAGCTGTCAATTGCCCCTCATTTGAATGCAACACTGATACCTCCTCATGCACGAACATCTGGTTCTGATGCTCAACCTGGTGGAAGTTCGGGACAAGACATGGATTCAAAGAGCGGTGGTAATCCTGCAGGTGATACATCAACATCTCAGGGTGCTGCTGGAGGAAATGCATGAGCTGTACTCTATAGTGATTTCATTTGGAGCTGCTCTCTTAATGTATTTATTTCATCAACTTTTATGGTACTTGTACAATATTGTTTTAAATTCCCCCTTATGAAGGGTTTAGCAACATAGTGTGAGATACTACTATGAGAAATTCTGAAATGAAGGAATTTATTTTAGGAATGAACATCAGTGTATTGATGGTATGTGCTGGACTTTATGTTTTTGTGCTTGTGTTTTATTGTCAGAGACATTCTTACTATGATGCCTGATACAGACTTTTATGGTAAAATATAGCTGGAGGTATTTTAAACAGTGGGGGAAATATGAACTCTTTATGTGGTGTCTACTAATTGATTATATGCAGAATTAACATAACAGTTGAACCAAAAAATAAGAACAGGACAGTGTTAGTTCCTGTTGAAGAACTCTTTAATTAGAGACTTCAGGATTTGAGCAGACAGAAGAAAAAAATTACATAGTCACTTTAAATTAACACAAGTAAGACAAGTGCTGATGTGCTCTTGTGTAATAAACTGTTTTTATATATATAAATGATTCTGAACATGTTGTTCTATGAACTATAATAAATCTGTGAACATACTTATAGCTGAACCAAGGATTATACACTGTATATATGGACTTGTATAGAGGATAATTGTTGTGCTGGTGCAGCAGGGAGGAGTATACGACACGTGTAGTTGAGGATTGCGAGGATATCTGACAACTGTCGCACAAACGAAAGAATAAAAGTTGTTGTTTGTTTGTTTTTTTAATTAGAACGTTAGATCTATGATATTTAACATGTGTGTCATTTGCTAACCATTATATATCACCTTATGTTAACAATCTGCAGGACCTTCATCTAATAAAGATTTTTATGTTAAAAGTCGTATAATATTTGATATTTCTTTCCAGCATACAGGGATATTTTATTTCTTATAGTGTAACAAATTTAAGAAACATGTATTAGGTTAAGAAATACTTGTAAAAGGAATTTGAATATTTTGTTTTATTTAAATCTTATATATATGCATAATTTGTGTTTTTACTAGTCTAGTTTTATTTATAGAAAGTAAAGATTATGACATTTGTTGTTTTTATGAAGAAAGAAAGAAAAAACAACAGCATCTCTAAAAATGACTGATGAATGAAGTATTTTGATAGTTTTCATCAACTTTGCAGATGTCTAATATTGTTTATTTCTATATTTAAATGAATGTGTTAGACATATAATAGCAGTTATCAGTTATTTTTAAAAAAAGATTTAAAGGAATTTTTCATGTATTCGACTAGATCTCCTGATGATATATGGTCTGTGTCATGACAAAACCAACATAATGCGTTAGCGACCAGCATGGATCCAGACCAGCCTGCACATCCGCGCAGTCTGATCAGGATCCATGCTGTTCGCTAGCAGTTTCTTTACTTGTTATAGGGTCTGTAAGCGAACAGCATGGATCCTGATCAGACTGCACGGATGCGCAGGCTGGTCTGGATCCATGCTGGTGGCAAACGCATTATGTTGGTTTTGTCATGACACGGCTCATATGGTCTGCACCAAGAACAAAAGGTTAATTAATATCTGTGTCGAATCCAGAGACATGAAAATTATTGTCAAGTTGTACATCGAATATTCATGTATGATTTTTACTGAAGAAGTATTTAGATAGTATTGTTCAGTTTTTATACAGTGATAGCAGATTTTTGTAGTATTTTGGTGTATCGTCGGCATAAACTGCCTTGTTTTGGGGTATTTTACATGTACGTTTTCTCATTTTTAAAATTTCAAAATTTTAATTAGGTGTTTAGTTAAACTTTGTTAGTTTTAAAGGTTCTACCGAAAAGTTACCATTTTATTATGGTCACATTGCTAATATTTGAAGTAATATAATTGAGCCGTGTCACGACAAAACCAACATAGTGGGTTTGCGAACAGCATGGATCCTGATCAGACTGCGCGGATGCGGACCCATTATGTTGGTTTTGTCGTGACGCGGCTCAATTGTTCTTGGAGCTTGTTGTATGGGATTTAAAACTTAAAAATGTGATGAATCAAGATTTACTGTAGCATACCAACTGTATTGTTTGAGTTGTAAGTTATGTGACTGGCTTACTGACTTAAAAATCATGTGACTTGGTTTAAAGTCATATGACTGGCTTACTGGGTTTTAAGTCATGTGACTGACAGTCATGTGATTGGCTCACTGGGTTTTAAGTCATGTGACTTGCTCACTGTGTTTAAAGTCCTGTGACTGGCTAACTTGGTTCAAAGTCATGTGACTGGCATAAACAGATTTAAATTATGTGACTGGTACACTTGTTGTAATGGGTTTAAACCATTGCACAGTACATACAGTTAGTATAAGAGGGTGGCAGATACATAGTGAACCAGCTTAGTGTCACATCACTCACATTGGTCTGTGGTTATGACTTGTTTTATAGTTCCTGAAATAAGACATGTGTTATGAATGTTCTGCCAGCAATATGCTTCATAAGCCTCGGCTTATGGTTTAACTGTGAATTATGACTTATATAATGTGTATATAGTGTAAATCTATGAGTTACAGGCATGTTTGAAATAATACGTATTTGAAATGGATAATTGGTGGCATTTTTGAAACAAAACATTTTCTTAGATAAAATGTCTACTTGTTCACCTCATAAACAATTTAAATTTATAAGAATAGAGATATATTCTTGTAGTAACAAGTGTATTTGTATCTGTGAAGGGTACCTTATGATGGTATTATTATATAATATTTAATTGAATTATGATTTTTCTGGATTTTAAAATTAGTTCTCTATATGTACAGTTGTAGCAAAACAAGAAATGTCCTGAGTGTCATTTTGTATTGTTATTAGTTTTAACATTTGTCCTGCCTTCTCGAAAAGCACATCAATTGGATAAAAATGAAAATGTTTTCATAGAGACTATCTTTGTGTATACCCTGGCTTAACTTTCATCTTACTGTTGTTTTGTTATTTTTTACTTGATTTGGTTTGTCTTCACTGTTTACACTAACTACTTTCAATATTCCAGATTTCAAAAACATTTTATATACATAAAATTGCAAGTGTTCACTCATGCTATTTTGTGAATTTGATATTTTTAGTCTGTTTTTAAAACATAGAAAGTTCATGTCTGTAGTTTGGTATCATAGTTTAGTATTTATTCAGCTGACTGACTTGAAGTGGCTGGTATTTCTTTTTAAACAACAAGCAGTATATTTTATGTACATATTTATCACAGTGAAATAACACTTTAATGATTTTTTTTTTCTTTGATAGCAAAAATGAAAAAAATACCCATAGCCAAAAAACTCCAACCAGCAGAATGTAAAGGTTTTTTTGTTTCTTTTTTTCTTTTCTTTATCAAGCATCAAACATATTCTTGTAAATCTGGTAGGTTTCTCGAGAGTTTTAGAACTTTTCTAACAAGCTTGTTTTTCTTTTATTTGTTAAGCACCGAACATATTCTGGTAAGTCTGTTAGGTTTCTCGAGAGTTGTAGAACTTTTCAGACAAGCCAGTGAGATGTTGACTAGATATATAATATAGATGAACATATCAGGTTTGTATTATCCAATGTCTGATACATGATCATGTGGTTTTGTAAAACCAGGTGGGAGTAGTCATGTTGGAGCAAGTTTCATTATACAGAAAGAAATGTGAAATGAACCATGTCTTGTTATAATATCGCAATCATCACCTTTCTGCTCTCTCACTTCATTATTTAATATGTTTCATCATATCAAAATTGAGTACAATTTGAGTTTTGGATTAAAATGTAGAATTACCACACAGAAAACAAAGTGTATATAATTCTCTCCCATTCTGATTTGTTAATATAATTAAAGTAATTTGTGTAAACAGAAGTCTCTATAAAAAGGAAAAATGTGTTTATTTTTAGATACGTCAGTACAAAAATTCCAATAATTTTATAGTTTTTACATGAACTGACATTCTTCATGTTCACAAAATTTCTTCTTTCTGAAATTGCAGTATTTCACAGTTCAGTTACAACTATCTGAGAGTACAAGCAATTAATATGACAGTGAAGAAATGGTGTAAAGAATATTTGCTGTAATGATATATGTATTTCAGTATATATGATTTGATATTTTGCTGACTGTAAAAGTTGCATCTTTAGTTTTATTAGTATTTTTACATGTATTTGAAATAAGGCAAGAGCAACATTTCTGTTGTTAAATAGTCAAATTGTTTTTCCCGTTTATAATTAAGAGTTGCACTATTTTAGTTTTAACTGTATTATTTGTTGAGTATAATCTGCAGACTGTGAATCTGGGACATAGAGAAATTGTGTTACAGTTTGTATGCTAGATTATTGTATTTATGAACTGTTTCAGGCTCAATAAAATCTCGTAACCATTATATTGTATATGATGGGATGTGTACTCATTACATGCTAGTGTACAGTTGTCATACTATGATAAATGCTTCTTTTTGAATAATGTTCAAAGCTTTGTAAATTTCCATTTTTGGTGTCAAGTATTTACTGGTAATAATATGAAAGAGGTTTTTAGAACCCCACTGGGAGTAAGTGGGGCACAATTTTCCCTTATCTTTCTGACCTGCTGTCTGTCTGTGGAATTAGGATGGATTAACATCTGTGTCCTATAGAAACATTTGTAATTTTTAGCTCGACTTTTCTATGAAAAGGGGAGCTATCCTACTCGCCCCGGCGTCGGCGTCGGCGTTAGCGTTGGCGTCACACCTTGGTTAAGTTTTTCGTACCACCCCACTTTATTTCAGAAGTATTACAAGTATGGCTTTGAAACTTACCATACTTGTTCACCATCATAACCTCCATCTACAGACAAGAGTACATAACTCTGTCAAGGTTTTTGACAGAATTATGGCCCTTTTTTGACTTAGAAAGTGTATTGAGCTTGGTTAAGTTTTTTTGTACCACCTCACTTTATTTCAAAACCATTGGAGGTATTGCTTTGAAACTGACCATACTTGTTTACCATCACGACCTTCATCAACAGACAAGAGGACATAACTCTGTCAAGGTTTTTGACAGAATTATGCCCCTTTTTGACTTAGAAAATACATTGAATATGGGTAAAATCCACTTATTGCCTTAACCCTTTGAGATATTGCTTTGAAACTTTTAATGCTATTTCACATCATTACCCCCATCTGTACGCAAGAGAAGGTAACTCTGTCAAGGATTTGTTTTAAAAATTAAGGCCTTTTATCGACTTAGAATCTTGGTAAAGTTTTTAGTACCAGTCCACTTTTTGACTGAACTGTTTGAGATATTAATTTGAAAGTTGGAATACTTGTTTACAATCATGATTCCCAAACATGTCCAGGAGAAGGTAATTCTGTCAAAGATTTTATTTGAATTATGGCCCTTAACTGTCAATGTTTTGTATTATAGGCAAGCACTAAAAAAGTCGAGCGCGCTGTCTTACGGACAGCTCTTGTTCTTGTCAGATATGACTAATTTAAAAAATAGTCCCAAGTGAATAAAGCTTTTTTCCCCGAAGTTTCTGCATTCTATTTTATATATGAGTAATACTACCATACAAATAGATAATAGTTTGATACAAGGCTTTGAATATTGTTCAAAATGTGACTGCTGGACTTAATATAGAAAAATATTCACATTTACACTGAGTTGAAGTTTATCTGTGCTTTATAACTTAGTAATTTGCCAATTTATTTGTTCAAGTGTCGTATTTTATTTATTAAGCTTCTTGGATAAAGTAAAAATTTTAAGAGACAAAGGGATGTAAATGTATACTTACTTAATATAATATAATCAATGGTAACAGGGAGTTATAATGTAGTTTTGTATCTTACAAGGTAGATACTTGACCTTGGGTTGACAACCAAAATTTATTCAGACAAGATGTTAAAGTGTTTTCACAAGTGCTATATCTCAAGTACATGCGAGTCAAAATCATAAATTTGATATAAATAGGAAATGTGCACAGTCAGAACTCAAGTGTGTAAATGTGAATTATTGGCGGTGTTATATATGTACATGTATCATTCTTTAACAATTGTTGTTAGGGACTGACCTTTAATATCTTTACTGTGATTTTCATAGAGATATAAAATCTTGAGAAATGTAAATGTGACAATGGATGCTTATTTACCCATTGTTTACAATTACAGGTATGGATATATACCTTGCAGAAACCCAACAATTGTTTTATGAATGAGATAAGGTTAACTGTATGAGAAATTGTTGTTTTGTTGGATGATGAATGTTGGTCATGTATTTTAATGCATGTTTTATATAAAACTTGTTGAATGATATATTCTGTTTTTACTTCATGCTAAGCAAGAATAACTGCCAGGTTTTCTTTTTAGTTTCCTTTTCACATCTCATCATTTAATTTTCCACATCTTTGTTCTACAAGTTTCTCTCTTCATTTCTTTCTATTTTCAGTAATAATATTCCTGACACAATAATTTCACAGGATGTTCGTCTGTCCGTTACCAAAGGAACATTTTTTAAAAAATAAATTCACACATTTGTTTTTCCCCTGTATTCTTAAAAGTTTTTGAATTTAATAAAAAAAAAGTGTGAAAGTTCAATGGCAATAAAATTTAATTATGTTTTTTTTTATATAAAATATAGACAGTCTGTAGATTCTGGTAAAATAGTATATCCTAGATATACATTAACCAGTCTAACATGTGATAAAATAACTCTTTAAATATCATTTATAGGATAATTATTATATAGAGGATATTTGTTTAGTTCAGTGTAAGATCGGAATATATTTCACCGAGTGAGCACCAAAAGGTATATTTCACGAGTGGCGCAGCCACGAGTGAAATATGAACTTTTGGTGTTCACAAGGTGAAATATATTTCAATCTTACACTAAACTAAACAAATTTTCTTTTTATTACATACAAAGAAACGTTTTAAAAAGACATTAAACCTAATACTGAATGAAAAGCGCGCCAAATAATAATACAACGTGGCGTCATTTATGACGTCACGTCATTAAGTTGGTACCCAGTACTGTGCACGCTGGTATTTCACTGAAACAACATAAGGGGCTTAAATTCATATAGTGAAATTACCAAAGTGGTAATTTCACTGTTTCAATCAGTGAAATTACCAGTTTTATATCACTGATATATTTCTATAAACAACCGAAAAGCATGTAATAAAAAACACACAATTTTAATGGTCAGATTTATTTGAATAATACCATTGTTTAAGCACATTATTTTTCCTGAATACTAGGTCATTTGAAAACAAGTTTTTTGTAAGTATTGAATTGATAACGGTCATTTTGATTTTATTTTTTAATAATCACAAATTATTCTTACATGTTAAATACTCTGCTTACTTCAAAGGAAGTTTTTCCTCTCTAGGTCACATTTGTAATAGTCTAGTCTACTTAACCTTGACTTCAAATTTCAACATTGAAATGAAATTGGAATGTGCATGACTATGACCATATCTGACAGCCAGGTAAAACATTCGAACATGTCGAAATTTGGAGAATATATTGTTTTTTTAGCTCTGTATATTTTTATTGACAACAAATAATTTGATAATTTGTTGGAGGGCAGGTGAAGGCTATCCTAGAATAAATGAATATTTCAAACAGATGTTTAGTTAACCTTTATATTGCATTTGTGTAACATATATATTATAAATAAAACAACTTGAAGTAGATTTGCAGAGATTACTAGTGACAAAATTTTGAAACTAAACTGCATGTGCTATGATTAACTGTATAATTATTTGTCAATTTTATAGAATACAAAATGTAATGGAAGTATAATTTCTATATATATGATGAACATGTATACACTATGTTAATATGATAGACGACTGTACACACTATGTTCTCTCTGATAGCTTGTAAACAAATGTGATAATGTTTTTTTTTCTGTGTCTCATACATCTATATGTAAACATATTACAATGTATTACATGGTAAATTTTTATGACATTGTTATATTTGTCCTGTATGTTCCCATTCTCACACAAGTCATAGATAATAAAAAGTTCTTGCAGATTTTTTATGTTTTCTCGTTAATTTCTGATAACAGTTTTGCTGTAGTTGATACACAAGGCTTTATCACATTAACCACAGCACAGATGGGTAATTAAGGTATTGAATTAAAAACGATAACACTGACGTTACATCGATTTGATTTATATATAAACATAGCGTAAAAGCACGCTAATTTATATCAGTTCACTTGTCTTACGATTATGTTGGTTGAAATTCTATCTTGTTTGCCGGCTCAGTTCATTAGGGAGTACATGGGCTAGTAAGTCATGGGAAGCTGGTTTGATCCTCCGGGAAGGCTCAATTTCTCTGTGATGACCTAGGCTAGGATATTTTCTAATTGTCATGTGTCTGTCACCCCTGATTTAAAAATTACGTCAGATTTTAATAGTACAGATAAGTAGAAATCCCGTGAACATACCATGGGGCATGTATGATTTGTTAAGAAACTAAAATGATGCTTGATCATTAAATTTTGATAATAATATCCTGTAGTTTAATCTATACTTATAAGTTGGTTCCAAGAACAAATTCTAGAGTGTTTCCCAATTAGCTTGGAGCTTTTAAAGCTTCCAACAAATTGAACTGAAATAAATTACTAATTTGTAAGCTTAAGCTTATTGAAATACTCTAGATTTTGTTCTTGAAACCAACCAGTATTAAGCAATGAGCATAAAAATTTTTGCTCACGACTTGCTCCCTCCTGACAATGTTTGAACCTACACTGCCAGCAATCCTTAGATTACTTGTCTGATGTGCCACACCACCACTTGATATTCTTTCAAAATTTTATATTGGAAGCATGTCTGATATCCATTACCTATAAATTCAGCAGTTAAAGGTGTGAGGAAGCTACAAGCACATGTGTGTCATAAATGATGAGTAAAAGGTATACAGGTTCTTCAAAAAAAAAACACTTTAAAACCTTTAAAAAAAGTCACTGTGACACAAGTTAAAACTCAACAAACAAAATAATTGGTTATACTCCAGAATAAAGGTCACAAAGTTATAATTGCAGGCTATCATTATGTGGCTTGTGACTGAACTGTCATATATATGTCACAGGGTGAGAAAAATGTGCAGCCTGACCGCGACTTGAACCAGGGACCCTCGGAATACCGTACCATGGCTCTACTGACAGAGCTATCCGGCTGCTTACACATCTTTTCCTCTAAATAGTGAACAGTTCTGAACCGTGACATATACTTGTACTACATATAATAATAGTATAAAATTATAGAGTAAAATAATTTCAATAGAGAGGATTTTTTGTGTTAACAGGTAAAAGAAGTTACTTGGTGTGTTGTCAAAGAGACAAGTTCAAGGTTATTGTATAAATTAAAGGTACTGGGTATGTTGACAAAGTGATGGTTTAACAAAGAATGAAAAAGAAGATTCACCAAACATTGTCAAGGTAAAGTTAGGTTGAGGGCAAGTAAGACAAGTTATAGGATATGTTGTCAAGGTGCTGAGAGTAGGTAAGATGAGATTCTGTTGAAAGAATCAAGGTGATCCATAGTAAAACAAGTATCTGGCTATCTAGACAAGGTTATGTGTTAATTAAAGGCAGTAAGATGAGATACCTGGTGTATTATCAAAGTGATGAACATATTCTTGTAATCATTTACGCAGAAGTACATGTATATTACCCTTAATGAGTAATTGTTTACCAATTTAACAATATTATTTATGTTATACATGTATATTCAGAAACTAAACCAACTTATTTGTTATCTTAATCACTATTATGTTTTTTCACACCACAGGTCAATTTACATAGATATCTATTGGATGTGTAACTAATGACATTATCTGCCTAGTAACCAAGGAGTGTAATAACTGATATCATTGAACTTATTAAAGGCACAGCATGCCTCAGAAACAAGTATTTTTTTTCTCTCTTTAGAAAGAAAAAATGAGTTTTATAATGTTGAAATAATAGTTTTAGCAAAATTGAAACAAGTTGTATTTGACTTTCATACAAAATTGTTTTAACTTAATATTTAGTAAATTACTAAAAGGTGACAGAAGCAAAAGATAGTATTAGGTAATTGGCAATTAAGTAACTATTTAAAAATTATAACGGGATGAAAGATTTTGAGAAATAAAAATATAAGGATTTCTAGTGCATAATGGGCCTTTCAGCACTTAAATACTCATCAGAACTATAAATAGCACACTTCCTCATTATTCCAGTGGCACACCAGTTATATTTTAATTCATCAGATACTACTTATTGTATACATATTGTAAAGTTAGTGTTTTAAGTGTGAAAGATGACAGTTTTTTTTCCTGGTCACATGACTGTCAGATACAAACAAACGGTATTAAACTTTTGTTGTTGTTTTTAGTCAAACTATTCATTGATTTATTCCTGTTTGATTTAACCATAGTGGTGATCAGTTATTGGAGGTATGAAGGGGCAGGAACTATAAACAAGTTATTTTGGGTATACATGTCACAAATAACCTAACATTTTGAAAAAAAAACTGGCATGTTTTGCCAATGTTAAAATTTCCACTTGAAATAACATTTTTTTTATAACAATGACCTACTTTAGCAATAAAATGTATTAACTTTTATTATACATACTGTATATGATTATTGACAATTATGCAAAACACCAGGTCAATTACCTATCATAGACTCCATGCACAGTTTTAATAATTATGTGTACGAGGTCTGTTATAGATAAATGGAGTTTATGGTTTTATTATTGATAATTAATGGTACTTGTAGTTTACCCTCCAGATCACTGCAGTTAGCCATTTTGATTTTCAGCAGAGCACAGTTCAGCCACCACGTTATTCTCTGGCGCCAGCTGTCAAGAAATTTACCAGTAGCAGTTGCCTTCACTTTCAGTACAAGTGCATGCCAGAGCTGAGTTAAGCATGAATGACCATGGAAATGATTTCATGATCAGACCAAAACGACCAGCACATCTGATTCACAGTCCAATGCTCTAACAATTGTGCTGAACGGACGATTCTTAGATAAAATATCAGGGTTTTTTTTTGGACTTTTTGTATCAAATGTTTCACAATAATTCAACAAGTACAAGTATAATGAACATGTCCAGTACACTGACCTTTAGAAATACAACATAAAACTGTAATTGTTTATATATCTTTTTATTATACATATGACGTAAAACCTTATTATATATACATGTATACAAAAAAAAGAATCTTACAATGTAATGTTCAATATATGTAAATCATGTTTGATATTGTGTCTTGAAATACCAAATACATTTATAACAAAATTAATCACCGTCTAATACTGTGATTTACATGATTTCTAATTACTGTGTTAGAATAACTAGAAATAATACTAAATTTCTTTACTAGGGTTTAAAAAGGAAATTCTAATATAATACGGGAAAAGAGGAATATTAAGTTCAACACAACACAATCAACAGCTTGTAAGTAGTGATCACAATAGTCTAAATGGCAAAATTTGCAATAGCTTAGTACCACATCAAACACCATATGCTCTATAGTATTGTCAGGTACCAGGAAGGTTTAGCAGTTACCCTTTGATTTACTTTGTGTTTTTTGTGTGTTTTTTTGTTGATTTCAAAAGAATTGAGCAGAATTCAAAAATTATACATGCAACATTTTTAGCAGAAATGTTTATCAGCATGCAAGTGTCAGAGGTATATTTGACAGTACATCGAATTTCTATCAAGCTGGGGACCTGACAAGAGCAAAGAATGGCATCATAAATAATAAGTAAAGAGATCATTAATTACTGTATAACCTTATATGAATTATCAGTAGATAAATTTCAAAATAAATGCAAGACCGATCATGCCAGTAAATCCTAGAACCCCTCTAAACCTAAACAATAAAATTTCAAAAACTACCCCTAAATACTCTCATATTAATTCTTGATTTCTGTAAGAAAAAAATTAATTTTCTTACTATTCATTGTAATAAATGTATACATATTATGTACGTACAATTATCATCATAAAATCTTTTATTATAAAAAGAAATATTTTCATGTCTGTAACTTCCACCAAAATATTGAAACTTGTTATTGCACACAGCCCCCATTTACCAGCAATATTACAAACAAAATGTGATTATATAAGTATGTTAATAGAAAGTACCCGTGTATGAATCACATCAGGAAACGAGTAAAATAACATTTAATTATTATCCTTGTTCCATGATAAAACCGTCATTTCTATGAGAAAACCTAAGGGAAAACTTATGTAAACAATACCATAACACCTACATTGTATGAGAAAGCTATGTCCATTTCACCTATGAGTAAAATAATTATGTTCATACATTATAAACTATTGGTAAATTATGTCTGTATCCATGAGTGGGTAACTCATGGCCACATTACCAAAATCTATGAGAAAACCTGTCTATATCAACATATCACAAATTAATAATCTATGGGTAACACGGCTTTACTAATGAATCATCAAATTCTATAACAAATTCATTATCATACCATAAACGAGTAAACAATTTCTATAATATGTAAATTTTAGAAACTTATTGCTGCACATAGCACTTATGAGTAACCAATGTCCATATCACATATGAGTAAAAATCACTTATGAGTAACCAGTTCCCATATCACTTATAATTTACCAATGTCCATATCCTTTATGAATGATTGATGATGATCTATGAGAGATCCATGTAAACATTTCTCAGCAAATAAGCCAACATTATTTACTCTTTATAGGTCATTTACAAAAAAAAAATGATAATAACACAGTACAGTGATATATCATATGTTCATGTATACATGTATATAAATGCCCTCTATGATATGGAATGCCTTAGATGTTGTTGTTGTTGTTTTCCTTTACTTTAAAGTAATGCCATCAGAATAAAATAACTAGGCCTCTATATTAGTCTAAATTATAATTAAAAAAGCAATATAATACAAAAATTTGATTAGCACCAACTTAGTATAATATCTTTTCCTTTATATGTAGTAATAGAAAAAATAAAATTTGCCCTACTGTATAAATTGATACCTTTTGTAAATTCTTACTACAATAGATGATTACAATGATTAAGAACAATGTATCGCTGTTTTTTTTTAAATAGAAACACCACTTATAACAACTTATTAAATACCGGTATGTAGTAATGGTATTACACAAAACAGTAAAAGTTGTTTATTTTAATTAACGCATATCTGTTATATAACGGAAATGAAAAATGTTTAATTTTATAATTAATGATTACATACCGTTAATAAGTATTTACAGTTTGTCTGCCAATGAAATGGCTCTATTTTGTTTAAATTTTGCCAAAGTATTTACCATACAGTGCTGTAACTCAACTTTTTATGTATTAAATTTAAAATTTATACGTTAAATGAGCTGATTTAATGGACTCCGCCAATTAACATAATGCCACTCAATTTGAATGGGCGGAGCTAACTGTAAGTCGGTTATAGGTTATATACAGAGTTTTAAGAAACTAATTTTCTGGCTTCACTTAGTTCACTCGAAAATTAATTTCTTAAAACTCTGTATATTACCTATAACCTACATGAAAGGTGTCTCTGTGTAAAACTCCCTCTCACATGACAAATTAAAATATTCTATTATAAATAATTATAAAAAAAAACTGTAACGGCTTCAGATCAGATGATATCATTCTAAATAAGTCAATGTTTACCAATTCATCACAGTTTGAAATCTTTAAAAATTTGATTATTCCAATTTGTAAAGTAAATTCTTCAAAAAACGCACAAAAATATTTAATCTGTCTTATTACATAGGTTGTCAAAAACATTGAACATGTTCAAAATCTGTAATTCTGTATGTTAAAATATTAGAGACAGTGTAAAATCAGTGATGTACCAGTACATTAAACCAAAGCTGCTCTATACCCTCGACCTGCTAGATTTGGAATTGATAAGCCTTTGCCACCCATAGTATGGCCATATAGAGTATGGCTATGCGGCACATCTGTGCAGTTTCTTTTTCTTTGGTTGGGTTTTTTTATGTTGCACAAATACAGTAAAGGTCATATGACAACTTTCGAGCGTTACTGGTGAAGAAATACCTCATGTGCCGTTGTGTAAGCTAGCTGGATGGCTTCCTCACATGAAAGAATCCATAGTCCCTGACAGGATTCAAACCCACAGCTGTGAGGGCCCTGTCAAGGATTTTGAAGTCAATGACCTTAACCACTCGGCCACGGACGCAGTTTCACCAGGCTCTTTACTATTAGCTGATCAACTTAAATTTTCCTTTTCTGATATTCAAAGAATAAGCCGGTTAAGGGTGTACTTTTTAACCTGCTGAATTTCTTAGATGGAATAAGCTCATTTCTATTTTAGGAACTAGAGTCTATCCTTTATCAATAAGATGAAAACTGAAGTTGGTGGTAGAGGCTCATCACTTTCCGTTGCAGCAAGTAAGGGTTGCTAAGCTTGGCTCTATAACTAATTAACTATACACCATACATTGTAGTATCAGATGAATGATAATATATGTCAAATGGGAAATTAAAAATAAAATAAAATTTAAAAGGTTGCAGGATCACAGCAAAATAACATCCACTGCAAACATTTTGGTTTCAATAGCAACAAATTCCATCATAAAATTTTACAACTAGTAAAACATTGAATGTGGAAAATACAGAAGGCTTAGTTTATTTTTGAAGTTGTAAAAGTTACAATTTTTTTGGCACCAAGCCCTCAGTATCTCAGCTTTCCCAACACAAAAATTTAAGAATATTTTGAAAATCAACCCAGTAAAACTTTTTTCATCTTGCTTCTTGCAGAATCCTCATCATCAGTTTCACTGTCACTACACACAGACGTGTACGAACATTGTGGTGAGCATAAATACTGTAACAGGGGAAGACGATACTTGCCACAAAAATCTACAAACTTCACATTCTCTACTTTAGAGCTGAAGTACACACCTGTAAAACAAATCACAATCTTTAAATTTTATACACTGTTATTCAGAATGTAAATTACCTTTCACTGATTAAAATGTAATGATGCTAAGTTATTTAACTTCAAAAACCTTCCAAAAGAAATTAGCCTTTATTTCTGTATATTTTCTTTATAATACAGTAAAAAAACGCTCTATAAAGACCATCAAAGGGACTAGATCAAAGTGGTCACAGGATGGTCACATAAGTATACATTATTACGAAGGCATTATAATTTATATGCATTTTATGACCATATTCCATTTTGGTCATTATGTTTGAACATATTCAAATAATATGTATCATAACCGTTATATACTGAGAGATGTTATAATATCTATTGTGATAAGAGCAGAACAAAATTTGAAGAAGCTTGATATAAGATTAAAATTGATCTTATATTAATAGTGTGGTGTCCTTAATTTCCATATGGTCTTGAGTATGGTTTATATATAGCTTATTGTAACAGAGGACTGCTAGCCTTTATTAAAGTTTATACTTGGAATAACTACAAAATGAAAATAGACCTTAAATACTTTCTACATAGTTTATACACATGTTCGATGTATATCATATAAATTGATATGAGCCATGACAAGACAAAACCAACATAGTGGGTTTGTGACCAGCAAGGATCCAGACCAGCCTGCGCATCAGTGCAGTCTGATCAGGATCCATGCTGTTCGCTAACTAACTCTATTACAAGTAGAGAAACAGATAGCGAACAGCATGGATCCTGATCAGACTGCGCGAATGCGCAGGCTGGTCTGGATCCATGCTGATCGCAAACCCACTATGTTGGTTTTGTCGTGACACAGCTCAATTATTATACCTTTGCATTTTGGATTGACACATCTTTCAGCAGAAGACAGGTACTTCACAAGGTGAACTGGCAAATCAGCAGTTGAATACTTGACCCGGTCAATTTTGATGACTCGACCAGCTAGTTCCATTAAAGATGGGGGATCAAAGCTTAGATCTTGTACAAATCTATTAACAAGTGGATTGTTTCTAAGACTAAGTTCCTTCAAGTTGAGGGCAACTATTTCTTGAGGTAATGTAGATAACCGATTGTTGTGTAGACTGAGTGAGCGTAGTTTCCTGAGATGTGAGAATGTTGGTGGTAGACTGTGCAGCTGGTTATCACAGAGAACAAGAGAGGTCATTCGATGTAAAGTGCCGAGCTCTGCTGGAACTTCTTGTAATGAATTTCCTCCCAAATACAGCACTTCCAACCTGAAATTGTTCCACAGGAGAAAAATTGGTTAGACTATCTGTATCATGATTTTACATTATACATACTCACGATACTCTAACTAATCTAAGACTTGTCAAAGAGACATGGAGATATCTTTTGAATAGGAAATGTCTTTTAAAAAGGTTTGACAGTTGGAAAAACAGTCTGTTAAAGGGTCAAATACATTGTAATTAGGTAATACAATAAAGAGTAAATTGGGAGTACATGTGAGCTTGGTATATTGTCATAATTTATGCAAATTTATAACTACATGTAGTAATAGACAACTTAGTATGCAGCATGTTCCAAGAACAAACTTACAAAATCATAAAGGTGAGGCTCCTAGTTATCAAAAGGTCATGCCCTGTGAGACAAAAAAAAAAGAATACGCAAATAGGCACATATAATATATAATGTGCATATAATGAATGAAAACAATAATGATACTTACTTTGACAAGCCTTTTATAGCACCAGGTATAGACTTCAGGTTATTTGCACCTATGTGTAATGTTTTTAAATTCTTCAACTCTGTCAATTGCATGGGGAAGTCCGTGAATCTGTTGCCACTGAAATTCAATGTCTCTAAAGAAGTGACAAGTCCAAAATCTTTAGGCAAAGAGTTTTCATCCAGTAGGTTATTTCTTGCAGTAAATGTAGTCAGGCTTTGTAGATGCAGAATTTCCATCCCAATTGATGTCAAACCATTGTTGCTAATATCAAGGTTTATTAGATTAAGAAATGTTCCCAATTCGCCAGGAAACGCCACGAAACAATTGTGACTTAATTGAATAGATTTCCAAGACGTCGGATCCTCTGAAAGATATTTTGGCAACACTTCGAGTTCACTGTGTGACAAATCCTCCGAATTGTCATCATTAAATTCACTATCTGAGGATGATGGCCAGTCCACATAATTTTGAGCCATTCTAGAGCTCTAGAACTAGAAGCTCTCACCGATCCTTTCACTTATTGTACAGTATCAAATACTCATTTGCCTTATGCAATGGTATAAATCAGTACAATATTCAGGGCAATCATGATCACCAGTAAGCCCCATGATTTCTTGATTTATATAACGAACATATCCGAAGCATACCAAATAAAACTGGGACACTTCGGTTGAAAATTAGGTCATATGATCACTCGGTACTTCGTCGGAGTTTGACGGAAAATTCCGGAAAGATGTGTTTACGTATGAGACGTGAAATGCTTTTGGAAAACGTTATTTATGTAAATGTTTCTGTTACTTTTGGAAACAGAAATTACTAAAGTCAATATCAATTAAACATTTACAAATTATTATTATCCAATTGGGATAAGCGAAAAATTGGTATAAATACTATAGCTGTTCTTCGATTAATATCGACGGCCGCGTGGCCTAATGGATAAGGCGTCTGACTTCGAATCAGAAGATTGCGAGTTCGAGTCTCGTCGTGGTCGTATATTTTTAATCCTTTTTTCCAAGAATATGTATTCCATTAATAAGCAACGGATCCAGAAATGATTATCTGGAGTTATGCGGACATGGTGACTAAAAATTTTACTCAGAAACTTAAAGACCAAGCAGCATAGCTCCGGATTCATGCTAATTTTCATGACAATTTTAAAAATGTAAAATATTTTGAAGTGAACAAAGAAAGTAATTTACGGGACTTAATAATCCACGTTAATTACCAAAAAAGGTAAAAATATACATAAACACATCTTACTGCGTTAAAAACGCAGTAGAATTATAGTGAAATCTTGATACTGCATAAGCAGTCATTTATCGCACATAACATGCGAATAATTAATTAGATATTGAATCTTTTTACTTTTCTTAAGATCTCAATACATCAGATTGAGGTCGGAAAATGGTTTGATAATTGTAAGATTCTGGCGTCTACCTGAAAGTCCAACCATTTTTCCAACCGTCATCCGACGTAAGAACCTGACTTAATCTGACGTCAGTGTGGCGTCTTGTGTTTGCTGTGTAGCAATAGCTAAGCTCAACATCCATCGGAAGCAATGGTGCTTAGAATCAGAGATATTTAATTTAACACATATTGGTAAACACCATAAGGAATTGTGCTTCAAACTTGACAACTACCACCTGCTTATCAATACCTAAGAAATAAAGTACTTCAAACTCAACTTCTATCGGTCAACACCCTAAACCATATTGCCCGTAACTCAACGTCTACCGGTCAACACCTAAGCAATAGTGCTACAGCCTTAACACCAACAGCTCCACACCTTTGAACTGGCTGTCAAAACTCAATATCTACCTGTTAACACCTTACCAATATTGCTTTGACAGACATAAGCATTTCTCAGTCAATACCTTTGCGATGTTCCTTTCGGACCTCAAAACTTACCATTCAACAGCTTAGCAATGTTGCTTCAAACCTCAAAATCTATACCGGTTTACACCTTAGCAATGTTGCTTCAGACCTCACCGATCAACACCTAGACAATGTTGTTTCGGACCTCAACATCTATACCGTTCCATATTGCTTCAGACCTAAACATTTATCAGTCAACACATTAGCAATATTGCTTCAGATCTCAACATATATCGTTCAACACCTTAGCAAAGTTGCTTCATGCTTCAACATATATCGTTCAACACCTTAGCCAAGTTGCTTCATTCTTCAACATATATCGCTCAACACCTTAGCAAAGTTGCTTCATGCTTCAACATATGTCGTTCAACACCTTAGCAAAGTTGCTTCATGCTTCAACATTAAAATCGTCCAACACCTTAGCAAAGTTGCTTCAAGCTTCAACATATATCGTTCAACACCTTAGCAAAGTTGTTTCATGCTTCAACATTTGCCATGTTGAATCAAACCTTAACATCTACCAGTCAACACCTCAACAATGTTAATTCAGACATCAACATATACATCTGGCAGCACCTTATCAAAGTTGCTTCAAACTCAACACCTACCGGTCAACACATTCGAATAATTGCCTCAGACCTCAACACCTCAGCAATGTTGCTTCAGACCTCATCATCTATCAGTCAACACCTCAGCACTGTTGCTTCAGACCTCATCATCTATCAGTCAACACCTCAGCACTGTTGCTTCAGACCTCATCATCTATCAGTCAACACCTCAGCACTGTTGCTTCAGACCTCATCATCTATCAGTCAACACATCAGCAATGTTGCCTCAGACCTTAAAATTTATCAGTTAACACCTCATGCAGCAATGTTACTTCAGACCTCATCATCTATCAGTCAAAACCTCAGCAATGTTGCTTCAGACCTCATCATCTATCAGTCAACACCACAGCACTGTTGCTTCAGACCTCAACATCTATCAGTCAACACCTCATGCAGCAATGTTGCTTCAGACCTCATCATCCATCAGTCAATAAATCAGTACTGTTGCTTCAGACCTCATCATCTGTCAGTCAACACCTCAGCACTGTTGCTTCAGACCCCATCATCTATCAGTCAACATCTCAGCACTGTTGCTTCAGACCTCATCATCTGTCAGTAAACACCTCAGCAATGTTGCTTCAGACCTCATCATCTATCAGTCAACACCTCAGCACTGTTGCTTCAGCCCTTAACATCTATCAGTCAACACCTCATGCAGCAATGTTGCTTCAGACATCATCATCTATCAGTCAACACCTCAGCACTGTTGCTTCAGACCTCAACATCTATCAGTCAACACCTCATGCAGCAATATTGCTTCAGACCTCAACATTTATCAGTCAACACCTCAGAAATGTTGCTTCAGACCTCATCATCTATCAGTCAACACATCAGCACTGTTGCTTCAGACCTCATCATCTATCAGTCAACACCTCAGCAATGTTGCTTCAGACCTCATCATCTATCAGTCAACACCTCAGCAATATTGCTTCAGCCTTCATCATCTATCAGTCAACACCTCAGCAATGTTGCTTCAGACCTCATCATCTATCAGTCAACACCTCAGCAATATTGCTTCAGAACTCATCATCTATCAGTCAACACCTCAGCAATGTTGCTTCAGACCTCATCATCTATCAGTCAACACCTCAGCAATGTTGCTTCAGACCTCAACATTTATCAGTCAACACCTCATGCAGCAATGTTGCTTCAGACCTCAACATTTATCAGTCAACACCTCAGCAATTTTGCTTCAAACCTCATCATCTATCAGTCAACACCTCATTAATGTTGCTTCAAACCTCAACATCTATCAGTCAACACCTCATCAATGTTGCTTCAAACCTCAAACATTTATCAGTCAACACCTCAGCAATTTTGCTTCAGACCTCATCATCTATCAGTCAACACCTCAGCAATGTTGCTTCAGACCTCATCATCTATTAGTCAACAACTCAGCAATGTTGCTGCAGACCTCATCATCTATCAGTCAACACCTCAGCAATGTTGTTTCAGACCTCATCATCTATCAGTCAACACCTCAGCAATGTTGCTTCAGACCTCATTATCTATCAGTCAACACATCAGCAATGTTGCTTCAGACCTCATCATCTATCAGTCAACACCTCAGCAATATTGCTTCAGACCTCATCATCTATCAGTTAACACCTCATGAAGCAATGTTGCTTCAGACCTCATCATCTATCAGTCAACACCTCAGCAATGTTGCTTCAGACCTCATCATCTATCAGTCAACACCTCAGCAATGTTGCTTCAGACCTCATCATCTATCAGTCAACACCTCAGCACTGTTGCTTCAGACCTCATCATCTATCAGTCAACACATCAGCAATGTTGCTTCAGACCTCATCATCTATCAGTCAACACCTCAGCAATGTTGCTTCAGACCTCATCATCTATCAGTTAACACCTCATGCAGCAATGTTGCTTCAGACCTCATCATCTACCAGTTAACACCTCATGAAGCAATGTTGCTTCAGACCTCATCATCTATCAGTTAACACATCAGCAATATTGCTTCAGACCTCAACATTTATTAGTCAACACCTCAGCATTGTTGCTTCAGACCTCAACATTTATTAGTCAACACCTCAGCAATGTTGCTTCAGACCTCATCATCTATCAGTCAACATATCAGCAATGTTGCTTCAGACCTCATCATCTATCAGTCAACACCTCAGCAATGTTGCTTCAGACCTCATCATCTATCAGTCAACACCTCAGCAATGTTGCTTCAGACCTCATCATCTATCAGTTAACACATCAGCAATGTTGCTTCAGACCTCAACATTTATTAGTCAACACCTCATGCAGCAATGTTGCTTCAGACCTCAACATTAATCAGTCAACACCTTAGCACTGTTGCTTCAGACCTCAACATTTATTAGTCAACACCTCATGCAGCAATGTACTTCAGACCTCAACATTAATCAGTCAACACCTTAGCAATGTACTTCAGACCTCAACATCTATCAGTCAACACCTCAGCAATGTTGCTTCAGACCTCATCATCTATCAGTCAACACCTTAGCAATGTACTTCAGACCTCAACATCTATACCGGTTACCAATATAAAACACCCAAAAGAAATCCTGTTTTTCGTAAACTTTATTTAAAATAAAACAACAAAAAAGGCAATATACACTCTACATGTTTATAAATTTGATTCTGAAAGGCAATGTTAACATGAGTGATTTTAGCAATTGTTGGTCTTGTGAAAAAGTCGCCAACATGGACTGAATCACTTGACACTTACAGTTTTCTGGTTGATATTAATTTTTTTGATTCAATCCTCATCAAAGACACTTGAGCCATGTTATGACAAAACCAACATAATGGGTTTGCGACCAACATGGATCCAGACCAGCCTGCGCCTCCGCGCAGTCTGATCAGGATCCATGCTGTTCACTATCAGTTTCTCTACTTGTTATAGGGTTTGTAAGCGAACAGCATGGATCCTGATCAGACTGCGCAGGCTGATCTGGATCTTGCTGGTCGCAAACCCATTATGTTGGTTTTGTCGTGACGCGGCTCACTTATAAAATAACTTACTATGTTATCATACTGACACAATAAGGAACTGTACAATACTAGGTGAATCACTTAAAAACACTTGATCACGATCTGATAGTTGTTGTCTTATTCAAGTTATGCTTAATAGCTTTACACTTTAAACAGTTGTTTTTACCTTATATAACAGTGGCCTATAAAACGCCCCTTTTAAATGGAAATTATTTTAAATTCATGCTTGTTTTCCCAAAAAATCAGAACATACTCTAGCTTTCTCTTCCGATATTAGCAATTTCCCAAATTGAAGAGAGTAAGACCTCATCCTGATTAAGTGAGACAAAAAAAAACTGTTCTAATACACGTAATTTTTATTTCTTAAAATAGTGTTTAGTTAATTCATTTTCCTTCATAATGACAAGCTGTGAACGGTCTTAAATTCAACGATGTTCTGCCAGCGTCCTTACCGATACTGTGTCACGTGCTCACGTGTAAAATCATGACATGACTCATACAGTCACCACCGTGTAATTAAACTCTTCCTTATTCACCAAAACTGTTAAGAAATAATCTAAGCATAATTAACTAAGTAGCACATTGACATGGTAGTATTGTCATAGCTACATCACTACCACTCTCTTACAGGTCCATAAAGCCTCAGAAATGCAATCATTTTTATTTTTTGATAGTGTCCTGTTAAAGTTTCAAAACGGTTATTTATTAGCCGTATAGCTGAGACATAGTTCGCTTCTTTTGCGTTTACGCAATGAGTACAGCTATAGTGATTAAAAATATTTTGTATGCAAGTCAACATACTTAATTGTTTCATCAGATGATAAACATCTCACATGATTTAAATACATTATTACAACACATATTTATCCTATTTGCAGAATGAAAAAAAATATTCTTTTCCGAGGCATGATGTGTCTTTAAACAATTCTCTCTTTAAATGGCAATGCATACAGAAAATCAACTTGAACATATGATAAAATATAATTTACAAAATACAAATATAGAACTAGCTTTAATAACTACTTATACGTTTAAAACGAGGTAAAAACCCTCCTAGTATTAATCCCCTGCTCTAAAGCTCTAGCTATTTTTAGGTTTAAATTTGTAACAGGAACAACATATATAATGTAAACATTTTCATTTTTTGTAGTTAATGAGTCTGGCTAGAACAACGAACACATAAAATAATGTTGTTTGTTTTGTTCTTGGTGTGTATCTGACGTCATTTGTATCGTCATCTAGAACGCTCATACAAAATGCTCTGCAATGATTCACAAAAAGTGTTTAAATCATAAATCAGATTGATTGAGCTTGACTACATAGCATCGATGAGAAATGGAAAAATAAATAAACAAAATTACTTCTTTAAAAGGTTTTTTTCAATACTGATTTTAATGTACAAATGAGATCACACAAATTTTTCTTTAAATTTATTGAACATGCTGCCTGACTCGCGTTTCTTATCTTTTTTGCTTGGCTTTTGTGATGTAGCGGTCTTTGATTTATTAGTTGCCCCCTTCTTGGTGTGATCAGTAAAAGTTGTGGGAGATGAAGAAAGAGATTGATAATTGGATGTTGGTTGGCCCCGTACCTCTGAAGACATACCGTGTTCTGTTGGCGCTCTCAATTGGGACCTATTGCTTACATTTGTCGGTATGCGTTCGGCTCCGGAATTAACCGATCTCTCATCATGCTCATCTAGACGCCTGGGTGTTGGAAATCTTATAGCTTTTAAACTTTCATCACTCTGTTCAAATGGATTGTGCTCATCTTCCGGTTCAAAATATGTGTTTGGTCCTATTGGCGCAATTATGGCTGTAGAAAGTCTGTCCCAAACCCATTCAACCATGTCGGACTTGCCGAAGTCACATAATGCCAGAAAGCGAAGGATTCTGGGTATTGGTGTATTTTTTTCACGGATAACTGGTATAAGTTTTTTGCTTCTTGCACCTGAAATAAAAATAAAAACATTATCTTTAAGACTTATATGTACTCCAAGCTCATTAAAAGAAGAATGGGTCAATTGAATTCTATGATTATCTTCGCATTGTAAGGCAAATTTGTTCATAGATTTTGGTAGAATAGCAATCTTACCTGGTGCTAGAGCATGAGCGAATTTCACCTGAAAGTCACACGCAGAACTCTGCAAAAACGTTCTGGACATCAGTATCACCACTCTACGGCATCTGAAAACACAGAATATAAAAAAATATATCTAAAGTATGCGTATGAAGATCATTATAAAAAAACATTTTCGTAGTATTGAAAAAAATAAAGCAATGAAAAGTATGTTCAGGACAATTATGTTTAAACAAAGTTTTTTCTAAAATCTATAATCGCAATAAATCAGAGTGATTACGAAATATGAAATAAATGAAAGACGAAATAAATCCAATAACCTCTCCTAAGGTGAAGCCCAACCCCTCCCCCCTCCCCCGGAAAAAAAACGAAGTTGAGTAAAAGTAACTGAAGTGTCATTACTAAAGCATTACATGTATGAACCTAATTAGTGCTTTAATCAGATAGTAAATCTGTTTCTCATTTGGCGACGATTCGCATTTATTTTGTATATATTACTCGTATTTACTATTTAAGTATTTACTTAACTGGTATTTGTTAAAAAACTAAACATGATATATACAAATTTGTACCTCTTGAAGAAGAAAACCCCACTTGTACGTTCATTGAACATTTAAAAGAAGATGAACTTACCTGGCTTCTATGAGATAAGCTGTGATTGTGTGTTCAGCTGAACCAGGCAGGTCGTCTCTTCCAGGTACAAACAATTTTAGCCCTCGTTTAACTTCCAGCTCATTTATCATTTCATACAGAAATTGGCGGTCTTTCTCGTCCTCAGATGACCAACAGATGAAGGCGTCATAAAATGTTTTCTTCCCGGTCATAACTATAAAAGTAATATTTGTTGTTAAATGGAGTAAATTGGATAAAAAAAATCAAAGATATAATACACATAAAGTGGAAAACTTCTAAGATATACATGCATATATGTGTACAAAAGGTATTTCGCCAACAGTAAGATATGTATCAAAAAGTTATTAGTTATACACTTTATTCATCATCATCATCATCATCATCATCATCATCATCTTCATCGTCATCATCATCATTGTCATGGGCGTGGTTGTCGTCATCATTTTGACGACAACAAAACATCACCATCATCATCATCATCATCAACAACAACAACAACAACAACAAAATCAGCATCATCATCATCATTATCGTCATCATCATCATCATCAACAACAACATCATCATCAACAACATCATCATCATGATCATCATCATGATCATCATCAACAACAACAACAACAAAACCGCCAAAACGATAAAGAAAATATTAATAGACTTACCATCTCCTCTTGTTGCAAATTTCGTCTCGTCAACCCTCATCTCGGATGTTGTAACTGTAACGTGAAACAAACTTTAGTCATCACTTACACCAAAGCCATAAAATAAGAAAGATACAAATTAGCCGCGTCATGACAAAACCAACATAATGGGTTTGCGACCAGCATGGTCCAGACCAGACTGCGCATCCGCGCAGTCTGATCAGGATCCATGCAGTTCGCTATCAGTTTCTCTACTGGTAATAGAGTTGGTAAGCGAACAGCATAGATCCTGATCAGACTGCGCAAATGCGCAGGCTGCCTGGATCCATGATGGTCGCAAACGCAGTATGTTGGTTTTGTCGTGACGCGGCTCAAATGTTCATGTACAAACAATTAGGAAGGATCAGCAATTATTCCATCTATATTATGGCCGAACCTTTGCTCCGTGTAACAAGACAATAGGTAAGTACTTAAATTATCAAAAGAAAATTAAGGAGAAAATTTACATTCCTTTATTGATATGGTCCATCGATCGGCAATTTGATCTGTATACAATAAATGACATTTTTTATTGTGATATATAATTTATTCATACCTGTAGGATCTTGTTCTATTCTGTATCTTTCGGCATCTTCTGCTAGCTGCAGATTTTCTTCATATTTCTCACAGTCTTTTACTAAAATATAAATCACTTAATTGTTTTTTTTCTGTTTGAAATTAATCAAATCTTTCAGATTTTTTGTTCCAAACCATGTCCCATGTTAATATCTGACATCGCTTGTTTGTTTGTGTATTTTACTCCCTTTATGTAATTTTCGCTACCATTTAATACATTATATGCTACATGAATAATGTATATGACTGATATTATGCCAAATATTATATGTATGTTTGTAATTTCACTCACGCTGTATATATACAGGTATATGATTCATATATGTGTCATGATAAGGAACTGTTATAATCAAGTCATATTGTATAATAAAATCTGTTCTGCTCTGTTCTTCTTTATAACATAATGTTACCTATTGATACATCATGCGGACATGTTGCTTGTTCTTTTTTTATATACATTTTGTAGCGAGTTTTTACATTGAGTTGCTTGTTCTTACATTCAATGATATTGCCTGTTTGTACATTATGTTGCTTCTTTGAACATTATATTGCTTGTATGAATATTTAGTAGCTTTGACATGATGTTATTTTGATGGGTCTAAAATATGGAGAAAACGTGATCCCTCGGAAGCATTAATCACAACAAAATTACATGAAAATTGCAGACTCTGTTTGACTAAGTATGTACACGAGGGACAAAGAATTTAATAAGTGCAAAATCCCTAATGCCCCCTATCACCGGCCCCCTATCACCGGCTTGAGCGGTACTCAATTTTCAACACTAAAAGTGATGGAATCAATGATTTTAAAACCTTCTTCTATTTATATATACATGTTTGCATGATAAAACATGTATACACGCTAGTCATGGTTATATACTGTACTTACATTTAATTTAAACACTTTTAAAATCTTAACCTAGTTGTTAAAAGAATTTAAGAATAAGTATTGTTTTTTAAGTAGCTACTCCATTCATAACAACATCGACATTATGTAGCTATGCGAAACTTAATTTTCTATACTTTCAAATTACCTTCCACGTACAGTAAATATTTAAATTTCTTTAGTAACAATCAACATTGTTCCACATGTAATGCCTGAACTGAATTTATACTTTTCAAGTTTGCAATTACTATTATCGCTGTACATTGATATAAGGTAATTATAATAATCAATATTATTAAACCCTTTTTAAAACCGAGTAAAATACGGCAAATTTAAGTTGAATTCGTCAGGGGAATACCCGTTTTTTTCCAGTGTGTAATTTCAATTGAAATCTTTCCAAATTTTGTTTTTGTTCTGCAGATATTTAGTAATAACTTCGGAGAGAGAAAGATATCAGTTCAGAATAACATGTTTAAACCGATATCTTTAAAAAAAAAAGGGGGGGGGGGTGACATTAAAAAACATCCATTAAGGCAGCGCTATTCCTGGTTTTTGCTTTTTTGTATTGCAAAACTTGTTCTAATAAGAACACAATAAGTCCAAACACTATGTTTATAATATAATGTTTATAAATTTTGTATCTTTATATCTTGGGACTTACGGAGCATCAGGGCCATACTAGAGGCAAATCTTCTTATTAAAGTAACAGGAACGCCAATAGCTTGATTGTAGAAAATTTGTAAAATGGATTATACCGATCCGACAAAACTGTCACGGGTTAGGGTTCATCAAGCATATAATCTATTTTATGTCATAATTATAAAGAGAACGCGTATGGTAAACACATTTCAAACATGTCATTGAAAAACTATTTATCTTTGTTTTGCTCTATTACGTGAAAATAAAAAAGGAAATAAAAACATATTTTACACAAATGCATACATAATGAAATAAATGCAGTATAAATGTAACTTTAGATATTACTAATTTTAACTTTCAGGTTACAATATGTAAATCTTAAATCTAGTTTTCAATGAATAATATTATTGTTGTATATACATGTAACTAAACAATAAACATTATAAACGTAAAATAATAGTCTCTTCAAACAGGAAATTACACCAACATGCTAATTGTCCTAGTAATCACTTAACCAGCGGAATTTTTTAATGGTACATGTATCAATTATTTAATTGTTCATTATCATCAATTTTTAAAGATATCAAGTACATAAGTCCGGCACGGTGATTGGTCACTGCACCCCCTCCCCACCCCCTCTAATATCCCAAACCACCCAAAACAATATGGGTAGTGAAAAATCAACTGTGATACTGGAGAAGAAAGAATGGATTAGGTAAGCTTGGTCAGACTACATGGGCTTGCGGGCTGGTGTGCCTCTTAATGATGACAAAGGTTAAATATTTACGGTTCCAGCAAGTCAAAGGGAACTGGTTTATGATAGAAGATCTGTTATGTCATCAATAAATACGTTGATAGTATTTAGTATAGGACATTAAAACAAACCACGATGCACGAGTGTTGTTTGTAACATATAACAAAGTGTGCTAGAACAAAATAGTATCATTATTTTTCATACATTATGCTCATACTTAATCTCTTTAGAATTCTGTTAACATATGAGCCGTGTCAAGTCAAAACCAACATAGTGGGTTTGCGACCAGCATGGATCCAGACCAGCCTGCGCATCCACGCAGTCTGATCAGGATCCGTGCTGTTCGCTTACCAACCCTATAACAAGTAGAGAAACTGATAGCGAACAGCATGGATCCTGATCAGACTGCGCGGGTGCGAAGGCTGGTCTGGATCCATGCTGGTCGCAAACCCATTATGTTGGTTTTGTCGTGACGTGGCTATTTTCAGTAATATTTTATAAGAATATAGAAAAGCCACATCTTTATATTGTGTTATCAATATTTGATATACTTGTGGAAATGTTTCAATCCACTTTGAAGGTTATAGATATTATAGCTTTACAGCCTGGTGACAGTCACCCATCGTTTCAAGATTCATTTATGACCTGACAAGTATGTTTTTTTCCCTTTATACTTTGTGTATATGGATGCAAGTCAATTAAACATACGAGCAAAGCACACAGTGATCTACCAGAATTTGGACATGGGTTCCGTTACGTTAACTTTTACGTTAAGTATGGTTACCGTAACGTTAAACTAAACGTTCAACATAGTGAACATTTTCATTTCATACAGTATATGTAATATGAAACTATACTTACTTATTGGTCGCCGGCAGTCAACAAGAACATCAAATCTTTCCATCAAAAATAGATACGTCCATAGATTTCCCACGGTTCCATTCTGGCCTGTCCACTTCTCAAGTAATTCAAAAGTTGGACTTTTCTGTCTTTTCATGTTCATGATACTGTTGTAATCAAATCCAGCAAGTTCTGCCAAACCACTATAGTCATTAACAACGTCGGAGTCTCCACCCTCATGGTTAACTACAACAAGAGCTCCTTCCAAATCCAGAAACCCCGACAACTTCCGTCGTGAAGCTACTCTTAGAGCCCTTAAAGGCGTAAAAGTATATATTTCTGGCAGGACAAGATCTGGTTGAATTGTATCATCATCATCCATTCTTGTAGCCATGTTTTTCTATATAGCTTGATCAAATGTTCATAAAATACAACTGTTTCTGACCACTATAACTATTTCAAATGATTAAAGATTAACTCAATGCTACATAACTTCCGCCTTCAAATAACAAACTAGTTTGCTGTCCAGGAAGTTTAGAAGTTTTATTCCGAATTAGGTCTTATAGTTTATTTTAATCGATATGTCGCGCATAACATTTATAAATCTTAAAAGTTTAACGAGTTGTAGCGAAACCGGGTATCTGGGCTTGTATACCAAGTTGTTAACCGGTCGATACAGCTCAACAAAAAGGAAGATAAAATACACCTATATGTTAAATATAACTGTTTACCAAGGATACCATATCTTTATGGGGAGTTTTAAGATTGCACCATGTGCCCTGCTTTTAATGTTGCGCACAGCCCGCTTTACAATGTACAGATAGATTGTTTAGGCTACCATGTTGGTGGAATGATTTATTTAATCTGCGCGACATGCTACTTTATATTATTTTTATTTATCTTTTTTTGTTTTTGTTTCTTTTTTGTTTTTTTATTGTTGTTTTCTTTTCAATAAGAAATTGAAATGAGAAATATATCAATCATTTTAGGCTTGAAACAGTCTGTAAATGTTACCTTTTGATTATGCAATGAAAATAACGTTACATACAATATCCCGAAGTTGACTAAATCTGCTATGGTCGCCATTGTATGTTGACCAGTTATTTTTTCACGTTTCTATTTTCTAATCTTGACGCAATTTATGTTATCTTTTACTAAATATTTACTTTCCGATTCATTGATTGATTAACTAATTGATTTATTAATGATAAGAAAAATTTAGATTCTTCACAGTCGTCTGTTATTTAAGATAAGTTGTTGTAACTTTTTATACAAAGAACTAGGGAACATTTCGGCATACACCTACGAAAGATCGGCGGGGACATTTAACTTCATGAATTCACGATTTTAACTTCACGTATTCACGATTTCAACTTAACGCATAGAAATTTGTTCACGTTTTGAACTTCACTTTGCATGTGATCAGCAAAATATAAAAGTAATTATTATTTTATTACAATATTTTATCAAAAATGGGATCCATATGTGAACAATGGCTTGCTTTTTTGCCCTTAAACCATTATTAAAATTATAGTGATTTAGTATGGTTTTGTATAACAAACTAAAGTACTTTTATGACAAATTATTTCACACTGTAGATTTCTTCCATTTTTCAGATGATAAGCGTTTGCCATGGTCTAAATCGATATTTGAAATATTTTAAGACGCACGATTGTCTTCTCTTAAGAAAATCTGTAGTCATTTCTAAGGGTTGAATGTGCTTTGAGTGGGGACACCCTTTATTATTCATGATACGAAACTAACGGAAGCATTATAACACTGTCAACTAATAGGTATAACTTTAACACAATAAACGATTGATTCAAATGAACAAAATGTAACGAAATAAGGAAGTAATTCAGTCTTAAATCTATAAGACCCAAAAAGGCTTTTTTATTTCTCGGTGTCCTGATACGGTTTCAAAAAAAAACAAAAAAAATTAAAGTCATCTTTTGCTTCTCTGTACATTATGTATATTGTTATAGTCAATAGGCTTGAACTGCAATATTTTCACATCAACCAGTATGTTTAAATTTAATATTAAAGGATTATTTACAACATGTTTTAACCTTCTGTAGCCATTTTTTTTTTCTTTAATGACGGTTACATCTTATTTTTTGCATCTTATTTTTTGCGATATTTCAAAATGTTTTCACGCTTACTGCTGTTACACTGGGATGTACGGAAGACTGATTGGGGCATCATAATGAAAGAGATGATGTAGTTTCCACCCGCTCTGTCAACACATTCCTCCCAGTAAAAGTGCTCAATTTCTAACTTTACATGTTTTTCTTGGTACAAGTCGAAAAAAAATGATAACAAAACAACAAGCAATGGGTTCAAATAATTCATGGTATGTTCCAATTTTATACAAAAGGTGTTAATTAGTATGGGAAGGCATTGAGATGATTTTGTAACCACGTGGCAGCTGAAACGGTTCCATGTTTTCTATCCGACAGCACGTTTCCTGCCACAGTTCTTCGAAGTTCAACTTTGAGGATAAGTGGAAAACTATGTTCCATATTATATGAGCCGCGCCACGACAAAACCAACGTATTGCGTATTTGCATCCGCGCAGTCTGATCAGGATCCATGCTGTTCGCTATCAGTTTCTCTACTTTTAATAGTGTTTGTAAGCGAACAGCATGGATCCTGATCAGACTGCGCGGATGCGCAGGCTGGTCTGGATCTATGCTGGTCGCAAACCCATTATGTTGGTTTTGTCGTGACGCGGCTGATATGCTTTAGTAAATATTAAAGTTCTGAATGTCGATTCACAAATATGTCCTTCACATCTGACCACGTGCCATTGTTTGGGTTCGCTTTTATACCTGTCACGTGACATATGATTTGATATACATTGACATTGTTGAAAGGTCTTGCTGTATATTTCTTTCTAAAGTCTGAAAATAAAAAATATGTATATTTAATTATTTATCTTGAAATGAAGTGTTTGGTCTACCGCTAACAATAAAAAATACCCTAACTATTTACGCAGCACTTAAAGCGTTAGGCAAAGATAAATAAGAAACTGTTCCTGGTTAACCGCAGTTATATCTTCTATGCTTACGCAAGGACATTTATTTCAACACTTAACGTTATGTGGCGCAGAGGGGACATTTTTATTTACCACGTGCGCACGGATTACCTTTCACGTGCGAATCCGGTTATCCCAGCCCTAACCCTTGCAGTTAACGCGTGTCCCAATAATGTTTGACACGTGCACAACGTACACACGTGGAAGTAAATACACTCACCTAAATTAATTGTCTGTACAATAATGTGATAAACAGCGAATATTAAATGATGGTTTTATATCACTCGAGTTGATTGCTCACGAGCCCGCAACAAGAATTTGAACGAAATAGAATGAATTTTCCCCTTTCATAGACTTATCATGTTGTAATGACACGCGTTTGAATACACTTGACGTCAATAAGGGCGCGAATATATGTATACCCACTTTACAACAACGGTCTCGTTATCAATTTTGAAACTAAAACATTATTCAGAATTTATGGAAACACTAAATTATAAATAATATGCTTTTATAATGTTAGTTTCATTAATTTACATCGATGTTATGACATGCTTTGCAAGTCTGAATATAAATATACTTGTTCCTTTTCGGTTTCCCTTTTTATACACGCAAGTAGTCCCATATAACGCAGGCTGGTCGAGCATTACAAATCACGGGATAAAAACCATTTTGAGAGGTTTATAGAACTCAAATTTGATTGAATGTAACGATTTTTTAACTCTAAAAACGTCATTTTTTCGATGTTACTAAAAAACACATCAGAAAAATAAGGGTTTTAGAAACGAGACATCTACATTAAAAATCGTTATATTCAATCAAATTTGAGTCCTCAAATCTCTCAAATGGTTGTTATCCCGCAACAAAGTGCATATGATACAAACTACATGTAAATTGAATACAATGAATAAGGAAACCGATTTTCTTATTTCTCCAGTTGAAAATGAGGAAATTTAGGGTATATATAATGGGAATAAAGATTAAAACACTCGAGCAGGTGATAGATCGAATTTCTCTGACCAGTGCCCTTTCTGTGCCACCATAATTGTATGAATGTTGTATATACTTATGATAACATTCTGTAAAATATAGAAAAAAATGATATGAGGAACGTACCTGGTCCATAAGCAAGAAATATTGATCTCATATCATGATCGTCATTATCGAAACCATGGTTACCTAACATTATATTGTTTATACTGTCAAAATAACCTGTTGGAGATCTCGGCTTTATGAAATAGAAATATGTAATTCAAATAAATAATAACACATAACATTAAATCTGTAAGGTCTGCTGGTAAATTATATGTTAGGGAATATACGGGAAGTATAAACAGGAATATTCTGAGACTTGGAACGATGTGATGTATATATGTTGTTAAATGTCTGAAGTTGAGAAAACAATTATCACCAAAATTATTCTTCTTGTACGGCCATTTTATGAAGAAAGTAAAGGAAGGGGCCTATTGAAATATCATATTTTCTTGGCATTTCATTTTTCAAAAAGCATTTCATATAAACTCAAAATGTATTATAAATAAACTAGCAAGTATTTGTATAAAAATGATAAATAAAAATGTATTTGATACAAAATCAATATTACATTGCAAGTCTACTTATATTATGTTTTTTCTGTGTTTGTTTCCCCCTTTTTTCCACATACATACATACATACGCACGCACGCACGCACGCACGCACGCACGCACACACATACATACATACATACATACATACATACATGCATGCATGCATACATACATACATACATACATACATGGCTGCTGTATATAAACCTAGCAGTAATTTTCAAAAGGGTGATATAAACGATTACTTGCGATATAACACACATATTACGGTGCATGTTATGTAAGCTTGCAACCCATCATATACTGGGCAATATAACCTAATATAATATATATTATAACTAGAAATATACCATGCAGTAGAGAAACTAACATGAACAATAAACCATCCTTTATCTACAGTTAGATATATAGGTGGAATGAGACTGTGCTTCTTGAAAAACCACCTGTTTATTATTTCCTCCCTGTAGTACACGTGCATGTGACGATGATATAGTTTTAACTTGTCATACACCTGTAAACATTAATACAAACAAATCTCTGAATATGATAAACAAGATGTATTTGCCTGCACATGTATTACAAATTGCATGTTTGATAATATGACAGGACTTGTTATTAAAGACAACTGGTCATATGTAAATATAAGTATGGAAATTAGATAAATTGCAATAACAAGGAAATATACGCTTTTTAAAATGATAATACATGTAATAAAGATTTCAGACTTTTTCAAACTTATAATGAGCAATACGCATTTTAGATAAATGAAATTTCTAATGACAGATAAGCACAAATTACTGTTATAGATACATGATATATATCAGTACAGTGTACATCAGTAACAATATATCAGTAACAAATATCTTACATATTTTCCTTTGCCCTCTTGTGGCCATATATAGACTTGTGTTCCACCTTCGGTAATTTCTTTAATTGACGCCATATCTAGAGCTTCTGTTATATTAATCTTGTGAAGTCTATCTATAGATGACATCCCGTGATCAGACACAACTATTGCATCTACATCTACCTGCTTATTAGTTTCTATTATATCCAATAGTTTACCAACATGACCGTCCACTTCTTCTACCGCATCATGAACTTCCTTTGAACTTGGACCATGTAAATGTCCCATTGAATCCACAGTTTCATGATAAATATCTACATAAAGTTCTGGTATATTTAGATTATCAACATAATGATAGTAAACCAAAAAAACACAAGAGACACAAAGAAGAAGAGGTTTTCTACAAAGACAACCTGCAGCATGACACTGACTATATCATACAGTGATATTTGCATAGTTAACAAGTACACAGTGCAGTGGGACAATGCTTGACAGAAAATATTATATATGAAGGAAAACATCATTTTCTTTCACCATGCAGTAGTATACATGTGTACAAGAGAGGAAGATTCAAAGAACAAATCTCCTATAGCACAACCATAAAGATAAGTACATCAACACAATACACAAAGAGCCACAAACAGGCTCAAACTTATCAGTCAGTGACTACAAACCATTATAATAATACTGGTACACTGAAAAAATCTGCTTAATTTAAAACTGATTAAAACAACAAAGACAGTGTGACAGATGAAAGAAGGAGGAAGGAGAGTGGCTCAGGGGTGATTGAAAATGCAAACCTTGGAAGAAAACGGAAACTAAAAATAAGACATTATAAATATGTTAAAGTAAAAATGAATCCATGTTCCGCAGTGAAATAGTGATTTTATTTTCTACGTAAAATGCTTTAATATTAAACGCTCTACAAATATAATGATAATAGAAATATGTATGATACATACACGCTATATCCAAGTTATTGTTCCTCATCTTATCAAGAGCATCAGCGATTGCCCAGTCTGTTTCTTCTCTAGTTGGAATATGTGTATACGGCAGACAGAATGTTGGAACAGTCCCGTTTATTTTTATATTACATCCTCTCACGAAATAAAGACCCGTTCGTATACCCTACATAACAAAATCAAATACTCAATAATAATCATGTTGTTTTAAATGGTTTATGTCTGACACTCATTATCAGGGTCTTTCAAATAGAATTTTGTTTGAAAGGTCATGCAGAAATAGAGGATATTGAATGAAAGTAGGTTAAACGATTTGAACAGAATTATATAATCCGAGCCTCTGGCGAGCATAATATTATTTTATACGGCGAGTCCAAGAAATTAAAGCTATACAAATTCAATATTCTTTTGATCACATATCCAAGTCAAAACTGTTTATAATAGAAAGAACAACTGTTGCATTGACGTGCCAATAAAGTCACGCTTACATTTAGCGCATCCAAGGTTTCGCTATGTTTGTATTACGCAAATGACGTCACGTCAAAATCTTTATGTTTGTATAACGCAAATGATGTCACGTCAAAATACATAATTATGCACGACCGTGCAATACCGTTTTTACGGAGTCGCAAAACTGGACATGTTGCGAAGAAACTTGAAGTTTGAAATAATATTTTTGCACAACAGTATAACAAATGTTATATCAATAGTTTCAATGACCCCTGCTTAATATAAGTTTGGCAGAACCATACATCATGCATTTTGCAGATTATAACGCGGTACTTGTTGCACGTGATTCTTTGAGTTATAATTATGTAGTAAAATAATCACCTGTTTTTCAGCTGTTGTGAAGAATGATTCTGATTTGCTCCACCATGCTGGATCAAAACTTGCTTCATTATCAAGTGAGAGTTTAAAGTGATTACCTGACGTTTCGTCATACATATAGTTACCTACCATTCCATGATTCTCCACGTGCAAACCTGTAGTTTATAATGTTTATTATACACACATATATATAATTTATATCAGCCAAAATAATTATATCAAGAGGTAAAACAGTAATTATTTATGACATTATATATCTGTGCATATTGAAATACAGAAGGAATATCAGCATTATTTACGAGTCAGCAGCCCTTTCCTAATCTTATGACGTTTTGTAAAAAGGACTGCAGGGTCCAAAGTTATAATTAAAATATTCTCTTAGCTCAAACTCAGATCTGTGGTATCTGATTGGTGTGAAACGTTGTATGGAAATGACTAATGTATATCTTATATGTAGATTAATTTTAAGTCCCACGACTCAATAAAAAGAACAAACGGTTATTTTGTATTTTGTATTTCTATGTAGTATTTTTGTACAGATTTATATTTTGACAGCTAATTTGAATTTATTTTAGAAATATATTAAGCTCTTGTGAAAGACATGTATACACGCGATGTAAAAATTGGATAATTATGACTAAAACGATTAATTCATTGCTTCAAAATTTTTGTATTGCATTGTCTTTACATAATACAGGCTATAAGGAAAATCCCCGATTTCAGAGAATTGTAAAGCTACGAGGTATATAACTGTTAAAGCAGCACGCTAAAAGGTAACCAAAAGGAACCAGTTTACATATAATCAATGGCACATACAAACCACGTACTTTACTAACAAGAGCTGTCCGTAAGACAGCGCGCTCGACTTTTTTATTGCTTGCCAATAAAAAAAGTTTTTGCAGTAAAAGGCAATACAAGAATCTCTGTATTTTTAAAGTGAACAATGGCCATGAGCATTAAGATATTTAGTGAAGAATTATTTTACTGAATTGTGTGATACCCTTGAACACTGCTTGCCTATAAAACAAAACATTGACAGTTAAGGGCCATAATTCAAATAAAATCTTTGACAGAATTACCTTCTCCTGGACATGTTTGGGAATCATGATTGTAAACAAGTATTCCAACTTTCAAATTAATATCTCAAACAGTTCAGTCAAAAAGTGGACTGGTACTAAAAACTTAACCAAGATTCTAAGTCGATAAAAGGCCTTAATTTTTAAAACAAATCCTTGACAGAGTTACCTTCTCTTGCGTACAGATGGGGGTAATGATGTGAAATAGCATTAAAAGTTCAAAGCAATATCTCAAAGGGTTAAGGCAATAAGTGGATTTTACCCATATTCAATGTATTTTCTAAGTCAAAAAGGGGCATAATTCTGTCAAAAACCTGACAGAGTTATGTCCTCTTGTCTGTTGATGAAGGTCGTGATGGTAAACAAGTATGGTCAGTTTCAAAGCAATACCTCCAATGGTTTTGAAATAAAGTGAGGTGGTACAAAAAACTTAACCAAGCTCAATACACTTTCTAAGTCAAAAAAGGGCCATTATTCTGTCAAAAACCTTGACAGAGTTATGTACTCTTGTCTGTAGATGGAGGTTATGATGGTGAACAAGTATGGTAAGTTTCAAAGCCATACTTGTAATACTTCTGAAATAAAGTGGGGTGGTACGAAAAACTTAACCAAGGTGTGACGCCAACGCCGACGCCGACGCCGACGCCGGGGCGAGTAGGATAGCTCCCCTTTTCATAGAAAAGTCGAGCTAAAAAGTGGTCAAAATATGCAAAAATAGCCTTTACTGCATTAGTAACACGTACAGTAGAAATATTTATAGTTGTATATACTGAAAAATCAGTCATTAATTGCACATTATATGTAAAATATTTCTTGAATCTTGAAACTTTTTTACATTTCCTTACATCTTAGTACATTTTTCTAAAGTTTTTAATGAAATAGTTTGACTTATCTGGAGGCATGTAGCTTTAAGGGACAATAACTCAAAAATATTAAATAACACGAAGTTATCGCTTCCTTCAAAAGATTTCAACCGTTTTAAATTTGTAGATCCGGGTTGACATTTTTCCGTAGTTTAAGTTCAGGGGTCATAACTCTAAAAATAGCTGGTATAATAATGATTAGAAATACCAACTCAAGAGTCGGGTTTCCTAACGGTGATTAACATGTACAGCATTAAAAAAAACAACTGAGCCGCGCAGTCTGATCAGGATCCATGCTGTTGGCTACTTGTTATAGGGTTTGTAAGCGAACAGCATGGATCCTGATCAGTCTGCGCGGATGCGCAGGCTGGTTTGGATCCATGCTGGTCGCAAACGCACTATGTTGGTTTTGTCGTGACGCGGCTCAACTATTTCCTAAAACGCGATAGCTTCCAGATAGCACCAAAGCTACTTGTACATTGAATACCCCTCCATAATTTTGGCAGAGGCAACAAATAAGGATTGTAAGAACTACTTGCCTGTTTCGAGTGTTTTATAGTTTGGAATACTATTTGTAGGAAAGTCAGGAACCATCCATTCTGCTCTAGTTCCTTGCTCAAAAAAGCGAGAAAATCCTTCTAGCTGCAAACCCGGAAGTTGAAAATAATCCCAGCGGAAACCGTCAACAAGAAAAAATAAAAGTTTGCTAGATTCACAACACGGCACTAAGAATGCAAATAATATAGAAAAGTAATTTGTGCAATCCATAGTTCCACTTACACGAACTTTACTGTTGGCTTTGTGTTCTTATTTTACCTGTTTCTTTACATATATATACATTTGTACGGTAACCTATTTATCGGACTAATGTATGGTTAGTAAGTTGAAAGCAGAGATAACGGTATAACGTGACTTACAATAGTTCCTTTGCTATTATATACATGTACATATATACTTCACTTTATTAAGAAGAACTGTAAGGCACCGCAAACAAAATGAAAACAAAACCCAATGTATACTACTCAACTTTTAGTAGGCACCAAATGTTTTAGAGTGAATATTTTCGGTAATGAATTGATGATTTTTTAAATGTCAATTTCATGTTTAATTAATTTATTACAGTGCAAATTTTACATTGTGTTACTAATTTTTTATAAGTTATTTTTAAAGTAGAGGAAGATCCCCTATAGCCAAGTTTTTTGGAAATGCAAATTGTTTTCCAAAAGACGAGAAAAACAAGAAGTGTCACCACAATTGTATAAAACAATAAACAAGGCATACATCTGAGGAACACAGAGGGGCTCCGCAGCAACGGTCAGCAGCATACGCACTGCTGGAGATTTTAAAACGGTTAATGGTGCACCAAAAAATCACTCTTAGCCCAATCATCATGTTCATTTTAAACGCGACAGTGTTAATAAAATGAATTCCAGCCGAGCGAAATTCTAACATTTATTATGGTTACAAAACGTGAAAAAAGTAAATACAAAATTGCTAATGTAGATACATATAAAAAGTAAACAAATGACCATAATTATAACAAAAGGACCCGATGTCTTTATGGAAGACAAAGCAACAGGAGTATCACCTTCAAAGGCCAAAGCAAGGCAGAAGACGAAAATTATAAGAATTGTCCATCACGGAGTCCTCCGATGTAAACAAAAAAAGGAAAGCGTACGCGTATAGTGTCTGAAAACATTGCTGAATAAAACAAAGCAAAATAAATAACTGGATCTTTTATATATTTTTCAGAAACGTTTTGTGCTTAGCAAAAGTTGAGTAGTATATTAACCATGGGTAAACTAATTAACAGACCGGTGAACGATAAAACGATAGAATTCATTGAGAACGTGTGCATGCGGAAAGATGACACGCTTTACGTAACCTTACATGAAAGAAAAAAGAAAAAAAGGTTCATTCATAGTGAATGAGATGCTATCTGTACTGTATAGATATGTCATTATCGATCGAGATTTAAAATATAAATCAATATAACATTACTATTTAATTCTAATCCTGGTGAAATTTTATTATGACATGTTTTAAAGCAGCTTTTAGCGACCGTGGTTTTGATCGGCAGCTAGGAAGCTCACAACTGAATGCTTTATTTTAATCATTTCTTGTTATCTAAACGTTGTTGTTTTTCAGTTTTTGAGTTTTGAGTTTCGGCGCCGGAATTAACCATATGTCCGAGAATATAGCATCCTTGCCGGTCCACTATGGTAGTCACATCGGGGACGTCTTTTTCATGCTGAATCTTCTGCATGGTAGCCCGTTTTTCGTTCAGTGGTGGTGAAGGAGTCGACAATACTGCCAAGGCATCAGCTTCCTGACCAACGATAACAAAAACGGCCTATGTTAGCGCCAACCCTCCAGAGTTAGTCACGACAGGTCAAGCAATCATCTCTGGTACTTAAGGTGACTTGACCTTGACCTGCCGTGTGCCTTCTCCGCGGCGTGCACGCCTCTGGAGGGATTTTGAGAAGCTTTTTTAAACGTTGTGTGTTTGGGTTTGTTTACCCTCGCCAACGGAAAGAAACCAAATGGACGAGTTGTGTGTATTTGCGTTTATTTATACTCGCCACCGGTTGCCCATATGGGCGAGTCCTCCAGAAGAGTATTAGTCATTTTATTTTTTGGAGGATAGTGCAATTACAGATACAGAAAGATGCCCCAATTCCAGAAGCTTCTCCTGGTTCTTTATCGTGCCAAGTGTTTAAGCACCCATACACGGGACCTCGATTTAAAGTCTCATCCGAAAGACTGATTAATAATTTTAGTTGGCCAGCCCGGGAATCGAACCCACAATGTCGAGATTACAAGTCTCGCGCTCTAACCGATTGAGCTATGCGGGCTGGCAAAAATGGACGAGCGCTCTGTGTGTTAAATTTATACCTGAATTTATTTCACACCTCAAAAATACAACCAATGAACATTAGACGTTTAAACCACGTGATGTTCTAAAAGAATTCATTATCTGATGCAAGCTGATGTCCATTTTCAGCCACCGTTTATCTCTGCCTGACGGTAAAAGCGACTAAATGGGTCCGAATTACTGGGGTCTATGCATCTTTTGGCTCCAGCAGGTATGATGGTTTTGACCCTTGTGTTGCTTTAACTTTGTAACAACAAAGACAAAATCATCTTTCCTGCTTCAGCGTCATATCACCTACTAGTATATTCTGTTGGTGCGCTGTAAAACCAAACAAATGAAAAAATAATGTTCGCCACATCCCAAGTGCACGATGCCCTTGAAGATTTATTTTCGGGTTAGTACAACAGTTGCGCCTTTCTAGAGGCGGCCATGATTCTTTTACATGTCCAAAGAAGAGCACGGATTCATTGAACCTTGGTTCTTAAAGTCTTACTCATAAGGTCAGGAGTATTGTTTGTGACAGAAATATATGTTTTAAACAAAAATTAGTGTTTGAAATTATTTTTTGTCCAATAGAATTGCAGTATTTCAAATGAATCGAAACACATTTACTTCGGTAAATCGGCAAACTGTTAATCAGTCTAGTAAGTCGACTGTTTATAAGAATAATTTAAAACACTAAGCCGGTTTAAATTTATTAGATTAAATTGGTCGCCCGGCTGTGTCGCGCCTGACCAATTTAATCTAATAAACTTTAACCTATACTCAATAACCAGTAGAACTGAGTAATCTGTACAATTAATAATTAGTCGAAATTAAATAACTTAGCAATCGGGGGACTAATGGTAAATGCTTGAAATTAATAGTTTAATCAAATTGAAATAAATCGTATATAATGTAGAAATATGCTTTAAATTAAATAACTCAGTGTCAACCCTCTTAAAGCACATGTTTCAAAATTACAAAGTTTATGTGCTTTCAGAGTTCTAAATGTTTTTCAATTGGTTCACTTGAAGCAATCATGTCTTTGACCTCAGACCACGTGCCATTGTTCGGGTTCGCTTTTATACCAGTAACATAACACAGCACTTGATATACATTAATGTTAGGAAAGGCTTTGACAGTATGATTCTTTTTGAAGTCTGTAAATATAAAATAAATTTAATGATATGCAGTGATGAATATTTATTATAATGATTAATTAATAAACTGCTGTAAGAAATGGAACATCTAAATGTATATACTCAGTAAACTCTGGTAAGTATATGTAATTCGATTGCAAACACCAAGTGTTGTTATGTTATAAATACTAGTATATACTTTAACTTAGATCATTTTTCATTCACGGGAGATTCATTTGCAAAAACATAACATAGAAATGACAATACATAATCATCAAACCTGGACCGTAGGCAACAAATATTGATCTCATATCGTGATCGGTGTTGTCAAAACCATGGTTACCATGCCATGGGCTTCTACTTAACTCAAAATATCTGTCTGATGATTTCGGCTGTAATGAGAATAAATGATATTTACAATACATTTTCTGAATAATTCTGTACAGAATCAGTTGAGTCAAACAATAAACATATCATTTAAAGGATGAGTCATGAGTACTTGTTATTTATTTACACTGTTTTTGTATATATTTTGTATAAAATGGTATGCATTTATATATAAATATTTGATATTGTTATTCTCGTATACGATTACATATATCCTGTTGCAAAAGTTCCGAGTGCATGTTTAAAACTCTTATATTTCAAATAAAATAAAATTTTCTTCACACCCTGCAGCATACACATCCGGTATATATATACATATATATATAGATATCATTGTGTGTATTTTCGATACTCATTTTTAAAATTCAGTTAAAGAACTTTACATTTAAAATTGTTCTGGTAACGAAATTAATTACATGTGCGATAAACCAGCCTTTGTCTGCTGTAAGAAATATTGGGGGTATTAAACTGTGGTTCTTGAAAAACCATCGATTGTGTAAATCTTCCCTGAGATACACATGCAAATTTTGATGAAAGGATTTCAGCTGATCATAAACCTGAAAATATACAAAGATAGCGTGTTTTTTTTTCTTTTTTTCCCCTTTTTTTCTTTTGAATGGAAACACATTTAAAACATCGTTCATTGTGTTCTATCCAAGTATCAGTTTGGGTGACACCAATTATGATGTTACTTATGTATACTCGTAAGTCAACATTTAAAAAACTATTTTTATAAATACATTGTATCAAATTTATTATGAAAGTATTTCTGGTTGGTTCAAAAATAAACTTTTTGCAGCAGAAGAATTGACATCAAGTACTAATCACGGTCTTTACAGCTGGTCTTTAAAAAGGTTCAATACGGTGTGTAACATCGCTCAGGTTGCACAAAATATAATAGACCTAACAACACATACAATTCCAGTCTCAGTTTTCAGTTTTTATTAAACCAAGGCATATAATATGCAACTGGTTATAACAACAAATAAACAGAAAAATAACAGTCAAAAATCACTAATATCACAATATAAGAATACAATTATGACTAGCTAAATAAACAAAAAAGGAGATCATATTGTTCATTTCAAGTACTGAATTCAATACAACATGTATTTTACATTGTAACAAATGGGAACGGAGAATGAGAAGTATTAATTATCTAAATTTTAACATAATGTTTTTACAAAATAAAGATAATTTTAGTAGAATCTTTTTATTATTCATGTTTTATTGGGATGAATGTATGACGACGTCTTATTACGAACATATATCCTGTTGCAAAAGTTCCGAGTGCATGTTTAAAACTCTTATATTTCAAATAAAATAAAATTTTCTTCACACCCTGCAGCATACACATCCGGTCATATATATACATATATATATAGATATCATTGTGTGTATTTTCGATACTCATTTTTAAAATTCAGTTAAAGAACTTTACATTTAAAATTGTTCTGGTAACGAAATTAATTACATGTGCGATAAACCAGCCTTTGTCTGCTGTAAGAAATATTGGGGGTATTAAACTGTGGTTCTTGAAAAACCATCGATTGTGTAAATCTTCCCTGAGATACACATGCAAATTTCGATGAAAGGATTTCAGCTGATCATAAACCTGAAAATATACAAAGAAAGCGTGTGTTTTTTTTTCTCTTTTCTTTTTTTCCTTTTTTCCTTTGAATGGAAACACATTTAAAACATCGTTCATTGTGTTCTATCCAAGTATCAGTTTGGGTGACACCAATTATGATGTTACTTATGTATACGCGTAAGTCAACATTTAAAAAACTATTTTTATAAATACATTGTATCAAATTTATTATGAAAGTATTTCTGGTTGGTTCAAAAATAAACTTTTTGCAGCAGAAGAATTGACATCAAGTACTAACCACTGTCTTTACAGGTGGCCTTTAAAAAAGTTCAATACGATGTGTAACATCGCTCAGGTTGCACAAAATATAATAGACCTTACAACACATACAATTCCTAATAACAAATTCCTTTAATTACCTTTAAAAATCTATACATGTGTATATTTATCTCTTATATGTATTTGAAAAGCATGACTTAGATGTGGACATATGTGGGAGATACATTTCTCTGGTAATAGTTACATGCGCGATCTTGAATATACATAATTTATTATTTATTTCTAAATCTAAACATATAATGTGTGAGATTTTTCAGCTATGTTCTCAAACTTTACTGAAAAATACCCCATATTCTAAAACAAAAAACAAACATATATACTTTACATGTTTTTCTTTCCCGTGTACAGGCCAGATATAAGCTTGGGTTCCACCTTCTGTTATTTGTTTAACATTATCCATATCTAGAACTTCTGTTATGTTAATCAAGTGCAGTTGATCAATGGACGCCATTCCATGGTCTGACAAAACTATCACATCTACATCCTTCTGTTTGTTTATTTCAATAATATCCAACATATCGTTAATATGACCATCTACCTCATTCACGGTATGCTTTACCTGCTCAGAATTCGGACCATACTCGTGCCCCATGTGATCAACCTCTTGATGGTAAATGTCTGAAGTAAATGTAGTACTTATCCTTTTGAAAACAAGACTGGCGTATATTAAAAAAACGTTTAAATAAAAATCTTTATAAAAGTTCTGAGAGTAATCTTTTATATATGCTGAGTTATAAGTCTTAATTATTTCTTCTTATTCCTTCCTGTGAAAATGATGGTTACAAAGAACATTTATTGTTATTTCTACCTTACAATAATATTTGATTCGATGTTAAACAAATTCGATTTGTCAAAAAATCGGATTATGCGGACATAGAAAATATACAAGCAATATCAAGCTGTTCGTTTTTCATCTTGTCTAGTGAATCCTGTATTGCCCAGTCTATATCTTCCTTGCTCGGGTAGCCATGGTATGGTAGACAAAATGTGGGAGTTATACCATCAACAGCTATCTGACAACCTCTCACATAGTACAGGCCTGTCCGAATATTCTGTAATTATAAAACGTCTCTGTATCGTACATAAAAAATGGAGAAAAGGAATTCTTAATGTACGTCCAGAACGGCAAAACTAAAGATGTTGCATGCTCGGTTTCATGTGTGTTCATGGACGGTACTTGAAAATGCAATCTACCGTCCACGCCCTCCACCACCGGCTTAAACAGTATTCAATAATAAATCATGTAATGGTGAAATTTTGAATTTATAAACGGCGGTGATCATGGAACCTTCAATGTGACACGTTAGTACCATGTCCATTAAAAGCGGCGTACAGTCATCTCGCCCATATGGTCTCTTTCCGGTTGCGAGGGTAAACAAACCCAAATACACAAGTATAGTCCCCAAGAGAAAAAATGCTTCCAAACGAGAAAACAATGGGTGGAACTAAACAATATGGAATGCTGTAAGGGGATCAGAGGTTATGAAGAATATATTCCAAAAAAACATAACATTTATGTCATTAAATATGTTCAGAATAAAACACACATGATGGTACTTCATTCCCAAGAAGTGCATACCCGGCAAAGACCAAGTGCGCACCATTCCACACAGATGCCATCTTTAAGCAAACTAAGAAATAATAGTTTTCATGCTTAAAATGGGTTAAAGTAGAGATGGGAAGAATCCATTCATCATCAGTACTAGGTAATATTTTGAAAAAAAAGAGCGCTGCCAGACCAATGATAAAAAAGGTGATATCTAAAAATTGGGTTAAATTTATGCACCGGTGCTGGGGAGCGTGGACATTAGCTTGCATAAGCACCGCCGTTCGTGAACAAGATAATATAAGCAACATTTTCAATTTTGCCAATTTTGGCGACAACTTTATTATGGTCGACTGTAAACTTGAGTATCAGTCAGTTGGTGATTTGTACATTATTATACGTTTAGTCTCACACACTTGACTATAAACCTTTTTCAACTAATTCATAGACAACAATTTATGAATAAGCGTTGTTTTTATAGTACATGAGCACGAAAACATATAAACCACTTTTATCTTATAACAGTGTGATATTAGTATCCTATCATTTTCTCATTCCATTTCGACAGTTTTCTAATATATGTACAAACATGTATTACAGTTACCTGTTTTTCAGCGGTAATAAAGAAAGGTTCCGCTGTGTTCCACCAGCGAGGCTGTAGACTGTCCGCATTATTCATTAGAAGCTCGAACTCGAGTCCAGACTGTTCATCATACATGTAGTTGCCAACAAAACCATGATTCTCTACGTGCAGACCTGAAAAATAATGATAACATATGGATAATAACATTCAAATACAAATTTATGGGTGTTTACATGTTCAACGGATCTCTGTCAGTCAGTAGCAAAGGTGATAGTTGGATTAATTTGACCTAAAATATGTTTAATCATATAATATCCATTTATTAAAAACAGAAAAAAGAAAATTTTTTGTTGTATTGTTATAGTCTATAACAATATAACAGACATCTTTTTTCTATTTTTTTTTAAACAGTATATGGACATTATATAAAAACATATTTTAGGTCAAATCCATGCGACTAAATTAGTCAGTAGTAAAGAAAACATATGCACAGCATATGCTGTATAGAAAACACAGACCATAGGGTGAGCTAATAATGTGTCCATCTCTATATTTTCAAACATATGTACATGTATCTGATATAACAATAAGCTACTATAGTATTTAATTGTGTTTCGTGATTTTAAGCAAATATCTTGCAGGACCTGAGATTCAATAACGCATTTAATATTTGAAACCTTTGAAGTTTGTATGTGATTATATCGAGCATTTACATTTTCGTTTTTTTTTGTTCTTTTGGGTTTTTTATCTTAATCATTTTGCAACAATAACAATTTCAAAATTGTTATTTACTAAATGATAAACCTATCCGAATTGTGAACACTATAACATATGTACATACTGATACAATTTCTTAATAACCCCATTAAACTAATATACATATAACGTTTTAGAAAATGTTCTGTGTCCAGCGTACATATAGTCATATTGTTTTTTGAAATTAAAACTATAATTCGAAAGCTTTTCAATTTTGGGTCATTTTCCACATTTAGGATGATTATTCTGGAAAAAAACGGAGTGAGCGAGTAATTTGAAGTTTTTGGTCTATACTCACATAAAATGGAACATTAATCTCAAAAATTTATTTCCTGTAAAAAGACCGCGGTCAAATCCCTTTAAGATATGAATGTAAAATGAATGTTATTGACAAAGAAGAAGATCTTGTAAATGAATTAATATACAACATACCAGTCTCTAACGTTTTATAATTAGGGAAACTGTTTGTAGGGAATGCTGGCACAGTCCATTCAGCTCTAGTTCCATGCTCGAACAGTCTCGTGAATCCGTTCAGGTTCAGTCCTGGTAATTTAAAATAATCCCATCGAAATCCATCCACGAGCAAAAAGACCAGCTTGCTTGATTCAATTTCATTTAATAATATAATGCTAATCAAAAATGTAATCAATTTTAAACGTAGGAAGCGTACCATGATTAGTATAACATGGGATTAAGATATAATTAACTCTCAAAATTCATGCAATTACAGAGAGCTTAGCTTGGTAAAATCTATCTTTATAATTCTATAACATTTTAAACACTTGAAACAAAGAAAAAAATTGTGCAAATATGATGAAGGCTAGTACATGCGATTAAAGCTATGTTACGAGTAGATATTATGTGCTGTTAATATCTTTCTATAGATGCAGTAAGTTACTAAGATGTTCGGTCACTAAGTACCCTTAAAATGTGAAGTGAAGATAAAAAATGGCAAAGAGCAGATTGCCCTTTATCTATATCTTACTTCACGATTTAATTTTAATCCTATTCTAAAGTTTATGACAGTTTCATATAGCCTCGTCAATAAACAAAAAGAATTGAGGTTCAAAATTGCAAGCATCGCATACTGTATTGAAATTTGATTTATACTATATTTTTTTTTTTATTTGAACCTATGACCTTATTTGTGCCCCAATAATAATCTACGGATTTAATAAGATTAAAAACAATCCAGGATCTACATTTGTAATTTTTAATGCCCACTATTGTTTGGCAGAGATTATATTACTTTAGAGGATTCTCACAGTTTAAACATGGTTATATTGTATATAGATCAGGTTGACCTACAAATAATATTAATATGTTTATCACATCGCTTGACTATGTGTTTTATGACATTGTAAACAATTTTGAAAAGGATCACTATTTAATTTACATAATAAAGTATGTACGCATATTGAAAGGGTTCGGTATCGATTATTGATAAAAGCGAAATATCTTCGGCAATACAGTGAATAGGCACTAATCGATGCAAGGTAAGAGTTTCTCATTAATTTTACAAGATTGATTATTTATTCCATTTAAATGACTTGATTGATATATGTATATCATTGTATATATTCAAGGCATTTGTTTGCTACGACGATAAATCAATATTTAAATGTTCGGTCAGTTGATATTACAGCTTTTAGAGGGGAAATTTATTTATACATGTATTTCACATCTGTAATCCGTAGAAAGAGGGAAAATGTAATGTAAAGGCTTTTAATTGTGCTGTGCAGCTTGCATTGGTGAGAAAACCGTTATTTAGCGAAGTAATCGTAAATATTCTTAAGATAATACCGGTACAATTTGTAGTGTTTCTGTCATATTAAATAAAGAGCCAATCAATCGTATAGAACTAACGGATTGCTTTTTTTATTGTAAATCAATTTTATTGTCATTCTCAATGAAACATAAAATCACATGTATATCGCTTTTACTTTTCAGTATTCGAGACACCTCATGTGAAGCTGTAAACTGGAATATGAAAGGAATTGCTTGTTTTGAAACAACTGAACTTTAAAATTGCGAGTTTTAACATAAATATAGTTGCGTCGATCTTGTGCCAATGACCGCTAAACAACTTCAATAGAAAATATGGACTATAATTTAAAACTGGGACAGTTGCAGTCGACAGGATGTATGTGATACTTTTAATTCCTATATGACTGATCAAGGTTATTCCTGCAAAGGAATAAAGTCGTGAACAAATTAATTATTTCTAATTAGTATTGTATATCTAGGATAGGAAGACGCACAAATGTTGAATTGTTACGTTTGAATAAAGATAATATTTGATATTATTGTAGAAGTTAGTACAAAGCAACAGTATGGCTACCAACCAAGACAGACCAGTTCCGATACCTACAGTGGGTCTTGGACAGTCATATAACTTCACTGAAAATAATGTGCCGGAAGTTGTAAAATCTCTTGTGCACGTAATTCACGAGGGGAAGTCGGAAAAAGTGAGTGGCATTATATCTGAAATAAAATCCAAAAAGAAGGAGAAAGAACTTCAGAATATGTCCCCTGAGTGTGAAACTATACTACACAGGGCAGTTAAGATGCGAGCTAATAGCGACACTATATCCGCTTTGCTGACTGCCTGTCCCGAACTGATCACTGAAGCCAGATGTGACTCCGAACTTTACAGAGGACAGACCGCACTCCATATCGCCGTAACGGGTGAAGACATAGCAGTTACTGATGGTTTGTTGCGCAAAGGAAAAGAACTAGGTGTGCTTGAAAATATCTTATCAGCAAGTGCCATCGGTACTAGGTTTGAAAACACGGTTATGCTAGGTGAAATTCCCCTCATAGTTGCAGCCCTTACTTTAAATATTAAACTATTTGATAAACTGATTGAATATGGTGCTAAGATAGATTCTCAGAATTCAAAAGGAGATAATGTGTGTCATAGTTTGATTCGCTATGCGAATTTGTATCCTGAAAAGATTAATGATATTATGACAATGGTAGAACGTATTTCTGGTATAAAAGCAGACAAACCAGAAGAAAATCTGAATAAAATAGAAAGCATTAAGGAAATGTCTAAAACATCTGCAATTCAGAGTAGTTATATTTGGCTAACGCCAAATAAGGAGGGGCTTAACCCTCTGAAACTGGCTGCCCAACTTGGACAACAATCCATATTCAAATTTATAATGGAAATGAAAGGTGTTTACTGCTACGTGAATTCTGAAGATGGACTTTTTGATGTTGAACTCTATGACGTCACAGATATTGATGCAACTTCTGAGTTTAAGCTGGTAGATATCATTCCATGGGTAGATGACATGAAATGGAGCGACACGCAACAGAAAGCAGATGACTATGTACAACCAACCCCGTATAAAGTTCCCACCCTTGAGATGATATTTGATAGTAATTCTACCACAGTATTTAAATTTATCGAGTTGTCACCATTACGGTATGTCATTAACAGGAAATGGGAATTCTACAAGTGGTTTCTCGCAATTTGGGGTATTTTGCACATGCTGTTCATGATTGGATACACAGTTTACGCTGTTCGGCGCTCGTCAGTTGCTGACAACACGACCAGTACTAACAGGACCGTCTACACTATCGGTGACGATGCCTACGTCACATTTTACGCAATTCTTGGCCTTGTGTCTGCGTTCTTTTATATTGTACAGGAAGTGATTAGAATGATCAAGGGCCGCATGCCGTGGACGATATCACATGTAACAAACTGTTATCATAACGGCCCACTCCGACTCGTTCTGGTTTTGTTTGCTTTCACAATAGTGGCAGACTTTATATGGCGGGTTGTTGATGAAAAGTATGGGGACTATTTTCTCGTCTGCTCAATGATTCTAGGATGGTGGTTCCTGGTTTTCTTCCTTAGGGGTTTTAGACAATTTAGCTTCTTCACAGTTATGATACAAAAAGTATTAGTTGGTGATATGTTTCGATTTTCAATCGTTATTGGTATGGAACTTATTGCTTTTACATCTGGAATATACATTGTATTCAGAGGTTCTCCAAAACTTACTATTGATATTGGAGAAAACGAAAACGTTCATGAATACAGCAAACTAATGATTGCTATGTTCAAGATGATGTTCGGATTTACATCATTGGATGTTTTGTTTGATGCGCAATCTCCTTGGTTTGCCGTCTGTATATATGTTGCATTTGTGCTTCTGACATACGTATTGATGATAAACTCGCTGATTGCAATGATGTCAAACACGTGTAGTTTTGTGTCTCAGAACCGTGACATTCAATACAGAGTTCAACAGCTATCAATTATTCTTTTCTTCGAGAGTATTTTCCCAGTATGTTGTTTACACATGGTAGGTCAGCCTCGTGTGTGCGACTGGTATGATTGGGACACAAAGCACGTAGTTCAGCGAACTCGTTCTTTTATGGAGGTAAGATCACTACATGAGGTGACCAAGAGCAGATCGCGTCACCGACCAAACACAGAGACCATGCTAGAGACTATATTTCACACTATCAAGAACATTCAACCTCCTAAGATCGATGTGTTTGGTGGCGAAAAGATTTCAAACGAGTCTTCAAATAACGACCAACCTGTTGAAATCCGTAGAAGTAATTTAGAAGATACACCTGGCTACGAAGATGAGGATGTTCATTCTAGACGAAGACACAGGAAGAAAAAGAAGAAAAAGGAGCGTTCTGACGATAATACAGAAATCTCTCACAACGCTTCCAGTAATGTAGATGTGATTGAAGCAAGAAACGGCCGTCCACGAAATAATCACCACCTTCCATCGGTGGAAGATATCTAATTGCTAAATAAATTAGCAACAGTTAATCAAGAAGCTTTTACAAATGTATCTAGTGCGTTTCTGCTATCTCTTTTGTGTACTGTATTTGAATGCTCAATTTTACCAAACAATTTCTAGTGCCAGAAACAACAGTATTAGACGTACAATGTATATACCGTTAGTATTGTTATAGTTTTTACGATTCTGTATGTTTTCCAGTACCAGTACAATCTAGTAACTGCAGCTGTAATGTCGGATTGTAAATAGTAAGGACTAATATATTGAAGAGCTGTTAAAATGTTCAACGCAAAATTATTGCTCATGTTTGTGTTTTTCTTTCTTGTTCATCCCCCTTTTGATGGTCTGTAGCTTCTCTTGAATAATGTGTATTTACCACCGTCCGCACAAGACATGCAATATTCATTAATTAATCCCTTGTTTTGCATTAATTGCTGACATATTCTCTCAAGAACACATGATATAAAATGACGGTGTCATTATATAGGTCCCATTATAATTCTGTAAATTATTGTTAATGCTGGTAAAAGCTGCTTAAAATGGCAATGATAAAATGTTGTAGATTCGGTTTTATGGAGCTGCCTGTACCCTGTCCCTCAACCACTCCCAGCCGCACCGGCTATAGCAGTAAATAGGATTAGTATATATACACTGTACATGTATAGTTCAATAAAGATACATGTAAGTCATTTCTGCATATGCATTCACATTCATAATTATGAAGGTAATCACAGAACATTCAAAGCTATTCAAAGTGTTCATCGAAACTTGGCTCTATCAAAATAGATAAATACAGAATCCCTAAAGAAAGCCCAACACGACAAAATTGAAAATGTTGCAGGCTCGGTTTGATTGAGCCTGTTCATGGACGGTACTGGCAAGTGCAAGTTACCGTCCACGCCCCCTAGCACCGGCTTAAGCAGAATTCAACATTTAAACATGAAATAGTAAAATTTTGAATTTAGAAACATCCGCAGATGTGTTCATACCGAGCCTGCAACATTTTCAATTTTGCCGTTTTGAGATTCAGTTTTATATTTTTCAATAAATCTTACCTTATTACAAATCATCATAATTTCGTAAAAAAATATCTAACGATTAATAGGCTTTGTCGAATTTTGATTTTATATATATGAAACATTAAAGTTCCCCAAAAATTGCAGCTATGCATGTACTTTTATTTTCATTTGTATTTAGTCGATGCAAGTATATATAAGTCTTATAAATGCCCATTTGTTATTACATATGGATACGAAAACACCATTATCTGTAAAAAGGATTTATGCAAAACTGTTTAATCATCAAAGATCCTAGACCAAGTAAAATTAAAAGCGTTACATCCTTACATAATATAACTATTTGTCTTCCTTCAATGACAAAATTTTAAAATGTTTATTTATTCTTTAGATCAGGGTATATTGGTGAATGCTTCCAATAATAATCATTATTGTTGTCATGGCTAATAAGAAGGTACAAATTTATTGTTATTAAAATATGAAATCAAATATGAAAAAGAGAGGTTTAGAGCGAACAAAATAGAGAAAATACGAATTCCAAAAGAAAGTAAAAACTGCAAAATTGAAAATATTGCAGACTCGGTTTGATTCAGCCTGTTCATGGACGGTAATGTCAAATGCAAACTACCGTGAACGCTCCCTAGCACCGACTGAAGCAGATGAGAAAGTGGTGAAATTTTGAATTTAGAAACATCCGTAGATGTGTTCATACGGCGGTTATAATGGAACCTTCAATGTGACACTGTAGTACCATACCATGAAAAGCGGCTTATAGTCCCTAAGTAAAAAAATGCGTATGCCCTAAACGAGAAAACTATTGGCGGAACTAAATAAAAATGGAATTTTGAGGGGGGTCTGAGGTTATGAAGCCAGGAACGTAGTCCAGACAATATTTTGTCAAACAGAACCGTTGGATAGGCGCTCAGCAGGACAACAAATAAAAAACGGGGGAAAAACTGGGAAGAAAAAAGGTGGAACTGGGAAAGGACAAACAAAATACAACAGCTTACCAGCACAATATTCATATATATGTGCATAAAAGTCGAATGGGTATGGAAGAAGTATTTCAGAGGAAGAAATAAAACCCGTTCATAACTATACATGAGATGTTCACGAAATCCCCAGCAGAATTAAGAAGCAGGATCAGCATCAAGCACAAAATAAGCATTGCTTAATGCTAGCATTAATTTTCTTCTGAAACAAAAAACAAAACAAAACATCTGTCCGCGTTTTAAAACAATTTATTCATTTTAACCTTTCAATATGTAGTTTCGTAATTTGTTGATTCCTCCTTCCGCCTACCTTTTCAAGTATAATGTGCAGATTTACTTGTTATTCACTTATAAACGTAAATCTCATAGAAAATAAAATCACCGCATGTTTTCTCTTCATCCAATACCCAACTTCTCTTAGCAACGGCGAGGCCTTTCCGTAACTGTTGCTAGGTGTCTGCACCGTTGTCGAGACGAAACAGAAAGTAGACAAATTTCGACAAAATAAATTGACAGAATAAATGTTTAAATTGCACAGATGATTTTATACATTTACTGTAATAAATAAGAGTATTCACTTCAATATAAGTGTCTGTTGTACGAAGATTGACTAAAAAAATACAACTTCTCTCGGTTCAAATTTCATGTCTTTACATAAAATAAAAACTTTAAAAATCATATTAAATTTTTGTGAATTTTGTTCTATATGAATTTTTTTTCTTAAAAATGAAAATTTTTTCTTTTACAATATAAAAGGATTTGTCTAAATACATAGAAATAAAATGACACTACCTTCTTGTTGTTTACCTTCCTCCATATTGGACGAAAGCACCGTATCACGGAAAATCTGCACAGTTTCACGTACCCGACAGCGCAGCTAGAGTTCTGCATCTAAAGCTTTATACCATTTTGTTTTATTTTTCTGCAACCTGTTAGCAGAGTGTATAATGTATAGTGTTTAGTCGCTACATTCAATGATTTAGTAAGAAGTTTCATAATTCCTTTTTGGTTTGAGTTAGATAACTTTTCTTTTTGTCTACTAGCTAGGAGTGTGTGGTATCTGTCGTATCGATTTATTCTGGGAAATATACAAAAACACATACTATATTATCTGTTATATCAGTAAATATCATTTTACATGGTTGGAAACTTAAAATTATGCACAGCATTGTTTAAGATTTGCTGCAAATAAAACATCGTTGAAACAACCATTACTTTAAAGAGAAGGAAATTATTTAGTAGTGTCCAACCATAGTCCATCCAAATTCGATAGTCGTTCCATACCATTGTTAAAAGTACACAGAAACAGTTTGACCGATTTTGTGATAAATTTGTTAAAATGGAAAACAAATCAACAAGTTCATACCTTGTGTAAGTGACGGTTTGCAATTTTATTTTAATGCGAAAATGAATACCGATCTAACAAGATGTTAATCTGTCTCAATCTATGAGTCAATATAAAAAATCTTAGATCGCTTTTTACATATGTCAGTATGTCACACGGTCAAAAATGTGTATTAACCGACTGGGAACATAGGCCGGATAAAATGTGACAAACGTCACTTAGGCTTACATAATGCTTTAGTAAACTGTGACATTGTAATATGTGTAATATCAGTGTTAGCGATTTTCCCTAACTTTACCCAGTACTTAGGACTCAGTGCTAATCCAATTCAAATTAGCCCAACAAATTGTACGCTTTACAGTAGGGCTTTTTATTATGGAAGTTCTAGCGTACGTGAGTCACGTACGACTAGCAAGGACACACTGTATTGGCTAGCCGTACGGCACTTTTCAATATTATATGGAAGTTGAAAATGCATATGTTATTTTATGACTTTAAGCGAGGATTTCAACCAAGAAACAGCAATTGTCTTTGTATGTTTACTTTTTAGAGATTAATCGCAGTTAAATAACATCAATTGAAATAGTTTACACAATTTTGATAATAATCCTCTTTTGTTTCATTAAGTTTAATTTTTAAATTGAAAAACAAAAAAAAGAAACACCGAAAATAATCGTTGTTGGGCTGTGATTATTGCGTCAATTACAGACGGTTAAGAAGTTTGTCCATCATTAAGGAAAGTTTGCATGTTCCGTGGAACACATTCTAAAATTCTATTGTCAGTCCCTATTAAGGCTAATTAATTGATTGTGCTTTTATGTTCGATATTTATCTATTGTATTTGAAAATTATTATATTTTTTGCCTTTTCACCGTTTTTTTTTTTTCAATATTCTTTTTATTTATTTATTTATTCCACTCCGATCATTATTTATTCGATTCATATGTTCTTAATTAACAAAAAAAATTAATAATTCATCTAAAATACAAATTTTCATACAAATAAGACAACAAATCATTAGCATGAAAATCAAGGACAAATGCGGAGACTTGATTAAAGACACAAAATAAAATATGCATTTTCGACTTCCGTATAATTTTGAAAAGTGCCGTACGGCTAGACAATACAGTGCTTCCTGGCTAGTAGTACGTGACTCACATACGGCTAGAACTTTTGGCTAGCCGTACGGGCCACTTCCTTTTATTATATAGACAACAGACATCTATGAAAAATCAGATTATAAAATCGGTCGGTCTTGCAGTCGAAATATTGAGACTAGAGCTGTCATCGATATCGACAATATCGATGTATCGTTGATATTTTTTGTCGATCAATAATCGATACACATTTTAAAAAATCGATACTTTTGACTGATAAATTAAATGTCTAGAAATTATAAAATTCACCAAAAATATATACAGAAGCAGTAATTTATATCTAATGTTATGCTTTTGTTATATAGTGGAATTATTTCATAGCAATGGTGACAAAAAATATTGTCTGGAAAAAATCGTGCAGTGGACAAGACACTGTACAGAACATGTTTTTGACTGAAATCATTGAAACCGGTATGAAAGTGAATGACAGACAAGTGAGTATAGGATATTATCGATATATCGGTGTATCATTGATTTTAGTCACTTGATATCGATATATCGTTGATATACTTTGCACTGAATCAATGACAGCTCTAATTGAGACTAAATTCAGATGAGACGAGTCCTCAATTACAAAAATGTCAATGTTTGCATAACTTCATAATACTAGCTAAAGATACTTCAGCGAACAGGTATTATAGTTCTGCTAGTCCTGTTCGCTGAAGCCAACCCGTATCGAAAGTCAACCAGAACCGTGACATATTTATGTCATGCTGTAATTCAATAAATTTGCATGATCTGGACAAAAGCTATTTTAATACAGGTAGTTAGATATATTTTGGACCCTTCAGTCTATATATTTGAACACAGAACGTTAGATTGATGAAATAATGCCTCAAAGTTTATCAGCGGTTTCACATTTCATAAAATTCGCCGCCATTGCTGCCCTAATTATCATGTGACCAGCGAGAATTTAGGTTCGGATACCTTTGCATGACATTTGGTGACCCGTGACCCAAATGCTATTTTTAATTGAAAACATGGCTTTGCAATTATAAATAACAGTGTATTTATTCAATAACAGACATTGTACCAAAAACATGTTGGATTAATATTGTTTTAAGTGATGATTCATGAATTATTTGTTTGTCTTTATATAAAATCATACACTTACTTAAATAGTGTATGGTCCGTTACTAAAGATAGATGCTAGAATTCCCAAAACTTGAAGTCCCGCGAGATCTCATTTGAAAGCAGACTCCATATTGGTAAACATTCTCTACATATTTCCCTAACAAATAGTTGGGTACGCAATGTCATTGAAGTTTCATTTAAAAACAAAACATGAATTGATTCAAAATTGATTTGTGTATCAAAAGGTATTTTTATTTGACCCAAATTTGATTAATAATGGTAATAAGTCCCCTACCGGTTTAACCGGAGGGAACTTTAGGTTTACCCACCGTCCATCTGTCTGTCCGTCCGTCTGTCCATCTGTCTGTCAGTCGTCCACAAAACTGGATCCCGCGATAACGCAAAAAGTACTGAAAATATTTTTATGAAACGTGATATATGGATAGATGGCAGTATGGAGATTATTCACGTCTTTTTTTTTTCTTCCTATGTTGAAAATTCTGGTCGCTATGGCAACAAATAGTCTGAAAATATGGCAAATTTAACACATAAACTGGATCCAGTGATAACTTAAAAAGTACTGAAAATATTTTTATGAAACTTATAATATGGGTAGATGGCTGTCTGGAGATTATGCACATCTTTTTCTTTTCTTCCTATGTTGAAAATTCTGGTTGCTATGGCAACAAATAGCCTGAATTTCAAGATTTCTGATTTAAATTTTTCAGCTTTTTCACTATAAGTTCTTTATTTCTTAAGGTGTTTACTTCAAACTTTAAATATAAGTTTCTGGTCATCAACCACATCTTATGTGACAAGGTTTACAACTCTAGCACAAAAATTATCAGTATTACCTCCCTTGAACTTAGAATTTTTATGAAAAAAAAATGTTGTCTTTTTTAAATAACTTCTTTATTTTCTAATGTTTCTACTTCAAACTTCATATATATGTTTCTTATTATCACTCAACATTTTTGAGAAGGTTAAAAACTCTAGCAAGACTATTACCAGAATTATGGCCCCCTTGAACTTAGATTTTTTTCGGGAAATTGGTATTTTTCACTCCACCTTCTTCATTCCTTATAGGATTTACTTTAAAATCCCACATTGTAATAATATGACAAGGTTGCATAAACATAATTTCCTTACTAAGGCAGGGAAACTTAACACATTACTGTGATATAGAAAAATTTAGAACTCAATAGATTTAAGTTCATTCATGTCATTCATTCACTGGTAAAATTGAATGGCCAATGGGCCATCAGAATGTTGCTGGGGTTCTAACCGGTAGGGGACTTATGGATTGCTTGCAATACTATAATAATTGCTTGTTTTAAAAGGTTTTTATGTACAGCGCACAAACTGCCAAATTCTGGTAGCCTTTGCAAATAGGGTTGACCCATAACTTTACTGTCACAACGTCAAAATAAAAGCGACATATAAAGTTATGGAAGCCAGAACTATCATAATACAATCAAATGTGTACTTTATCTATAATTTGACTGCTGTGTGCTCTTGAATAATATTTAAGAGGTTAGGGCTGAAGGTCAATTAACTAAAAAAACATTAACAGTCATGTTCAATTCGTCATGTTGAAGAGCCTACAAATCGACAGTCTACAGTCTTAAACGGTCTCCAGTCTCGAAAGAATGTGGAAAAGAGACTGCTGATTACTTATATTTACTTCATATCTAGCATTTATATAAGCAATGGATAAGGGTTTATTTAAATACTTTTATTTTTTTTGTACATAGTTCCATGTGTATTTTACCTTTTCAAAGGTAACATATTCCTACTTAACAACGGAACAGTCTCTTATGTCAAATCATATTGATGACAGTGACTGTTAATGTTCGCGGATACCATTGATAGGTTGGCCCAAAATGAGGCCGAACACTTGCTCCTAGTCTACATTTGGAATATAAATCTGCATTGCTTATGAGAAGGGAACAAATCAAAATGGGGTGAAAGTCAAGTTCTTAAAATACAATTTATTTAAAGCGAATAGAAAATCTGTTTTCAATCAGAGCAAGAGAATTAACCAATCGGGGGGAAAAAGTGTTTAGTCCCAGGGACTTAACAGACCTTTTTTCTTTCCTCCCTGGCAATTTTAGTGAGTAAATTGATATGTTTACTTAGAAAACGCGAACACTGAATATGGATTAACATGTTATTTGGTATGTGGTGCCATAAGTGATCTAGTAAAATCAACATCACTCAGTTAAATAAAACATTTTTAAAGTGTTAAAAGGCATGCTGAGTTTAGTGAATTCACTTAATAGACCAATGTAGTCAATTATTTGTATGCATTTAGTCCTTGTCTAGCATCTACGGGGTCTTCAAAGAGTAGAAGAGTTGAAAACGTATAGAGTGGATCAAAGGGATACAGCTCATTGAATGTTCACAAAATATGTGTTTGATGGTAGAAAACATTTATCCTAAGTCAGAAATGAATTCTTTTCTAAGTCCATTCCCATTACACTATATATTAATATATAGACAAGGGTAACAACTCCCATAAGAAGGTGTCTATGCCCAATCAGGGTTTTTGCCTCACAATTTTTTACATGATATGTTGTAGCATATTAATATCAAACAAATGTAAAACTTTTCTTATCTCTCTTACACTAAATGAGTACTGGCCGCCAGAGTAAAAAAAAAAACATTGTTTTCTTGTATAGTGGACTTGCATTCTTTTACTTGGAGAGCATATATGCCGCTTTCCAGGGAATGGCACTAACCTTTCTCATTGACGGTTCCATGATAATCGCCATGTAAATGCATGTGTTGATGTATCTAAATTCAAAATTCACCTTGACAACATTACCATTTTAAACTGTTAAATTTTCCTTAAGCCGATGCTAGAGGGCATGGACAGTTGTTTGAACTATCCAGTACTGTCCATGAACAGGCTCAATCAAACCAAGCCTACAACATTTTCAATTTTGCAGTTTTGGACATTCTTTAAGGATTCTTTTTCTTACTGTTTTGCAATTTTTTTTCAATTTCTATGTCTTAGTCTTTCCCCGAAATTTTTAAGATGGCCCAATATCTCATGGCATGTGGGTTCATTTTGCCCCCTTTGAGACAAAGCTAGATTTAACACTAGACCAATGCTCAGCATACTGTAGGCATTCTATTTGGACATTTTGTAGAGAAAAAAACGGTTTGTAAAATTTGTTACTGAATACAAAAACAAAAGAACAACAAACATTTCATTTTTAAATGCATACATGTATTATATAACCTAAATTTGCCTATATTTTTACCTGCTTAGCATCGGAAATTTGATTGTTTTATCTGAAAGACAAGAGTTACTTCCATTTTGTCCTCAGTGAAATTTAATAAACGGTAAACTAAGATGAAAGGATTACAAACAGAAAGAAAAATGATTTTTAAGTGCTATATTTTTATTTAATAAGATATTCTTTTATTTGCTGACCATTGATCGACATCTTCTTTAACCCATCCCCTGTGACTACGTACTAATTCCATATCCATCAAGCAGAGATATCATTTCAACAACTGTGAGTAATGCTACGGAAAAATCCATAATGCTGTCTTTGTGAAGGTAGCAACGAAAACCCTATGATATTACAATGGAATTTTTATAATATAGAAAAGATATAATGTGCAAAGAAACATTTTGACTTTGGGAATTGAAAAAGAAGTATTAAACAAAAACCTATTAAGAAACTGTCCACTAGATTTACTTATTTTAATTTCATGCTAGCAATATTTGCACAAGTCTCTTTCCACAAATAATAATATGTTAGAACTTATTGAACAGAACCTTGTAAACAAAATATTTGTATTTTTGAAAAAAAAAAAAACTGCAGGTGCCAAATAAGGGCCTGTCTTTCAGGCCGTCACACTCTGCTAGGGGCTCATTTACACTAGCACCCTTTCTTTTTTCCTGTCTTTGTAACGACACTTGTCTCCCATTGGCTTTGGTCACGATATCTGCATATCCATAGGATACAAGATTCAGTAGTTGTTTTTTTGTCGTTCCAAGTTCTTCAAACCTCCTGTCGATGCCCTGGGCATTCTCTATGATGTGCACATATGGGGAGGGGAGGGGGGAGTGAAACAGATAAGACTACTTTATTTTACAGCTCAAAATACTTGTTCCACTTATAATATTAGGCACATTACTAAACCCAATTAAATAACAATGGCGCCTGTCATTATGTATATCCAGTAATGTGAAAACAATGCAGAAGTAACCAAGCCATAGGATAAGTTTATGGGAAATCCTTTTAAGGATTTACCAACTTCTGTGACTTTAACAAAGGAAATCATGTTGAGTTAAAAGGAGTAAAGCCTTAAAAACATCCAAACAAAATTATTAAAAATTTTCAAACATTTTTTTATGCAATTCTTATTCATAAAACATATATAAAATTCTATGTATACTGATATAGCATATCAATGCCACTTGTTATTTTTGCAGAGAAACAAATACAAAAAAACAACAACGAAACAACTAGGTAAACCTTTATCTGACACATTATCACATAAATATGTAGTACACAAAATAACACTGTCAAGACAACTACCCTCAAGTAAGATAGTAGATTCCACTGCAACTGAACTGCAAGCGTTCTGGCAAATTGCACACTATAGGTACATGTAGTGCCCAGGTTTCAGGCTCAACCTTTACTTAATTCTGTAGTTGCAAGATTATGATTTGTAAACCATATTTTTATGCATTGAAGTAAAGCAGATATTGAAAAATCACATCTTTTCATGAACTTCACAACTTCACAAAATCCAACATTCTAACCTGTGATCACCTTTATTACCGTAAGGTATAATATTTGAGGATTAAAATTTAAACAGCTGTTACACTTTTGTAATAACAGTAAGATGCTGATGAAGAAAACTTATGTTCAGTGACTTAGAGATCAATATATTAAACAGTTGTGCTAAATGTTGTGAAGTTTTGGAAACAAAGAATTTTGTCATTATGTAAAATATGAAACTGATTTTAACAATGTATCAGTATATACTGAACATTGATATTTTGAAATTTAGAAAATATTTAGCTTTGTTTCAAACTCTAGGCATATAATGATTGAAATTTAAGCATTGTAGATATATTAGTATCCCTAGAGAATATCAAACATGTTTGTATTGTGATGGTAATGTAGAAGATAAGTTTCATTTTGTAATGACTTTGTGATTGCTACACAGATATTTGCATAATGTATTTTTCTGCCAAGTATTATGATGTTCCAACTTCACAGTCTTTTTACCAGTTAATGTCATGTTCTGATAAAAATACTGTCCAAAACTTGACATTGTATCCTAGAGTCATTAGTTTTGACGCCCTTAAGCTGTTTAACTAGTGCATTTTTTTATATTTAATTTGATCATTAAATAAATACAATATAAAGTTACTATGGCATGTTGTTTATCACTGCAAACCTTTTTTATGTTTGTAAAAAGTTCAAAATCACTGAAGTTTTGTACTTAAGTAACTGACCCTGGAGGCATCCATTGTTGTTTACAGTCATATGAAATGACGCCTTTTCATTGGGTGGTTATTTTTAAAGGATATTTCACTGTAATGCAATATGTACAGCAAAAGAAGTTTTTAAATGAGCAAACATTTAATGTAACAACATTGTGAAAACTTAAAATTATGTTTTATTTCATATAAAACTGTCCATTATTTGGGAATGCCATACACCCTGGCAGTCGTCTTAATAGGTGCACCTGTCTCTTTAAGCTTGAATGTATTTACCAATAATCTTGATGAATAGCATCTGCTTTTGGTTTACAGAGCTGAAAAATATATCTAAAATGAAAGGTGTTGTAAAGATATGTATATGTTGATTTAAGAAATGATTTTTTTTCTTTCATTTTTAAACTTTATATACAATAATCAACCCATTGTGAATTTTACTCAGTATCAATTAAAAACCCATTAAAGTTTTCAAACAATATAAGCTGTACACCTTTTGCAACAGTGAATATTAAGGGCACTTTGCAAAGTTTTGGTCACATGACACTCATTAGACATTTTAAAATGGAGGACTGAAACAGAAAAGGGCAGGTCAAGATTTTTCAAAGGCTGTATTTGCAATATTAAGGCTTGCATAAACATTGATTGATTTTGCATTAGTAAAAAGATGAAAACATAAAGTAAATTTGATAAAGGTGAAGTATTTTTAGTGAAATGTCTCTGTCTTTCCAAATGTTTTAGTTATACGTTGTAAATACATGGTTGCAGTGCAGTCAGCAAATTATGACGGCATACGAGGTCGTTTTCACCAATTCTTAGGTCAAAACAAAAATGGCGTTAAAATAGATGAGCGTCAAAACACATGACCTGACGATATATTTATCATGCCTTGACAAAAAGAAACATGTATTCATCTGTGAAAATGTCACTTTATATGCAATTGAACAATGCTTTTAATAATGTGATTATATGTTTAATATTATTTTACTTTTCCTTGTCAAAAGTCACAAAGCAATAGGGATGGGTACCACCAATTTTTTTGTACCGCGGTATATCGCGGTATTTCACCTGTGTACCGCGGTATGTACCACGGTATTATGAAGACACTTTTTAATGTTTAACTTATGCAAACTAAGACCAACTGCCATAAGAATGTTTAAACATTTTGATAAAACACAATACATTTTAGACTTTTGGAGCCCAAAATGCCTCCAAATATCCGATTTCCCCTTTGGATTTTTGACCGTGGTGAATTCGTCCATGACGGTATGAGCTGTTTACAAGTTGGGCTATGTCTAAATGCTTTACGTTTTGTTATTGTCGCCACTCGTCAATACGTCAACATGTTTACTAGCCTTAGACTGAGCACTAACATGGGTGTCCCCTTTTAATGCATTTAAATGAAGAATGATATATAGAAATTATAAAAATGTCGGCGGATGAAATGTATTTACACTACATAATAAATATGAAAAACAACCGGGAAACGATCTGACCTTTCCGCGACTAATTATTCGTTAGAGTATTATACTGTGCATTTACTGCTGCTCTAAAAATTGACTTGGAATTCCACTTTAATTTAGGTTGAAAGTTGAAACACAGATTACAGGGTAAATAACGTCCGAATCTTACAAAAATATTATGTAAAATTATATATATTAAAAAACCGGTATTCCTAGGGGTCGTACCGGTACGTACCGCGTCTGAACGAAACCGCGGTATACCGGTATACCGGTAATACCGCACATCCCTACAAAGCAATATGATGATTGTAATGTATTTTTTGTACTTGACATATTATTTATTCATGGAATCTGTTTGTGTATGGGCCGGAGGCCATTAATAATACAGAAAAGAATGGAATTGAAAGAAAAATCAAACAATTAAAATTATTTAAACTGGTTAAAGAATCAAGCAGATGGGCTGACAGAAGCGTCTGTTTGGCACCAAATGCCATATGATGGGAGAAAAAATATTTTATACCTTATTCATAATAATTTATTTCAAAAAGTATAAATTTTCAGAACAATCTCAACAATTATAGTTATATAATTATATTATGTAGACATTCTAAAAAAGTTCAAAATACAAGTTGTTATTCAATGCAAATTTGCCAGCTTTTAAATTTAAAGTTGCCCTACAATTTTACTTGTCTTTTTGTGACATATCGTTTTATAATGCACCAGTTTGCAGAAAGCTTGATATAATTATGTAAACATGTGTTACACAAATAACCTGTTTCAATTCAGACTCCCTATGGCATTCTTTGTTTTATGACTGACATTATTAAGTATTATTGTTAATAATAGCCAGTTTAGAAGGTCAAGTCGACAATCTGGAGTTTTCAGTATGATTGAAAAGAAGCTGGTTGTTGTTTAAAGGCCCATTATACCCAAGAAATGCTTTTATTTATAATTCTCAAAAGCTTTTTACTTTAGGTGTGCTGTTATAGTTTCCAAAAAGTTACTCATTTGCCAGCTACCTTAACCATCTTTTGCTTCTTGGCAATTAGTACAGTTATAGTGATTAACTTAATCATTAAGTATTTTGTATGGAAGTCAAAGTACTACTTTAACTTAGTTTACATTTTACTACTTTCATGACAAATAATTTCACATCCATCACTTCTTTCTTCTGGGGATGAGCATCTAATATGCTCTAAATTCATATTTTAATTGTTAAAAAAACTCTTGTTTGCTCTTTCTAAAGAAGGAAATTTTTATTGTTTTTGAGGCATGATGTGACTTTAAAGAAGAACTGTACATTGTATATATTATCAGTAATGCAAAGGAAATTACAAAAATTAAGTCAGGTGGCCTTTAACATGTTGCTGTAAACTGGTAATTATGAATACCCAGATACAATGTACTTCATCTGGTCTTTATAAGCGTGACAAGGTTTTTAGCAAATTTACTATCATTATGTTTATTTATCTTTCAGATGAAAACTTTCCTTACTTAGTTACATAGAAGCAATCCTTTATCCAGTATGGAGAATGTAGATTTGAAATCAGACGGTGATACTAGTTTACATTACACAAACTCCGATGATTCCGAACCGGACGGATATCCTGAAGCCGTCGTGCAGACGGACATAAGTTCTCCACCGATGCCACATGTTGTACAGGGATCATATAAAGGAGTCAAGTTTGTCATAGAGTCTAACGCAAGTGAAGTTGTTGCTGGTGATTCAACGACTGTCGGTATTGGTGGGGATGCGGTAGATGAAGGTCAAGGTCATTTCCAGGCATGCATGATCTGTGGAGACCGGGGATCGGGATATCACTACTCAGTGTTATCATGTGAGGGCTGTAAAGGATTCTTTAAAAGAACAGTGCAGAAAAACTTGTTTTATGTCTGTAAAGTAAATGGGGTGTGCTTGATCAATAAGATGACCAGGAATAATTGCCAGTTCTGTCGTTTTCAGAAGTGTCTGCAGTATGGCATGAAAAGAGAAGGTTTGTAATGTACCTATTTCTCTCTAGTACAGTCACACTGCAATTCTGCATCTTAACTTAAGATAAGTTTAAGGATTATGAATTGAGAAAAATGGTAAAAAAAATTTCTACCATGAAATTAACATTTGTGAAATTGTATGGATTTGACCTGATTTTAAATTGGAACGGTTCCATTTGAAAATTACGGGATTTCAATATAAAAAAAAAACAACCAATAGAATAGAGCCTAGTCAGACTAGACTGCCTTTATATGTCAAGCTGGTTCAGCTCTAAACTGGTGGCAATGATGAATAAGCTAATATTCCAGCAAATTATTGGTTAATAGATGTTTTTTGTTTTTTTTTATCTTCTGCAAAATGGCTCAAAAATATCTGTTAAGAATATTATAAAGTTACAGTGTATACAGCTACATGTATAACAGTCATTAACACTGTTATTTTAGTGCATAGTTTGTGTATCTTTTGAATACCATAATCATAGTCATTGTAAACCTTTTTCATACTTTTACTATATTTATCAAACTAGATTTACACAATCTGGTTGTGTCATCTGCTTTTTGAATCTATAATATAATGATAAAATCTTCTTGCATATCAGACAGGATTATCTACAGTTTACATGGGTGCTAGAAATACCTGTCTTACACCCCCCCTCCCCCCCATTTAAGACAAGTCACGTGCTTTAAATGATGCCATTGTCCCATTGTCGCGCGCCTTTTATGAATGAATTACATTTTTAGGTGGACGTCATTTTTCTGTTATGAATGAAGTTGTAAGTTCATACGCTACTATAAGAAAAAAATACGTAATGAGAATATCCATTTTCGTAATTTCTGTTCTGAAAATAATTGATAGAAAAAGAATGAAACACTGGCTGTTGTCACAGACTGGAATATCTAGCGCTCGGGTAAACTGTTTAGTTGAAACTCAGCAGAGCCTTGTTCATGTGTAAACAGTTACTCTCAAGCTGGATATTCTGGTCTGTACTTGCAGCCAGTGTAAGATTCTTATAATCTGCAAGTACAAAATATAATACTTTTATACAGTTATTTCTGTGTCTTTTTTTTTCAAGGTAAAATAGGTAACAGTTGTATTGATTTATAATATCTGACTAATTAAGGCTTTGTTAAATTTTCTCCACTGTCATAGTGACAAATTAAAGCAAAACTCCAGTTATTGAGTTTCTTTTTTCAATTATTTGACAACAATCTGTCGAAGGCCGTGTTATTCAGGTGATAATTATAGAAAAGTTAATAGCATTTTTCATTAGAGCCTAAGTGAAAAAAAACTTAGAACTTATAGGATAATCGTGATATTGGTATTTGACATTTGTCATTTGTAAAAAAAAAAAAAAAAAAAAAAAATTATTACGTTTTACTATATTTACAAGAATATCTTGTAGATTTTCACAGTTTATCTGAGTTGTGGATATATAGAAAAATAGTAAACATTTTGGACACAGTTGTAACATTCAGATCACATCATTTAAGTGTGCTGTGTAATTGAGCATGGATTTACAAACTACTTGTAAGTCACCGGGTTTCTCTTTGCCATTTTTAGAGGGTGATTTTGTAAGTTATCTTAATAATGCTGCAAACACCGAGCTGCTTGATCATTTATATTATTTTTATAAAGGAAGGTCATGTTTGTTTAAAAAAAGTCATATGTGTTCTAAAAACTCATTTTTTTGTTTTGTTTTGTGAGTTGCTTGTTCATGTGCATGGTGCAGTTCAGGATATGGTGAACATAATTGCCATTGTCATGGAAAAGTGCAAAATTTTAGTTTATGCAAGTCAATAGAAAAGGCAAAATTGTAGTTTATGCAAGTCTATAGTAAGGGCAAAATTGTAGTTTATGCAAGTCTAAAGGGAGGGCAAAATTGTAGTTTATGCAAGTCTATAGTAAGGGCAAAATTGTAGTTTATGCAAGTCTATAGTAAGGGCAAAATTGTAGTTTATGCAAGTCTAAAGGGAGGGCAAAATTGTAGTTTATGCAAGTCTATAGTAAGGGCAAAATTGTAGTTTATGCAAGTCTAAAGGGAGGGCAAAATTGTAGTTTATGCAAGTCTAAAGGGAGGGCAAAATTGTACATGTAGTTTATGCAAGTCTATAGGAAGGGCAAAATTGTAGTTTATTCAAGTCTATAGTAAGGGCAAAATTGTAGTTTATGCAAGCCTATAGTAAGGGCAAAATTGTAGTTTATGCAAGTCTATAGTAAGGGCAAAATTGTAGTTTATGCAAGCCTATAGTAAGGGCAAAATTGTAGTTTATGCAAGTATATAGAAAGTACAAAATCTAAGTTAATGCAAGTCTATAGTAAGGGCAAAATTGTAGTTTATGAAGGGCAAATTTGTAGTTTATGCAAGTCTAAAGGGAGGGTAAAGTTGTAGTATATGCAAGTCTATAGGAAGTGCAAAATTGTAGTTTATGCAGGGCAAAATTGTACATGTAATTTATGCAAGTCTATAGGAAGTGCAAAATTGTAGTTTATTCAAGTCTATAGTAAGGGCAATATTGTAGTTTATGCAAATATATAGAAAGGGCAAAATTGTAGTTTATGCAAGTCCTTGTTAGTGCAAAATTGTAGTTTTTGCAAGTTTTCTGGAAGGGCAAAATTTTAGTTTGTACAAGTCTGAGTAAGTACAAAATTGTAGTTTATGCTGATAATGCATGTCTATAGACAGTGCAAACATTAAGTTATTGTAAGTTTATAGTACATGCAAACTTGTTGTTCAGCTGTTCCCGACTGTGAAGATATCTTAATTTAATTCTGACACATGTTCATGTTTACTTTAATTACCACCTGGTGACCATAAAATATGTGCTCGTGTATTTTATTTGATTTCATCATTTTGATATTATTGATTATTGCTTCATGTGTACATGTAATTTACTTGCTCATATCAGCATTAAAATTGATCTTCATCTAATTGATAAACTTTATAAAGATGGAAAGTCACCATATTACCTATACTGTGTCAGTTTGACTTATAATCAAACAAACAGGTACATGTTCAGTTAGTTGTTTTGCATATTTTCAAATCAAGATTACATTTAAGTTCATAAAAAGTTCAAGTTTGAATTTTTAACATAGTGAATACTAATGTACAGATAATGTTTAGACATTGTCACTAGCATAGCTAGACTTTATTACATGTGAGACAAGACTTATTATGTATGATTGCTAAATTTTTTAGCATTAATATAGTACTAGTATACTTTGAAATACGATGTATACATTGTTATTATGCCTATGCCAGGAGAATTATGAGTTCCTTAACTATATGTGTGCTAGAGTATCTGTACAAGTAATGAAAATCAATATTTCCACAACAATGTCAGACATATGGTTTGAACAGTTTGTAACAGTTTTGTAACAGTTATTGGCATGTCCCTCCTCTTGTGCTCTTTCTTGTTGTTTTTTTTTGGTTCAGAAGCTTCTAAGTACCTTGCTAGTATGACTGGATTGTGTTAGGGCAGTATTCTGTGAACATTGTCTTGCCTTGTTGATCTTTCTTCTCTTGTTTTCTTTTCTTTTATTTTCCTGTACAATCTGACTGAGAATTAATTAAAGGACAACTTTTTTCTACTTAAATTCATCTGTAACTCACATTGCTTTATACCAGGCCCAAGCTGAGTGTGCTAGGTAACAGTTTGAAAAAGTTTTTGCTTTTCTTCTGTTGCTGCACAGTATAAACTTGAAAATACATTCATGATTTCTGTTGAAAATGTTAGTTGTTAACTGTCAATTTCATGATTTGTACTGAAATAGCTGATAGTTGTTGCGTGGAGGTGGGGTACATGTTAATACCCAGGACAGCTGTTACTGAAGGTTATTTGCCCCCGTGATTTGACCCAAAAAATGTGTTTAAATTGACTTAAAAACCTGAAAAGCAAACTATCAATACTGCAGAATTTCACAGTATAAATGTTTCATTAGTATAATGTGTTGCATTCCATGCTAAAATATGGTGATAATTATGTATGACAAGATTGTCTTAGATTAATTGACACCTTATGATTAGTTTTGTTTCTACTACATGTATAGTGAATGACTTATGTTAGTAAAAAAATGCATATTAATTTTCCCATTAAAAAACCTATAGATATTCATTTGATAAAATATTTGCTTTTAAACTTACTGTAATGTAGTGGTCATAGTAGTGTTGAAACTTCTTGTGGTCAATTATTATCACAATTATGCATAATTATGCACCTGAGTTAATTGTATCACATTAAGGCCCGGAAGGAAGCCTAGAACAATTGTGAGTTTTTACCTTCATTTGCCTACCACTGCTTGTTTAACATAATGTTTGTGATTTGATGTTGAAATAATCATGGATATTTTCAACTTGCAATGCTAGAAAAAGGATATTAAGCATGATTTTTACTTTTGGACTGTGTCAACTGGGTGGGGACTATATATATATTTAAAATAGCCTGTCAGTCATTACTGTTAATCAGGGCAAGATAATGTCAACAGTGCATTAAAAGTACATATTATTATATCAAATAAAGAAACATTTTATTACTGAGACTGGTATTGATTTTTGTACTGCTATGTTAACAGGCACTGCAGATCTCCGCGGTTCATATGTTAAACCTTCAATAACTCTTTATTAAGGATAATATACACCAAAAACTGCATGTAAGAAATTTTATTGACTGTTTTTATTTTAAGAATTAAAAAAAACAACATTAAAAAAATTTAATTATGTATGATTATTTATCATTGCTTATTATAGAATATCTAGATCTCACTGTTGTGTGGTAATTTCAATTTTGATGAGACCTTCATGGTTACTGTTGATAATCACAACATGGACAAAATTGACTTTAATTGAATGAATAAAGTAGTTTAAGTACTATCTTTTACAGTATCAATATTTTCGTATTGAACAACAAGGGTACACTCTGAAACAAATATTTTATCTGTGTGCTGCAGGGCTGAAATTTTAATGTAATTAATGTTCACTTTATGTATTGAAGCATACAATGTTTGTGATAAGTTTTCACTTATGATACAATAAAAGGTGTGTGTTTGTATCATTCTGTATTTTGCCCGTCTTATATTGCTATAATTATATCTTAATGGAAGACTGACTATATCACAACACAAATTAAGCTTTAATTATAGATCATTTTATGTAAGTAAATAACACATTATATTACCTACAATGAAATAGACTTGATTATAAATGAACATTTTTTTGTAGATTATTTCTGTTCAAGCAAATAAATATAAGATGTGATTTCAATTTTGTTTACTGTATTAGTTTACTGTTAAAGTTTACTGTACACAGGTTGGTTAAATAATTTTGGGCTGAGTTATGGCCCTTGAATAAAAAACATGTTTTGCCCTATTATTGATTTTCGTGTCTCCTGCTACACTGTAGCTGCAACATGCAATTGGCTATCATGAGGTGACAATTTATCATTATGGGATTGTTACTTTGTACTTTTACATAATGCTCCAAAACAATTAAGATGATGAATCTGAGGAAGACACAGTATTGAACTTATATATAATACAACATACTGATGTGCATGGGATAAAAGGTAAAAAAATAGTGTGCAAAATGTTTGATATACATAAAAATATCAAGGTAGTATATTAAATATTTATCAATGCCTGCCTTTCTGAGAAGTTTTGTAGGCTTAGACTTGATTGGATATGACCTGAGTGGCTATTCCAAGTAGTGGATAGCTCTAGGAAAAAGTTTAGATGGGTTCAAGACTGGGGTATGAGGAATTTTAAGTTCCAAGTCATTATGATCAACAAAGACCAGTGGATGTTGAATTTTTTTTTTAGCTCAACTGACTTGGTGTGTGTCACACTTTGCATGTTAAGGTTTTTTACATGTATGTTTTGGTATCTTCTTAACTACTGAAGGGGCTTGATTGAAACTTCACACACTTATAAATTTTGTGAGCATAATAAAATGTCACTTTTATGCCCACAGCTCTAACATGGGTTTTGACAGAATTATGTCTTTTTTTGGAAAATTCCACTTTATCTAGGCTTTTGTTTTACTATCAAACACTGAGAATAGTCAAGCACACTGTCCTACCTACAGCTCTAGTTTTATAAAAACATTATTCAGTTATTGGCCTTTCTTTTGACAGTAAATGCTGTAACATATTGGTGTCACTACTAGTAAAAATAGCAAGATGTTTCTTCATATATGTTCGGAAATGATGAGATTGACTATTGTACATATGTTTGTGGCTGGTGTAGTTTGTGATAAATGGGAACCATTACTTTAGCATTATTTTACATTTATGACCTATTTCAGATGCAAAAATAGTGGTAATCATCTATAATAGAATATTATACTATTTTAAGACAAAATACTCGAGAGAAAATGTTTATAATGGATTTGTTGAGAGATTTCTGCTGAAGGTAATAGAGACAGATACTGCTGTGAAATGACTTTTTATGAATGATAAGTGTACAAACAATGTTGTCTAATGTATTGTCATAAAAAATGGTGTTGTTTTATAATAACTGGTTTTTAGCTCACCTGAGCATGCTCAGGGTGAGCTTTTAGGATCGATGATTGTCCATCGTCTGTTCACATTTAGTTGTTAACACTCTAGCGGTCGCATTTTTGCGTCAATCATCATCAAACTTGGTCAGGATGCTTAAGCTTAGATGAGTTCGAAAATGGGTCATCTCGGATGAAAAAAAGTAGGTCACCGGAGCTAAAAATAGAAAAACCTTGTTAACACTCTAGCGGTCACATTTTTGCATCAATCATCATCAAACTTGGTCAAGATGCTTGTCTAGGTGATAGCTTGAATGAGTTCGAACATGGGTCATCCTGGATGAAAAACTAGGTTACTGGAGCTAAAAATAGAAAAACCTTATTAACACTCTAGCGGTCACATTTTTGCCTCAATCATCATCAAACTTGGTCAGGATGCTTGTCTAGGTGATAGCTCGGATGAGCTGGAACATGGGTCATCCTGGATGAAAAAGTAGGTATCAATCATCATCGAACTTGGTCAGGATGCTTGTCTAGGTGATAGCTCGGATGAGTTGGAACATGGGTCATTTCGGATGAAAAAGTAGGTCACCGGAGCTAAAAATAGAAAAACCTTGTTAACACTCTAGCGGTCAAATTTTTGCCTCAATCATCATCAAACTTAGTCAGGATGCTTGTCTAGGTAATAGCTTGGATGAGTTCGAACATTGGTCATCTCAGATGAAAAACTAGGTCACAGGAGCTAAAAATAGGAAATTCTTGTTAACACTCTAGCGGTCACATTTTTGACACAAGTGTCATCAAACTTGATCAGGATGCTTGTCTAGGTACTTGCTCGGATGAGTTCGAACATGGGTCATCTCGGATGAAAAACTAGGTCACAGGAGCTAAAAATAGAAAAACCTTGTTAACACTCTAGTGGTCACAATTTTGACTCAAATGTCATCAAACTTGGTCAGGAAACTTGTCTAGGTCATTGCTAGGAGTAAATCGAACATGGGTCATCTCGGATGAAAAACTAGGTCACAGGAGCTAAAAATAGAAAAATCTTGTTAACACTCTAGTGGCTACTGTTGTGATCCAAATATCCTGTAAATTGGTCTGAAAGTTTGTTTTGAAGATTTCTTAGTCAAGGTCGAACATGGGTCATCTTGGATGAAAAACTAGGTCACACTGCCCAAATATGGAAAAACCTTGTTAACATTCTAGTGGTCACATTTTCAACTCAATTATCATCAAACTTGGTCAGGATGCTTGTCTAGGTTATTGCTGGGATGAGTTTGAAACGGCATGTGAAACTAGGTCACCGGAGCTAAAAATAGAAAAATCTTGTTAACACTCTAGTTGCTACTGTTTTGATCCAAGTATCCTGGAAATTGAAAGTTTGTTTTGATGATTTCTAGGTCAAGTTTGAATATGGGTCACCTGGGTAAAAAACTAGGTTACACTGCTCAAATATGGATAATCCTTGTTAACACTGTAGTGGTTACATTTTTGACTCACCTATCATGAGACTTGGTCAGAATGCTTGTCTAGGTAATTGTTTGGATGAGTTTGATGGGTCAGGTGAGCGATCTAGGGCCATCATGGCCCTCTTGTTACATTAGTTAGTACCTAATCCTGGAATCTTAAGGTTAAGTAATTTTTGGTTTTGTTACTCTGGAACAGAAAGGAACTCACAGTATAGAGCCAGGCTAGCCTGCAACATTCCTTGTCTAACTAACTTTTAAATTTTTCATATTTATATCTTTAAGATTGATTCTAAATATACATTCCAAATATGCAACTGGACATGTCCATTTATGAAAATGAGCAGTTAAACAGCTAAAGAAGAAATATCACCCTTTCTAATTAGTTGTTTTTATTTGTTTGGGTCGTTAGACCAAACAAATAATGGTAGCGAAATTTCAGACTCTAGTGCTGTTAATTGCAAATGCCGAAAGTAGTCCGGTTTTTTTGAAGCGGTTACTTCCCTTTATATGTAACACTAAGGCCGAAAAATTCATGGGAGATCACTGCGTAAATATGGTCACATGACACGCGCATTAATTTTCAAGCAAAATAATTCCCGAATGGTGGAAGATTTCTAATATTGTTTTATTCTTTATAGCATATACATGCTTATAGTAATCGCCATGATTATTTACACAAGTGTTGTTAGCGTCGTTACAAACCCTAATTTAGAATAATATGCTTTTCTTCGGAGAGCCAACATGTAAATTCACCGTGGCCGTGGGGTTTGCGCGCTCGCTTATGAAGCGAGAGGTCTGGAGTTCAAATCCCAGTTAAGGCAATTTTTTTTTTCAAATTGTTTAAGTCAAATAAACATTGGATTGAATATCAGTTTTGAATTTAGTCTTATAGTCAATCTACTACAATAAAACGCTGGAAAGCATTGGTGGCACTATACAAAAACAAATTGTTTTATAATCTCACAACCTTCACCTTTCTGACATTCTGAGACCCAAACAAATTCAGCGCCTTCTGTGCTTTGATTTAGTATTAGGTTTAAATGCTGCTTTGCGCGTTTGTAATTTGTTAGCAGTAGCCTCCTATGCATTTATTTACTAAGCTCTGTCTAAATAATTAGCACTAATAATTTTTATTTTGCTTATATTGAAAGATATGAATTGAACAAAAAGAAATGCAGATGAAACCTTTTTTTCGAGGCGGTACACTTGTTTAGTACATGTATTTCTTTGTTTACTAAAAAGAACAAAGTGTTAATTAGCTTGGGAATATTTTGTAAAAGTTAATAATATCTCTAAAAAATTGTCGACTATTGATCAATTTGTATCGTAGCACTGTACAAGAATATTGAGTATTGCTCAGTTCCTTTTTACTCAGTTCTTCTCTTGTCTAGCTTAGTAATTTTTGTTTCCATCATCAGCTGCCATCATGATTAGCCTCAATTTCTCACTTTTACTTATTACAACTTTTCTTACTTTTACTTATAACAACTTTTCTCAGTTTCACTTATTACAACTTTTCTCAGTTTCACTTATTACAACTTTTCACAGTTTCTCTATTTATACAACTTTTCACAGTTTGTCTATTACAACTTTTCACAGTTTCTCTTATTTCAACTTTTCTCAGTTTCATTATGATATGCTAAGTTACTATGATCTCATGCCTTGCTCAATTTCTCTCATTACAATTTACCCAGTTCCTCTCTCATTACAATTTACCCAGTTCCTCTCTCATTACAATTTACCCAGTTCCTCTCTCAATACAATTTACCTAGTTCCTCTCACAACTTGCTCAGTTAAATTTAGTCATGACTGACTTATTGCTTATTATTCCCATAAATGTAAAGAAAAATTGTTTAAATTGCTATATTTTGTATATTTTGTATTTTATATACTGGCATAATTAATTTTTTGTCAGACATATTTTATGTGAACTTTGCTTTGTAATTACAGCGGTGAGAGAAGATAGATCACCTGGTGGCAAACATCGTACAAAGAAGCCCCGCTTTGACAGTTCCATGGAAGATGATAACTTTTCTAAGCTTGTTGAAAATAAACAGAAATTGGAGGATGACCACAATGAGCTTATTAATGTATTACTGGCATCCCAACCTGACAAAATCCCTGATAATGAATGTAAGATATTGTTGAATATTTAATTAAAGTAAGGTATTTCATTGAATAACTGAGTGAATATGAAAGTCAAACCTAACATTTTAAGACAATTAGAATATATAGAACTGGGTTGTTTTTATTTTATTACCCCCACTGATAAATACATAAAAGGGTTGGCAGTCATGGGAGGGTTGAAATGACATTGCCCATCTGATGAGATCTCTTTGTTCAATTTTCTTGAAACTTAGCAAGAATGTTTATATAAATATGAAAAAGAAGATCATCAAGTGAAATCAAAATCCACCAAAAATTTGTTAAGTGATGGCCCTTATTAAGATCCATCATTTGTTATAATGTGTAACTTACTAATGTAACTTTCATGTTACAGACAATAGGGTTTATATAGGGAAAAATGTCTAAAATATGTCATATAATCTTTTCTACCATTACATATGAAAGATACTACATACACGAAATAATAAAACATAACTAATTTCAAGATTTGAATAATTTCAAACAACAAGACAAGTTTCAACTTCAATTTTCCATAATATTGACATGCAAAAAAACTTTTTACTAATTATATATTTAAGCATTTCCTGATTACAAATTTACATTGAAAATTGTATTCAGGGAGCTGTTTCAGTCTAAAGTTCTTTGTGTGCGATAAAAACTCTTTCCAGTAAAAAAAAAGAGATATTTTTTACCAAAACCAAACCAAAAAATTCCAAAATACATAGGTTTGAGAAATCATATTTGCTGTGTATTATTTCCCTGAAAAATACCAAAATAAAATTTAGAATGGAACAAAAGAAACAAAAACAACAACATTGATTTCTAATGTAAAGATAGATAAAGCAACAAATACAATATTGTGTTAATTAAAAAAAAAAAGCCATTTTATCTTATCAAAGTTCTGTTGTATTACTTTTTTATCTGAACTCAAAATGTCTATTGCACACTATTTATCTGATCATACTTCATACTACATGAGACATAAGGAGATTTACTGACATTACTGACATTATTGCCTCACAAAAAAACAACATTAGATTGAATAGCTATACTTTTTGCATGTTGTTGTTTTTCCAGTTCAAGGGAGGTCAGCGAGCGAGATTTCTATAGAAGAGTTGATGCAGTTTGGATATTCTGAACTGAAATATATCATTGAGTGGGCTAAAAAAGTTCCTAGTAAGAACAATTTCTGTAATACTAAACAATTTGATTAATGACCAGAATAGTTGTATGCAATTATTTAAAGTGATGAACAGTGTGATTAGATTCCCTTTCATATGATATAATGTTACTTTTTATGTTACATTTATACATATAGAGAAGATGTTAAATTAGATTTAGAGGAACATTATGCTCCTGCTTTGTCTTGAATTAAATACAACTTCATACAATGGTCAAGCGCAGTAAGAGGAAGTGCAGTGCTCAAGAAGCATAACTCTCTGGATTTATTACAGAGTAATTCAAAAAAACTTCATCAATGGTCAACCACGTTGAAAGGAAATGCAACATACAAGAACCACAACTATCTTTTATTGCCCACAACCATAGCTCTATTTCAATTCTTTTACAAGGTATTCTGTTACTTGTAACTTCGTCATTTCCGAAGTTAAGTCTTGCGCAGGTATTAATCATATTTAGTGATAGTTCTAGTTTTGCATATTTTTAAGTAAGAAGATTTTAGTCACATGATACACTTGAATTAAAAGGAAGATTAACTTCCATTTGCCCATGTGAAATTAACAATACAAAAATAGTGAGTGGTAATATTTAGAACTACATTTGATGTAATTATGGTTTAAATTGCCAGTTTGAAAACTTAAAGATGATTAAAAAATATCATAAGGAAATAGTACCAGCTATATATACAATGATTTGAGTGTCAAGTATTTATATTTAAACAGATTTCCGTTTGTTCACAATGGAAGATCAGATGGCATTATTGAAGTCAGCTTTCATGGAACTTAATGTAATTAGACTGTCATACAGGTATGTAATTCATATATTCTCACTTATTTTATTTTTTTTTTTTGGTTTACAGTCTATCTAATAATAGCTAACATTACAGAGTTCAATCGGGGGTTTATCTTTGGTTACTGATTGTTTACAAAGTTACTTGGTTCTCACCATTGCAGGTTGATATTGCACTTGAATGAAAGTTTCAGGTAAAAAAGTCATCTAGCTAGCTAATTAAATATCTGTGCTTTTACTCAGGTCCAAGCTATTGCCTGAAATCATGCATGAAGTGGCACCATAGCTCTTTCTCCACCAATAAAGCTACTGGTGTGACTTTCTACAAAGGCCCTGAAAGTCCAAAGAACAATAGTTGTGCATGAGCCATATGTTTCCCTTTTCAAGATAGTTATGTTGAAGACTATTTGTCCAGATCTGTTTGTAATGAACCTGTCTGTGAAGATAAAAGTCTGGAGTTATTGTAAATATAAGTATTGTTATTGTTTGTAGATCAATGGAATATGACGATGCACTTAGGTTTGCAGATAACATTATTGTGCCAAGGTCAGTGTGTGCCACAATGGGTTGGGGACAGGAGCTCGTACATGCTACCCTAGAGTTTGCTACCAGACTAAAGGAGCTAGATCTGGACAAGGTGGAATTTGCATTGATGAATGCCATTGTGCTGACTTACCCTGGTAACTATTTTCTATGTGTCAAAATTCTTGCAGCAGTAGTAATTTGCCTATGTAAACATTTCAAGCCACATGCCTCCAGATGAGCAAAGATATTTAGATGAGCGAAGATATTTAATAAAATCAAACTTGAGAAAAATGTTCTAAGATTTTAAGTAAAGTAAAAAGATTCAATATTCAATTAATAATTTACATGTTACGTGTGATTAATGACTGGTTTTTCTGTATTAATAACTATATTTCTACTGCGTTACTAACTCAGTTAGGGCTATTTTTGTATATTTTGACCTCTTCGGTAATTTACGTGGCCATTGATAATGTGTAAATTGCTTCCTTTTGGTCACTTCACAATATTATACTTTTAGATACATTTCAAAATTTTTATGAAAATTAGCTTGAATCTAGAGGCTTGCTGCTTTAAGTGTATAAAACTATATATCCTCAGCCTGTAATTTATAAAAATACTGTTTGCATTTTGTAAGAGAATACTTTCACAAAACCTGTAAGAAAGAAATACAGTTGTGTTTTGCACATGCACAGAATCATTACTAAACAGTAAAAATCCCATTTTAAATAGCAGAATATATTTTATTCTGGAACATTTCATTATGTTTACTTATAATGACAATGACAATGACAATTTATTTATTGATATTGGCCACCGGCCCATTACAACAATATATACATTTACATATAATTTCTTGACTGGTGTCAGTACAGATCAATGTAATTCCTAATAATGTTTATATTGAAACACACAGAACTATTGTTGAATAATTTACCAAAATGCGTGTCGATCTTAACGAAAAACAAAACATATGATCTTCACTTATGGCTATTCATTGCAAAATAAGGAAAACATACTATAGCCTTAACATAAAAGGCAATAGTGTTTTGATCAGTCTTAAGCTTTGTACAACATTGCCCGAAATGAAAAGTAAATCCATATATCTCATCACTGTACAAACGTATTCAAAATTGAAAACAACAAACTAAACAATACCTAAAAGTAACATTCATGATATTATAAGCATATTCTCAAATATTTTATAATAATAATTTCAAATTTAAGTATCTGTGTTATAACATAGAAAATGATTCCAAGAATGTGATCTCAACAATATAGTAAGTATATCCTAATGATTTCTAACTGTCAGTATCTGTATTACTTAATATATCATTTCTCTCTTTGAATGCATAATATGCATACATAGCTAAATTTGTTATAACATTATCAGAGCGAGAGCACATTAGAACATTAAATTTATGATTATTAGGATTATTAAAGAATTTTTTGTCAATGTATTTTTAGCTCACCTGTCACAAAGTGACAGGGTGAGCTTTTGTGATTGCTTTTCGTCCGGCGTCCGTCCGTCCGTCGTCCGTCCGTCGTCCGTCCGTCGTCCGTCCGTCCGTCCGTAAACTTTTACTTTAAATGACATCTCCTCATAAACCACTAAGCCAATTTCATCCAAACTTTACAGGAATGTTCCTTTGGTGGTCACCTTTAAAAATTGTTCAAAGAATTTAATTCCATGCAAAACTCTGGTTGCCATGGCAACCGAAAGAAAAAACTTTAAATATCTTCTTTTAAAAAACCATAAGAGCTAGAGCTTAGATATTTAGCATGAAACATCTTCTAGTGAGTGTCTACCAAGTTTGTTCAAATAAAAGCCCTGGGGTCAAAATTGGCCCCGCCCCGGGGGGTCATTGATTTTCCCTATATGCATATAGTAAAAACTTAAAAAAATTTTCTTTTAAAGAACCCAAAGAGCTAGAGCTAAGATATTTAGCATGAAACATGTTCTAATGGGTGTCTACCAAGTTTGTTCAAATAAAAGCCCTGGGGTGAAAATTGGCCCCGCCCCGGGGGTCATTGATTTTCCCTATATGCATATAGTAAAAACTTAAAAAATCTTCTTTTAAAGAACTCAAAGAGCTAGAGCTTAGATATTTGGCATGAAACATCTTCTAGTGAGTGTCTACCAAGTTTGTTCAAAATAAAAGCCCTGGGGTCAAAATTGGCCCCGCCCCGGGGGGTCATTGATTTTCCCTATATGCATATAGTAAAAACTTAAAAAAATCTTCTTTTAAAGAACCCAAAGAGCTAGAGCTAAGATATTTAGCATGAAACATGTTCTAATGGGTGTCTACCAAGTTTGTTCAAATAAAAGCCCTAGGGTGAAAATTGGCCCGGCCCCGGGGTCATTGATTTTCCCTATATGCATATAGTAAAAACTTAAAAATCTTCTTTTAAAGAACTCAAAGAGCTAGAGCTTAGATATTTGGCATGAAACATCTTCTAGTGTGTGTCTACCAAGTTTGTTCAAATAAAAGCCCTGGGGTGAAAATTGGCCCCGCCCCGGGGGTCATTGATTTTCCCTATATGCATATAGTAAAAACTTAAAAAATCTTCTTTTAAAGAACTCAAAGAGCTATGGCTAAGATATTGAGCATCAAACATGTTCTAATAGGTGTCTACCAAGTTTGTTCAAATACAAGCCCAGGGGTCAAAATTGGCCCGCCCCGGGGGTCATTGATTTTCTTTATATGTGTTTAGCAAAAACTTTAAATCTTCTTTGAAAAAACCCAAATAGCTAGAGTTTAGATATTAAGCATGAAACATCTTCTAGTAAGTGTCTACAAAGTTTGTTCAAATAAAAGCCCTGGGGTCAAAACTGGCCCTGCCCCAGGGGTGTCATTGTTTTTAACTATATGTGTATAGTAAAAACTTTAAAAAAATCTTCTTTTAAAAAGCCCAATGAGCTAGAGCTTAAATGTTTAGCATGAAACATCTTCTTATGGGTGTCTACCAAGTTTGTGCAAATAAAAGCTCTTGGGTTAAATTGGCTCTGCAACGTTGGGGGGGGGGGGGGGTTGGGGGCCTATATACAGGTGAGCGACCTCAGGGCCATCATGGCCCTCTTGTTCTCTAATCAAAGACAATTTTTTACAAACTAAAACAAAATGATATTCATTTCCAATTACTTCGTGTGTTCTCTTAAAATATTTTAGGTATCTACCTTTTTCAATATCAAATCATGGGAGGACAACCGAAGTTTGGCGAGAGCATTTCTGAATTTTCTAACTGTCACTAATGTTAAGTAATATTCATGTTTGATATTGCATTTAAAATGTCTATACGCATACAATTAAGAACTATCATTTATAATTGCGTGCCATTCTTATAGATATTTGTCCTTTAATTTTTGTACAAAGGAAGTTATGAAATAGTCTTCATTATTGACTGTTTGATTATACCAAATGTAGCCAAAACCATTTTTACATAATAAATTACGAATACCAGTACACCAGTTATTTTGCCCCGTACTATCCAAAAACAACTGCATAAAATAGCATTTTTTAACTAATCTGTGTTCACCCATTTTAAGTATTTTACACCAATATCTTACAGCTCTTTTAGCAGAATTTATAAACATAGGAAATCTCCCTTATAAATTCATGTCTGTTTAATAACAGAGATGTTCTATGTTACAAGTCTTTAAGGAATTAACTGTAAAATTATGGAAATTGATAATGATAGATAATTTTGCATTTACTTTATAACATATAGCTTAATGCACGTAATCCCCCACCCCAAAAAAACAACCAAAAAAATGCATTCTTTTATATGTATATTCTATACATGCCTGCAGTCTGATTTAAATAGTTGCTGAACAATTTAATTATTTTGATACAGAATTTACTTAAGCTATCACAGGACTGTGTCAAAATTTACTGTTTGGCAGATTGATTACACGAACATTTTGGGATGTTTAGCTCCATAGACCTTAAAACCTAAATAAATTGTTTACAGTATTTGTCATTCCCTACTCATGAACTAACCTTTATATCAATAAAAACATAATTATGCTGTTTTTAAAAAAAGATATATTTCAATGTTTATAGTTTATGTTATTCAATTTTAAGGCATTTTGAGCCCCAATTCTTGAATGTCTGTTGTTTATTACCCAAGTTCAGCTAACACTTTTCTAATAATTATTTGATATAGGTAAATTTGTGATAGATTTTACAGTGTAAGAAATTCGGATTTGAATCCACTAGGCCGGTTGGACTACCAGATTGGAATATTCACTAGCCCAAAAGACATTTCACTAGCAAGATTCATTTGTTCAAAACAGTTGTTTATATTGCCTCTGAAAATACAGTAGTCTGGTCGGGCTTGTTACTGTAAAAAGTTGGTAGCCCGAGGAGAAATTTAGTAGTCAGGGGCTATCGGACTACTGCTCATTTCGAACACTGATTTTATATGTTAAATAAATCTATTCCTCACTGTGATGGGTTTTAATCCTGACTGGGACTTTTTCTTTCATGTGAGGAAGCTATCAGCTAGCTTATGGAACGTCAGTGGTTATACTCAGGTGCCCGTTTGTGCCTGAAATAACGCAAAGGTCTTCCTCCACCAGTAAAGCTGGAAAGTCACAAGTCACCATATGACCTTCACTGTGTTAGTGCGACAGTACTGCCCCCCCCCCCCCCCTCCCCCCCCCCCCCAAAAAAAAAACAACAACAAAAAAAAACCCAAAAAATAAATCAATAGTTATAGCATATTTTCTTCAGCTGCATGATGCAATACAAATATCTGCTAATAATCATATTGATTTACAACTTACAGTAGAGTGATGTTTCTGTGATGTTTCTACATGAATTTATTTACAGATGCTATTGGTCTAAGTGATAAGAGTAAAGTGATTGGTATCCAGACAAAGTTTCTCGACACACTGAGACGCTACGTCTGCGTTAAATACAGCAGTGATAAGGGGAGATTCGGGAAACTTCTGCTGCGTCTGCCAACTCTTCGAACATTGAGTGCAAAAGCTGCTGAGAGGTTTCTCTCGTTAACACTGGAAGGTGTTTTACCGTTGAATGATCTCGTGCAGGAAATGATGTGTTGACTGGTTTGATGATTTTATAGTGTGATACAGTCATGTAATACGTGTTCTTATCACACACCTGTGTCGCTTTTGTGACTTTGTAAAAACGGTATTGCACGACTGTGCATATTTTTTGACGTAACATCGTTTGCGTTAAAAACATAGCGTAAGGACGCATTTAATGGCAGATTGCTACAAAGTGATCTTTTTTTTTAGTGTAAACAGTTTTTTATATGTGATAATAAATATTATAGTTGTGTAGCTTCATTACTGAATTTATTGAATAAAAATTTTTTTGCTGGCCAGAGGTTGGTATAATATAATTTTATTCAACTTGTTCAATAAAGACAGTATTGAATCTACACTCATTAAATGTTTTCTATATATGACATACTTGATTACATAAAGAATTCAGGGTTGTGCCAAGACATGATCATTTTGAGAATAGTTTTATTCAATACTGATATTCTATATTGAATATTAAATTTTGAAGAATAGTTTTAATCTATACTGATATTCCACATTGAATATTAAATTTTGAAGAATAGTTTTATTCAATACTGATATTCCACATTGAATATTAAATTTTGAAGAATAGTTTTATTCTATACTGATATTCCACATTGAATATTAAATTTTGAAGAATAGTTTTAATCTATACTGATATTCCACATTGAATATTAAATTTTGAAGAATAGTTTTAATCTATACTGATATTCCACATTGAATATTAAATTTTGAAGAATAGTTTTAATCTATACTGATATTCCACATTGAATATTAAATTTTGAAGAATAGTTTTAATCTATACTGATATTCCACATTGAATATTAAATTTTGAAGAATAGTTTTAATCTATACTGATATTCCACATTGAATATTAAATTTTGAAGAATAGTTTTAATCTATACTGATATTCCACATTGAATATTAAATTTTGAAGAATAGTTTTAATCTATACTGATATTCCACATTGAATATTAAATTTTGAAGAATAGTTTTAATCTATACTGATATTCCACATTGAATATTAAATTTTGAAGAATAGTTTTAATCTATACTGATATTCCACATTGAATATTAAATTTTGAAGAATAGTTTTAATCTATACTGATATTCTATATTGAATATTATTCAGTGAGAGACTGTAGGCTCACTAGTTTTGAATTAAATGTACATTGTAATTGACTCGTATATGACAGATTAGGTGCTGACATTGTCTCCTAGATATTGTTGTTGTCTAGTCACAACACTAATTATCAGAGGTTAGCAAGTTGGCAAGTAACTGGAGTATCTGATGAGTGTGAAATTATTGATATTAGCATGAATCGTATGAGCAGATGCGCAGGCTGGTCTGGATCCATGCTGGTCGCAAACCCATTATGTTGGTTTTGTCGTGACGCTGCTCAAATGATGTTGTACACAGCTGTGATGTCATGTGGTTTATATAACATAGCATATTTCTGCATAAAGTCAAATTATGTGTTAGCATTACAATATAAGTTTGTTAATGATTAAAGATTCATTGTCACTGTAAACTGAACTTACTTTTAGTTTTTGTTAAAATAGAGTATGGTATTTGTGCAACTTCATTACTAAATTTATTTAACTTGTTGAATGAAATAATAAGCTTGCTACAGGCTCACATGTAATAAGTTTATTCAACTAGTTAAATAAATTCAGTATAGTACCTATACTCATTTATAATCTTCTTTGTGATTTCATGATGACTCAAAAGAGATTTATATAGCATACAGATGTTGTCTGCTCGTGATTTTGTTGTCAGCCATTATTTCATTTCATCAATACAAGATTTATTTAAAATTTTCAAATCATAATTGTCATTGTTGAAAATATTTATAAGAGGTAGTACATGTATCGGGTACAGCAGATGTTTTTATTTTTGTTTTATAATTATTTTCACAACAAACATTTATTGCTCATTCTCCATTGCCGTTCTCATATAATTTATATGGAGTATAAGGCAATGGCTTATAAGTTGAAATCTGATTGATAGTGGTTCAGAATCTAGAACCACTTGTAATATAACTGTCTTCTAATATATGACTTTAATTCAAACTGGCAAATTGGAAAGAAATTTTGGCAAAATGCCAACTTATTTTGATTTTCATCTGTTCACTCACTTTATACAGTGGGTGAGTATGATAATGCCACTTGAACATGTACTTGAACATTACAGGAAAATTCAGCACTAAAATCACCTTAACTGTACTTAGGTGTTATACATAATGCTTGTTAAAATATAGTTAAATGAAGATATCATTGATATTTCACTTGTACAGGTACTGTGAAGTTCTTTTTTCAAATTTCTCACTTTTTATTAGTGAGTTACATTTAATTTTCACTAAAAAGAGTGAACTATTCAAGATATTAAAAGGCACATTATGCCCCAGAAACACACATTTTTACTTCTTTGTAAAGGGCTAACATTAATTAAGTTTTAGAGCATATAAGACGAGTGTTACCTGAAGAAAGTAGCACTTATGTGAAATCATTTGTCATTGAAGTTGCAAAATGTAAACAAAGACAAATTTTTGACTTCCATACAAAATACTAAATCACTATAAAATGATTGTTTAGGTAATTGGCTAATGAATAACTTTTTGGAAACTATAAAAATATAAATTGAAAGTATCCAAAAAGTAAAAAGCTTTTGAGAAATAAAAATAAAATCATTTCTGTGGCATAATGGGCCTTTAACGTAAATATTGTATTTCATATTTGAGAATTTGTATATATATAGTCATCATATATTTATGTAGACTACTGTATAGTTGAATTATTGATTAATTTTGTGAATTATTTTGCTCAGTAAATTATCAATGTTACCATGGAAACATGTTAGTGCAGATATTCATGTAAATCATGGTTAATGATGTTAATTTGTTTCTGTCTTCAATTTGTCTAGTTCTGATAATATTATATTGTGTTTATAAATGTTAACATGTTGTTGTTTGTTAGGTCATTGGATGTTTTTAGTGTTTTGTGGTTACATGATGTCTATCATTCATCATTATCCACAATTTATTTAAGCAACATCCCTAAAACTACAATATGGGTTTTTAAATAACAGATTGTTATTTTTGTATATTAAATGGCAAAATGAAGTCATTCTTAGCACACTTTTCATTCAGATGCATGGGAAGGACGTCATTTAAAACACCTGACTTGTGTTAAACGAGGGTGTTAGAAGGGGTTTTCTAGCACTGGGGTAAATAGTAAAAAATGCTGTCTGATATGCAAGAAATAGCTTACCTGTACCTTTTGCTGTGGCAGCCACATGTAGGGATAACTTCTTCATCGTCTGTCTGTCACAAAACTTGTCCAGACTACTCCTCAAAAACTACTGGTGCAATTTCATTCAAACTTAACAGGAATGATCAGTACCAAATTTAGTTGTGCATATCATTGGCATCAATCTAGTCCAATGATTTCTGTCAGAGTTATGGCCATTTATTTTTAAAAGTTTTGTCCAGACTGCTGTAATACTACAAATTAATGCAATTCGAGTGAAACTTTACAGTGTTGATTGGTACCTCGAGTACTTAAAGGTCTTTGCCGGTTGAATGATTATGGCCCTTGAATAAAATAATCATTTTGGCCTGTTAATGATTTTTGTGTCTCCTGCTACACAACAGCTACAACATGCTACAAAACTTGCTTCAACATATACTGGGAACAAACTCCAATCACACCTCAATACAACTTGCTAATTGGCTATCATCATCTGATCAATGATTGTTCTTGTGATATATAATTTTTTTTAAAGTTTTTTTTATGATAATGAGCATGATAATTGAGATGTGCTGCTTTGAGATATGAAAGTATAGACCAGATAGTTGTTACAGTTTAACATTCCAGTAATCTAACTTTACTATGAGTAAAAATAGTTAATATGGCATCCAAATAAATTATTAAATAACTGAAAGTAAACTGTGAACATATTAATAAAGCTTATATATACTAGCATACTTTATTATACATGTATATAAACAGATTTTATGGCATTTTTTAATTTCCATATATTTGTATACAGAAACATTTTATACAATGTGAAGTTTTTACCCGTCAAGGTGATAACTATGTCTTAATTAAGTCATTTGTATAAATTCATTTTTATGATTGTTTTTATTGATTAATCATGTAGAACCTCATGTTTTCGACTCATCATAAAGTCATGAGACAAACCTGACAGACTAGTCACTTTCACATTATATATTGTATGAGTGCCGGTTATTCCAAGACTTTGAGAATTTTTAAAAAATTTCTTTGCAGAAAATTTTTGCTCAAAAGATTTATTTCCCATTTTAATTTACAAATGGGTCACTTTTGAGTGGATTTGAAATGTGGTTAATGACCAATGTTCTACTTAATTGATATTATTTTCTCATTTATTCTTTTTGGACACGAATGTTATAATATACAGCTTGCTTAAATTATAGCATTACTTAAAAATAAACAATGACAAATATTTTCACTCATAGAAAAAGTTCATATTTAAACATACATTGTAAATTAAATTTTTGCAACACAAAACTCTCCACTGATATAATTAAATTTTTGCAATACAAAACTATCCACATATTATATGTTATTTTGGTTTTGGAGTGATATATGTGGATATATTACCTGTTAAGATTTTATATCACCCGAGCCGTTAGGCGAGGGTGATATTTTATCTTGGCAGGTAATATATCCACATATATCACTCCAAAACCAAAATAATAATTTTATTACCCTTCCCCTGCCGAGTTTAGACGATTTTTTAAATAATCATTGCTGTTTCAAATGAAACGTCGAAATAAGATTCCCTTTAGGATACCTCTTCGTCACAACATGACGTCACATAAATACATGACGTATTTTTCCCGTACCTTACAAAAGTAAACAAGAGAAAAGGAGTAGTCTATTGAACACACTTTTTTGTAATTAATATCAAGCTTTCACAAGGTCATATTTGTTTTCGATACTGATGGTTATATGTATCATAACTCTACTTTGGTAAATATTTATCATTTGACAGTAAAAAAGTGCTTTTAAATCGGAATTTACACCGCGTAAAATCGAACCGTACGCGCATCATCTCCGCGCATGTTGTTTACAACGTTGGGTACCAAACGGGGAAATTTAGTGTGTATATTACCCGTCTGGCTCGGTTATATCAATTTCTTTCGGGTGATCAATATCCAATCAAAAAGGCGGAAAAAATCTGGAAGGGTAATAAACTAGTATAAGTTGACAATGAGACTTATGGTGCTGTTTCATTACTACATTACTGTACATTCACTAGGTTTGAATCGTATCTAAAAATGAAAATACTTAAAAAACATGGCTTACTATTTTATTAATGATGTTTATATAAGACTGAGTGTTGATGAATTATATTTTCATTATTATGTTTTCTCAGTAGAGATATTCTGGAACTCGGCAGATGGAAGTTTTTTCCCCAATTTCATCCTTTGGTACAAACAAATTTTTACATTAGTGCAACATGGTGATCACTCTATTGTAAACTTTAATGGATTATGAAGCTATAATAGTTAAAAGTTTCCTTGTACTTTGTGATTAAACGGGGTAAACCCCCAATTTGTCAAATTTCAGATAACATGTATATACTGATAATGTTGATGCTGTATAAACCCATAACTTGCTGAAATTGTTTAATGAAATTACCCAGCTTTGGTCAGAATGCATAGATGTGCAGGCTGGCCTGGTAATTCTGTTGAGCTCTTTATGATTCAGCTGGTTAAAGCTAAATATTTTTCTTACACTGCTTGAAGTGTGTTTTGAAAATAAGTGAATTCTGTATATTTGCTTGTTTTATGGGGTAATGATGGGTACAGAAATAATTCAGATTGTATATATTTCTTATGCTGTATACATATCAATGTTGTTTAACTTGGTGAACATATTTAAGTTTATTCCAGGAAACATTCAATTTTTTTAACAGGTTGCTTGGTCGAGCATAAATGGTACTAAACTTTGTTATATTACCTAACTTGCCTGGCAAATGGTTATATAATAAACAACCATTTATGCACAGCCATTTAACCTGTCAAAAGTTTTTATATCTAGCTTATAATGCTGCAAAATATTGCTCTCTTTGATTAAATTTAAATTATTAATAAAATTATTGCAGCCATGTCTATAGACAATAAATACATCATAATTGTCCAATGAAATTCAATGTTACAAATATATGCAGCATTATAATGAAAATACATGGTACCTGTATATTATAAATGCAGTGAGAAGGTCAATTAGTTCCCCATGCAGTAAATAAATCCTTCATTGTAAGGCTGAAAGGAATTCTTTTGGATTATGTTAAATATTTTTTGTTTTTAAGTATAAAATGAAATTGCTTTTAACTCCAGCTCACACAGAATGTACATGTAGTGATTAAAGATGTAGAAATATAACTTGTAGAATTTTTTTCATGGTGTTATTTTTCCTGGTACATAAAAACAGGACATAGTATACTTTGTTAGATATAGTAAAACATGTTAATTCTTTTCAATGTTTATCATACTCGTACAAGCAAGATTTTGAAATAAAATTGCTTACAGAATACACGACTGTTTTTATTACTTTAACCTTAATATTGAATTGTTTTCTTGCCCTAATTTTCCTTCACTAACATTAGTTTAGTCTGCCCTTAATTATATCACATGGGCAAGTAATCTAAGCAATCCTATTTCCATATTACTTAAAGTAGCCCATCAACTTTGTTAAATTTCTGTATTAACATGTACACATGTATATTGACTATAGTTTGTTGTCCTGTTACTGAACACTTATTTAAATGATGATTAATTTTCCCAGTCTTATAATGATGTTAACAGTATGTAAAAACAGCAAATGATATCAAATAAGTTCATTTCATTCTGTAAAATGACAAGGTTATTCCAGTTAGAGGTTCTGCTCAGGTACCTGAAATAATACACTCAGTGGCAACGATGGTTGTTCTGCTCCGTGGCAGATAGAAAATAACTTATCGCCTCGGAACACATATGAAAACTTGTATGTGATAAAGCTACTTGATATCCTAGTATGTGGCATCATTCTAAAGTTATTATATAACTGTAGAGACATGGAAGAATGGTTCTAAAATCTGAACCAGTTTAAAGCATTTTGAGAAAACTGGTCTGAAGCGATATTTTGAACGAAAACCAATCATTTTCACAGACTTTTCCAAATCAGTCACTTTTAACCTAAAATATTTTTATTAAATTATAACAGGAGAAACAAATCCAAATCACCTGTAAACCTTCAGTCAATGTACAGCAAGTTCATTGCAATAAAATTGTCCTGTTTTGCAATACATCAATAAACCAGTCAAATTTGTAACTCACTGCAGTTATCTGCATGTCATCACTAGCACCAGTTATATGGTTTAGTAGCTACTGTACTTTTAGGCTTACTGCAGGATCCAGATTTCTTTGGAAGGACAGAAAAGGTGATTATTTAAAAAGCCTGTTCCAGTTAACCTTAATATTTTTGTTTTGTAAATTCTTCTATGCTACAAACGATTTAAGGTTAAGACCTGTTTATTTTATTTGTAACTTTCTTTTCGTGGCATTTGAAAACAACCATTTACTACAGCTATACACTTCAGTAGAAAGTAAAAAGGAGTAAATTATGGGTACTCTAAGAACATAAAGAATAAATTTAGCAAATATTTTTTAAAGATTTATTAGATATCAAAATATTTTTTAATTAAGTAGTTGGACCTTTAACACTTGCACTGTCTTTTGATTTGTCAACACTTTCACTAGATTTGACTGCAGACAAATTTTCTTCCAAATTACTGTTCTCTTCTTTTTCCTCCACACGATTAATGGAATCTCCTTGTACAGAGTTTGTTAAAGTATCAGCCCTGGTGTTTGCTTGCTTTTGTTCATTATGATAATCTTTATTGGCGGCTGATATTAGTACATTACTCAACAGATGTCGTGTTTCTCTCTGACGAGGGATGATTGGTGGGTAAGGGTTACCTGGAACATAAACTTTAAGATTAGTACAAGTACAAATATACATATAACTATATTTAGCTCCATAGTACATGTATATACTAAAATAATTGAAATCTAACTGTAATAATATTTAAATGAAGGTACTTATTTGCACTGGATAAAGGCTCTCTATGTCATGCCACCAACACAGGGGACCACAATGGAAATAAGAGTCTCTCTTTTTTGTGCTATCCTTGGTGCTGGTGTACATGTCATGGCTTATTTATTCTCATGTATGTTTTAAAATGTTTGTACCATACATGTTGTTTAAAATGTCCATGTATATATATTCCATACTAAAATAAATCTAAAATCTACTTCAAAAGGTTGATGTTCCCTTGAACAATTGCTGGTTACAATGACTATTTTCAATTTTACATTACTATGAGGTTAACATGCAATTACAAAAGTATTGCAAGCAATACAAAATTTCCCTACAGGTTGGAGCCCTACAAAAAGTATGAAGGTAACATACCTAAGGCTAATACCTTTTAATTACATCATTGTGGAAGACATAAATGAACCGCAAACATAATGGGTTTGCGACCAGCATGGATCCAGACCAGCCTACGCATCCGCACAGTCTGATGAGGATCCATGCTGTTTGCTTACAGACCCTATAACAAGTAGAGAAACTGATAGCTAACAGCATGGATCCTGATCAGACTGCGCGGATGCGCAGGCTGGTCTGGATCCATGCTGGTCGCAACCCATTATGTTGGTTTTGTCATGATGCAGCTCAAATGAACAATTGATTCTGAGGAAAATCTTCTGGATTTGTCTGTACGTTGAAACATGTTAAGTTTCCTTGCCTAATATGAAAATTTTAAGTTTATCAAAAGATCATATTTTGTCATGTTCAATAAGTAGAACTTATGTTTCAACTTTACTTTATTATAAGTTAATTAGTTGGAAAATTTCCAAGTTCAGGATACAGTTTTTATGGAAGGATGGACAGAAGTAGGGCACGCCTGTAAAACCGGTAGGGAAATAATAACCAACACAGTCACAGGGCTGGAGTGCTCAACTATTCTGCCTGCTTGAAAGTAAATCCACTGTACATGCACTACCCCATAATTGATTTATAACGCAGTTAGTTTTAAATGATTATGCTCACCTTTCAATTCTAAGACAGCATTAAATCCTCCACTACCAGGATAAGTTGCTGGCAGTCTGTACACTGATGTAAATGATGTTGAGTACTGCTGGTAACGGGGAACAAATACTTTAAACAACTTATGTACAAGATCTTTCTCCTGAAATATGAACGCAACAAAACATAAATTATTCATGCTATAAAAAATTCTTAATCCTCATAATATTGGTTTTAGCTTGACTTTTTCGGGAAAATTTTTTTTGAGCTTTCGCCACAGTCATGTTGTTGTTGCTGTTGCCGTCTACAAACTTCATCATTGGTCATGATATATTTTATTTAAAGAATAAAAAATCCCATAATAATCAGCTCTGACAATTAGTTCAAATAAATATACATATCATAACATGAACAAGAGTCATAGGTTTAACCAGCCTAACATTTTTGCTTGAGGCTAACCTTGCTTAGATTACCATGTAGGAGAGATAATTAGCACAATGAATGAAGTATTTGGAGTGGTGGCCTAGTGGTTAACCTTTTACCCCATGTGCATATTGCGAAAAATGGCCGTTTTCATTGCAAAGCCTCCTGTAACAAGTTCAAACTGCTATAAAACTATGAAAAATGCTTCAATACTGATAAAACTTGGCACAAATGTTGACTACACCATATAGCCTCTTTAACAGCATGCTCAATCGTAAATTTCCTATTACCATGGCAACGGGGGGACGTCTAAAAATTGCCAAAAATCACTATTTTGCATTGTTTTTTTCCATCAAAACTGATTTCAAAGTGCTGCAATTTCTCAATGAATTGAGATAGAGTAAAAGGCTTTTCAGCGTCGGTTACTAGTTACCCTAACATCGACCTGAGGCCATTTTTAGCCTGTCACATGTCCAAAATTTTCTTGGCGATGAGGGGGACTCCACCCCTCTTCAAACCCCCCAACAACATTTCTCAAACGAAAACCAGTGTTTGGGGCCTAAATAGGGCATTTTTTCACTGTTTGAGGCCTCAAAACAAAGGGGGGGGGGGCAAAAAGCCGTCGAAACACGCTTATATGAGGGAAAAGGTTACGGTGTCTGCCTCTCAATCCAGGGATCATGGGTTCGAGCCTTAATCGGGTCACAACCATGTTTCTTCATATGACACCAGTAGTGGTTGGTTCCAGGAAGCAGACTCAAAAGTGATTCAAGAACTTGTTTCGCAATCAAGCTAAAATAAATATGTTTAAACCAAACCAAGTACTTAATTATTTTTTCCATTGCTTTAGTTTTGTTATTTGATATTTTTCTATAAATAATGAGAACAATATGTGACACTCCATAAAATTTAATCATAACTTGCCCATATATACAACTGTAGCTCAGTAATTTATGATAGTGTTTTACTTAAGTTCTGTTAACAAAATCTAGAAGTATGAAATTTTTACCAGGAGCCAAGAATCTGCCATACGCATTGTAGGTTCATGTCGATCACCATTCTGTATAGCCAGGTTGATTAACTGAAAAATAATAAAATGATGTTAATCAAAACTTGTAATACTAGTAATAGTAATTTGTAATACAAGTAAATTTATATTTTAACTTGAATTTGAAGAATATAGTAGTAAAGAGTTCTCTAAGAAAACACCATTTTCTTGTACAAAATATCTGACAAAATATTTTTGTATTTGACAAGGACTGTCGAGGTAATTTACAGATCAAGGTCATTCTTTAGTTACATGTATTTAACATGTTGGATTTGTCATTAAGTGTTGCTTTGTACAAGTATAAATCAAATAGTTTTCACTTAATCTAATAATATTTCTTAATGAGGATTATTCAAAGAATGTATTTGATATTAAGTGCATTTTATGTTTTATGTTTACTTGATTCTGAAAAGTTTTTGTAAATTTAACACTTTTTTCAGGTATTTTAATCCTATTAACACCTTCATTGTCAGATTATTTGACAGTGATTGAAATATACCTGTAAAGGTCTAGTGATATTCTTCATTTGTTAAATAACGAATAAGGTGGTAACAAGTATGTTATAGAAAATTAATAAGCAATAACTGGTATGCAATCATGTTTCACATTTACTTTTATACAAAATTGATTAAAGAACATGTAGTCATTAACATGAAACAATATATAATACCAAATAACTAATAAAAAATACTTATTCATCAACACCTTTTCACAGCTATTTTAATCATTAGATTACACCTTGGTTCTTAAGTAATAAATTAACAAGTAAAATGGTTTCCTGCGGTGAACATTTTAATGATATAAAGATATTTCATTTAACTATTTTCAACATTATTTGGGGGGGGGGGGAAGATAAATAAACGCTTGTATCAAGAATATAGTTGACAATAATCAATCAATATAGAAGAAGGTCTTTGGAAACTGGTGACTGTTGAAGACCGGAGAAGGTCGAACATAAAACGATTATTTCTTTTTAAGAAAATGATTAAATATTCCTACGCAGGGAATAAACACATCAATTTTCTCTGACATCAAACTTAACACATATGTGTATTTCATTTTGCAAAAGTATGAAATTTAGCAATTAAAATTCATAATAAATCATTTTTTCTTACAATTTTTTCTTATTTATTAAAAAAAAATACAAAAAACACCAAATAATTAATATCAAATCATTATCTAAATCAAGTAAATTATTCAATAATTATTTTCAATGACTAAACACATTAAAAAGTATTCATTAGATCTAATAAAAAAAATCAGAATAATTAACTATTATGCTAAAAGTATTTTTTATATAGATTTATATCAATTAATCAGAAACATACCCATGTATTAAACATCTAAATACTTTTTATTCTCTACTTTTTATTAATTAATAATAATTTGATAATAAACTATTCGTTTATTAAACATCTAAATACTTCAATAATAATGTATTAATAGCGAGCTGGACGAGCTGGCCCGAAGGGCCTGCTTGCAAAGCGAGCTTTATGGTAACGCGAGTACCTGCTAAGTGATGGTTTTGAAAACTTTCGTCCGAAGTACCGAATTGGACACATCGCAACTTTTCGAATTTAAAGATAACGATAAAAACTGAGGAATTCTGACTGAAAACGGATGTGTAGACTGGTCAACCGCACACGTCTATGGGAACCATAATTGGACTGGGAACCAGAATAACAGGAGCTGTGTATAAAATTTCGAATGACAGTTTTAAAATGAAAATTGAAGACGCCATTTTGTTTGAAAAATCTGATAAATAAAACCATTTTTTTGGCGAATTTTGTTGTGAAAACTATCTAGAATGAAAGAAAATGGTCTAACTAAGAAAATGAATCCGAACACCAATATCTTTTTTTCAGTCGTTAACGCTGTACAGACGTTTAAAATATTGTTTACGTGACGTCACAATGTAGGGCCAAACAGCATGTGCAAAACAATCAAATCAAATACGCTATTTTAATGTCGCAAACATTTTAAGTTTTACATTTATTTCACTTTTAATAATCTTTATTTCGCTTGAAAAATTATAGAGTAAAATATAATAAACAAACAAAGTTTTATCAACGTTTTCAAAACTCGTTATTCATTTAACGACAGGGGCGGAGCCATATTTAACACAGTACGTGTGACGTCACACGCATTCGTCACTGCATTTGAAATAAAAACGAGCGATTATTTCATACTATTTCAGTGTCTATTCTAGGAATTGAAAAATAGGGGTGATTTTCCCCCCTCTATTTCAAAAAAGGGGGCGATTTTCAAAATCAAAGGGTGCCAATATAAACTGCCAATGTTAAATTGTCTGCATTAAGTTTACACAGAGGCGTTCAACCGATGAAATAATTAAAACGATAATATTTATTTAAGGCAGCAGAAGTTGTCCCCCCTGAATTTTTAAACGAAAACAAATTATTACAGAACTGCCGCGATTGATTATAAAGGGATTGGCAATACAAATAATCGAACTATCTTTCACGTCTAGATCGTAGCCAAGCTAGGAATTGCCTCATTTTTCTTGATTATTTACTACACTTAAATGGCGCCCAACTGTCAGACCTAGCACACTAGTTCCGGTCGATACGGAACATTCCGTTAATTTCCGTCAACTCACGTAACCAGTACCATACGGTACTAAATTATTATAATTAGCTTACAGTTACCTCCCTTCGGTTTTCGGTGTAAATGTAAACAAAACAACCAAATATAATGCGGGATGGAAGTTTTACAGTTTTATTAACTTTTTTTATAGATGCGCGATTTTCACGCACATGATTTTGAATTGTGCGCGATCTATTAAATACTAGCGTGAATCGCGCGTCCTAGAATAGACACTGCTATTTCACGTTAAAAGTACATCGAGCTCGCTTTGAGGCTTTGTCTTTTTCATATTAAAAATGGGGAGGAACTGTCAGCTTATTTGCAAATATGTACATGTAGACGGTTCTCCCCCAAACTAGTAGGAGAGAACCGTCAGGGAGGAAACGTCAGGGGAGGAACTGGTAAGTGAGAGAATAGTCTGACTACCTATCAGACTAGGTAGGTGTTATGACAAATCAACGTGCTGAACGCCTGTGGCTATGATTGGGCAAATTTTCTACCTGTTCTGCATATCCTCGAGCTTCATCAACACGATCACCACGACCTTCGATTCGTTCATCTCTAAATAACTTCGTGACAACTCTTTTCAAGTACAGTATTCTTTCAGGCGGTCCACTGCCCATGCCAATAATGGCACCTTTTATTTTTCGCGGCTTATTTCTTATTGGGAAACGAATCATTTTCTGTCTTTTCTAATTAAAACTTTATTTTCAACTCTGGATTTTTTTATGCAAGGCAAGTCATTAAACGCTTGAATATTATTTCGTCTGTATCATCCAGACGTTTTAATTTTGTCGCCTAAACGTCTTGGTGACGCAGACTATAAGATTTGTCCATAGACGCTTCTAAAAGGGTCAGACTATTCTATTCATTTACCCTATACTTACATTATAAGAAGAAACTTTATACTTACAGTAATACTACATTTATAGGAAAACCTGGGAAGACGCATAAGGGGACTGGATGCACCCTATTGATAATGTACAGATCTAGCTGCTCTTTCGATTTTCTTGTGTACAAACTGATACGCATACCTCGATCGATACATTTTTTATCTATCAGCGAAGTATGAAAACATCGTTGATATGACTTTAATAAAAGTCCTTTATTAAGCTACACGAAAACCAGTGTTTGGGGCCTAAATAGGGCATTTTTTCACTGTTTGAGGCCTCAAAACAAAGGGGGGGGGGGGCAAAAAGCCGTCGAAACACGCTTATATGAGGGAAAAGGTTACGGTGTCTGCCTCTCAATCCAGGGATCATGGGTTCGAGCCTTAATCGGGTCACAATATGACACCAGTACTGGTTGGTTCCAGGAAGCAGACTCAAAAGTGATTTAAGAACTTGTTTCACAATCAAGCTAAAATAAATAAGTTTAAACCAAACCAAGTAGTTAATTATTTTTTCCATTGCTTTTAAGTTTTGTTATTTGATATTTTTCTATAAATAATTGAGAACAATATGTATATATATATATATATATATATATATATATATATATATATATATATATATATATATATATATATATATATATATATATATATATATATATATATATATATATATATATATATATATATATATATATATATATATATATATATATATATATATCTTGGTCTTAAAACTGATTTCGATCCAGTTATCATTGCAAAGGTACTTTGTATAATTATGTATATCTAAAGTTTAGCCCGAAATAAAACGGTTTCTTTGCTAGTCAACAATTCTTTACTTTGTGTATTTGAACAATGTTATTTCAGCCGAATATGATCAATATAAGTTTCATGTAACAACAAAATGAAAACCGGTTCATTTGATTCTGATCCCAATCTTTTATTCGTGAACATGTGGGACCAGGGCTTGATGATAATGCCAGTCTCTGAAGAATAAGCAGGTTTGCGGTGAAGAAAATAGTAAATAGCGTAATTACATGTATTCTCCGTTTATGTTTTACTTATCCATATGCCAACCCCGTTTTTCATTAAAATTGTTCTGGGCAAACATAATTAATAAATTCAAGATACATGTACATGTAGTTGTGTCAAGAAAATATAAGAAATAAAGCTGCGTTCAACCAACATCTGAAGAAGAAAAAATCACACATGTTTTAAGAATTTTAACAAAGTTTCAAAGTTTATTGGCAAATCAGTACAAAAACCTTTGGCCATATATATACAAACATACATACAAATAAAGATCAAGACAATATCTTTACAATTTTGCAATTCATACAATACAAAATCACAAGTTAATGAGTTATGTGCGAACTGAACAAAAATTCTTGATTATGATAATAGTGGTATTATATCTATATTCTTTTGAAATACAAAGATTTTACTATGAAGCAGCTAAAATATTTAAACTTTCTTCTCTTAGTCTAAAACTGTCATACAAAAATTTTGACAATCTTCTCAATGCATTGGTGTTTTGGCTAGACATAACTGAGACAAATTTATTTATACTAGGCCAAGTTGATCTAATATTGTATTTTATGCGTAGTTCGTTGTACTTTGGACAACAAAGTAAAAAATGATATTCTGATTCACAAACATTTTGATTACACATCTTACATTTACGTTCCGACCTAGGTATATTATTAAATCTACCAACTTCTATTTCTAGACAATGAGCACTTAATCTAAATTTAGTCAACTGTTTTCTGTGTGTTTCTTTAACAATATCAACAATGTATTTTTCAAATTTGAACTCTGTTTTGAATAATTTATAATAATTCAATTTAGGTTGGTTACATATTAAGTCATTCCATTCCTGGACATATTGATCTTTAAGTCTTTGAGTTAAGCTATCTATTGAGAACAAGTTTACGTTCAAATTATTATACAAAAATCCATATCCAAGATTATCTAACATAGTTTTTATAGATTTACACCATACATATGAACGTGTAGTATTTATATCATTTCTTTCATACAAAGTAAATTGATCTATCATAACACTGTACATCAAAGAATTCGGCTTATTCAGTATATTAATGAAATATTTTAATGATCTTTGTTTACATTGTAATGCTAATGGAAATCTGCCTAATTCTCCCAAAACGGCTGCATTTGATGTAGAAGGACGGACCCCTAACACATATTTGCAAAATTTGTAATGTAGTTTATCAACTTCTGCAATTTTGTAAATTCCCCAAACTTCAGAGCCGTACATAATAATTGGAGTGACAAGTGCATCAAATAATTCTAGTTTCGTTTTTACATCTACATTAACACGGCTAAAAATTGATAATAAGTGACCGTATGCTTTCAATGCTTGATCATTTAGTGTCTTAACAATGTTTGTCATGTTACCAGTATAGTTAAATTTTATACCTAGATAACAAAAACTGTCAACAATTTCAATACATTCACCATTTATATTCCACCTAAAATTGCAATGTGTTCTTTGTTTTTCAAAAATGCATATTTTGGTTTTGTTCACATTTATCTTTAAACCCCATTTAATTGAGTATTGGTGGACAGCATTTAATTGCGACTGAAGACTAACTGGATTTGTAGTAAAAAGTACAATGTCATCAGCAAATAATAACATAAAAACGGACAACAGCTCTAAATCGTTATTTGTAAGGTTATCAATATCAATACAGTCTTTAATGTCATTTAAAAACAATATAAACAGAAGTGGGGATAAGGGCTCTCCTTGTTTAACACCAATCGTTACATCAAAAAAGTCTGAGAATGACAAGCCGTTGGCATTTTTAACACATGACTTAACATTTGCATATATAACTTGTATCATTTTTAACATTTTACAACTTATTCCTGATTCAATTAATTTAATCCATAGAGCTTCATGGTTGACAGTATCGAATGCTTTTTCATAATCAATAAAAGCACAATATAGTTTGTGTTTCTGTAAGAAAACATTTTGTATAATAGTGTGTAAAATGAAAATACAATCTGTGGTACTTCGTTTATCTCTAAAACCAAACTGTAGGGGATTAAATACATTTTCATTCTCACACCATTTATTTATTCTATTCCTAAGACATAAAGAAAATATTTTTGCAATTATATTAACTAAGGTAATGCCACGATAGTTAGCTGGATTGTTACGGTCCCCCTTTTTAAATATCGGTACAATTGCACCTTTGCACCATGATTCCGGATATATGCCTTTGTCATATATGTAATTGAATATTTTGACCAAATATGGTGAAATAAAGTCTTTTGAGTCAATGAAAAAATCGGCGACATTATTATACAAGTCACTACTTTTGTTCCTTTTCAAGGATGTAATTGTTCTTAATATTTCATCTAAAGTAAAGGGACAATCTAACTCTTCAATGTTTATTGGAACATCTGTATTATCTGTAAAGTCATTTGAGTTAAATGAACTATAATGAGCTGTATTTGATGATTGTTTAAAATAATCAACGAATTCCTGCATGCTTATATCATTGCTACTGGAATTAGATTTATTTTTATATTTGTTAACGTATTTCCAAAACTTTCTTGGGTTTGTTTTACTTAAGACAGATAGAGTTGTCTTCTCTTTATAGCTATATTTTCGTTTGGCATTACATTTTGTTTTACAATAATCACTTCTAGCATTTAAAAAATTTATTCTGTTTTCATTTGATGGATTTTCTTTTATTATTCTCTTTTCTTCAAATAAAATTGTTTCTTACCTTCTCTACAATTATTGTCAAACCAACAAGACCTTTTGTTTCTTTTTTTGTCTTTATAGTTATTATTATTATTCACAGGATTTACAATTTTTCCATGCACACTAAACGATATATCATATATAAGTGAAGATAAGTTATTTATACAAGTATCCAAATCCTCCCTTTCTAATATCAAATCATCAGTTATATTATCAAAACAAAGTTGATTACTATATAATTTCTCAGACAGTTCAAAATTTTTACTTTCGTCCCAGCTTATTTTATCGTAAGTGCAACATTCTTGATGTTCATCGGCCATATTACAAAGTAATTTAAACTCTTTTGGACAGTGTTCGGAAAATTCATTCAAATCGAGAACATTAAAAGTACTAATACAGGAAAAAACATTATAATTTGCAACAACATAATCAACAACGCTAGCACCGAATCTGTTTCTGTTTAAATTATAGCATGTACATAAGCCGGGTTCTAATCGTCCATTAACTATAAAGACGCCATTTTCTTTACATAGTGACAAAAGTTTGTTTCCGAAAGAGTTTGATTGATAATCTGCTGATAACCGTTGAGGCAAAACATTTGTTGTTATATCATCCAACGGAATATCAATATACCGTTCAAGATTAATGTTTTCTACAATATCTGATCTCTGACCTATTCTAGAATTTAAATCTCCCGCAATGAGTATATCACCTTCTTGGTTATATTTTTTAATATCAGTAGACAAACAGACATGTGTAAGCGAGAAATGTTGACACCCTGCTGTAATTGGATAATTTATTGTTTGCAAATTCATTTAGCACAACTAAGCTTTTGTGACTGAAAACTGAGAAAAGCTGTTGCAATAGGGTTTAGAGGTTAAGAGATGGTACATTTCCGTTGTGAATAAGGAGTAAACGCATTCAAAAGATTTCGCTGAACACAAAATATTTAAGGGTTCTAGCTTTGATGTTGTTCACCCGACTGTCTGTCCTTTTTCATCTTGTTTGGACAATAATTCTTTTAACTTAAAAGACGCAGTGTATGCTCTTTAGGAGTGATACAATGTATAGAAAATGTATCACTTCACTTGAAATCTTATTTTCCACCACTGTGCATTGTTGCAGGCGTTCATTATTGCAGGCGTTCTTTTGTCTTAACATCATTGTAATGTTAGGAGGCTGTAAAATTCGGCCTTAAATTCAATCAGAGATGTTTTATTTCTGTACAGCACGGTATTATTGTTGTGTATGTTGTATTTTAGTTCCATCAATGTAATGAAATATTGCTTTGTTAATAAAACTGAATTACCGAAGGTCAAATAATTAGATAAATATTTATCCGACTTATATGTAAATAAGTTTTTACATTTGTTAAAATAAAATGACCCATCATTTTCTTACCTTTGAATATTTTATATCTAATGTTAAGATTGGAAACATAAGACATTTATTTTAACAAATTAGAGAGTTGAGTTTTTTTTTTAATATACATTATACTTATTGAAGAGAATTCCAGTAAGTAAAATGTATATTAAAACAACCTCAAAAACTCTCTAAGTCTAATCACTTTATGTTAAGAATTTTCATTTGATATTAATATATCAAATTTGCGTTTTAAATGGATGAAATAAATACTAGCGCGTGATATTCTATAACCTAATGCAGTTTAAGTGAAATATTCTTCTCTTCGGAAAGTAACAATCCGATGACGATTTTTTTATCTTGCTGAAAGTAAGATATTGGTTTCCTGCAAATAGTAATACTGGGTAACAGGTGCAAGCCTATTATTTGTATAGTGTTATATAGCAAATACTAAAATTCCACTGTTTTGTCGTTAAAGCAGAATTTTTACGTAAGGCAGCTCATTCAAACAGATGCAAAACATGTAAAATGAAAAACAAATATAAAAACATACAAAGAACTTATTTATTTTTTCATTCACGTTATTAATAAAAGACACACAACTATTAAAGTAAACTATTTTTAAGAAAAACTAAGCCCGGCGAAACGCATTTTTAGAAAATGATTTTTAAAAAAGAAGTACAGCCGATAAATAACAGCCGATAAATAAATGAAGTTCACATTTAAATAAGATATCAATTTTGAGTGTAGAAGAATAATGCATGGTTTGAGTTCAAATAGCAGCAATGTCACCATAAAGACCGGAAGGCATCGGTGATTAATTAAAAAGCGTTTGTACGATAAACCGAGCATTATTATACTACAATGCAAGAAAAAATAATATCTATTTCCATTCTAACATGCTATTATGCAGAAGTAATGACGTCATTTGGTTCATCGACGTAGAACATTGATTTTTATACCATGTATATGTTGTGTAATAATGCACATACTGCTGTGGGAATTATGTGAAGCGTGGACAAGATCATATTATACATACTATAAGATATTGAAAACAAAATGATATAAACAAGCATTACATGTATATGTACACAATCATATATTCTGATTTTAAAACAATTATAAACAAACCACAATACAGTAAAAACTCTAAAGGCACAGTTTGATTTTTGTCTTTTGATCTATTGACATATTTGAAACGAATTGAAACTGGAAGTAATAAAATGTCTGTCTAGTCAATCACTTCATTCATTCCAATATTTTGTTATGAGCAATAAATAAAGGATATTCAAGTCTTTTCTATAAATACAGGATTTATTTTCATCGAGTTGTATAAAAATAAATATTTCATGAGTGATGGTATCCACCAGTGAAATATGATAATTGTATTTATAGAAAGAACTTGAATTGTGTGTTTATTATATACATTTTCTCTTTTTTGACATTACAATTTTATAGACTTCCCCTTAAATTTTGTGTATTGGCTGAATTTAGAAGAAAGTAGTGAAGACACCAGTGAAAATACGAAAAATACGTTTGATTTCAGTGAAATATAAGTTTTTACAGTGAAAATACGGAAAAAGAAAAATACGCTTTTTATTCCACAAATATTTCTCAATATTTCATTTGTAACTATCAGACTGTTATATTTGGTTATTGTATTTGTGGTTTTAGAACTTGTACAACTTTGCCATATCACAGGTAACCAAATCACTGATATAATAAAATTAAAACTAATTGTTAAAAATAAGTGTACAAATAACACTTTCAGAAAAATGCAATAAAATTCAAGATTCAAGATTCATGTTAAATAAAAAAACGGTGTTTACAAATGTATTATAATAAATTGCGTAGCATATACATTACAACAAATAAGCAAATATAAATACAGTTAAACCATGGAAAATATCGAATTACATACATTGTATATCTGGTGCTAGAATATGTGTTAAAATATTTCAGTTGTAATATTATAATGTTACATTAAACAGTCTTGTTTCCTGCATACGAAAACACTTTTTAACTTTTAACTTTTTTAGCTTTTTAGCTTTTAAATAAAAATATTTTCTTTGTTTATTACCCGTATTTGTAAGTTAGAAAGAAACAGCTTATAAAAAAACGAAACCATCAGATCAACGTTACATAGATATACAATAAAAAAGTAACAATCAAATTGTAATATATACAGTCACTCTATATAAAATATATTACACACGAAAATTGTCTTCAAGCAATGTTAGCAATGATAAAGTCTCAACATTATGCGTTGAAAGCATGTCTTTGTCGTCTGCTATTTTTCACGTCTGCTTCACGCCACTCTTGCTTCTTACCACTATCTACACTATTTCGTCAGATTTGCCAATAGCTCTACACAACAAGAAGGCAAAAACGATCGCAATCAGCTGAAATACACACAGAAATAAAACATTATGTACAGATACATAACATTTTATTACTTGACATAAATAAAATCATATGGAAAAATAACAATTATTGACTAATCCAACTATACACAAATAAACTTCTACAACAGACTAAAGACCAAAACATTGTTTTTTTTCTTTTCAAGTATAATAATATCTGTCATATTTTGCGGTTCGGATGGAATATCCGTCCCGAGGTGACCCGCCCATTGGGCGGTAACGAGGCTTGCCGAGTTACCGCCCATGGGCGGGTGACCGAGGGACGGATATTCCGATCCGAACCGCAAACATATGTCAGATATTTTTTCTTGCATATTCTACCATATTCCATTATATTTTAAATTCTTTATCTTTATTTTCAATGAAAATTTATATCATTACAACCGTAACTACTTTCATTCAACAGCGTATGAATTACAAAATCATTCATAACGGTAAAATGACGTCATCTTTATCGTGCCATTGTACAGCACGCGACTCATCTGGAACCCCCCATGCCAGATGAAATTTCCGGCATGGCTTAAACTAACGGAAACGCCAGTCTGATATGCAAGAAAATCAATTCTTTACAAAGATTATTATTATTATTTACTAATATACATATGTATTTTAGACTGATTGTAATGAAAGCTTGAAGCTTGTTTAAACCACTCCCTTAAGTCCATTTTCTTAAACTCAGCAGTACTGGTGTCGAATGTGGTAACATGGTCCAGAAGGGTTCGAACCCACGATACCCGAGAGGCAGACACCTTAACCATAACCATTAAGTCACTACGTACTTAGTACGTGAATTTATAAGTCAAGTAATGCCTACACACAGTAAGACAGCTTTAGAGCCCCACTGGCGTAACGACCGTGTTTCCTTGCAAAAAGATATTAATTTTGTAATACCTGTACATATTGAGAACTACAAATCATAATATTACCTCAACAATCAGCAAAATGATTCCAATAGCTATCGCCGCCGTTTCATACTTCTTTAAGTAATCTTTGAATGCTTCATAACATCCCTAAACATTGCAGAAAGAAACGTGTGTTAGTGTATTTTCATAAATAATGATGCATTTTGAAGAACTACTTCAAGATCAAACAGATTGTTTTATATAGTTCTTGACTTTGTATATATTTCATATGCAAAGAGGTGCAACGATCTTCAATTTTATATTCAAATTATATGTTACAAGTTGGAGTAAAACTGATTCAGTTTGTCGGAGGTTGTGTGGGGGTGGTAGGGGACAGAATAGGTCATATTGGCGACATTCCAGCTTTACTGGTAGAGGAAGACTTCAGGTTTCCATTCGTGCATTATTTCAGGCACCAACAGGCTCCTGAGTAGAACCATCGACGTTTCGTAAGCTAGCTGGATAGCTTCCTCACATGGAAGAATTCCTGGCGGGATTTCAACCCACAGCAGTGACAGTAAAAGGTTTTGAAATCAACGACCTGAATCACTCGGCCACGGACGTCCAGGTCACGTTTGTAAAATACCAAATGAGCGTCTATATGATCGGGTGCTGCTGGGAAAATTGTCGTCTGCTAAAGTTTTGTGGTCTTTACCAGTTTTTTTAATCAATATGAAATATCATACTAGCTGTTGGCAAAGGTTTTCATGATTGCACTCTGCATGATTGAAAAGTATAACACCTGAAAAAGTTTGAATACATGGACCCAAATGCATACGCGACTAACTGAAGTAGTTGTGTCTTGTTTGTTTTACCTCGCACCGGAATAGACATATGGGAGCAAGACTAACTGAACACCTATAATGACACTTTTATACATACGAACCTTCTCTTGGACACCGGTAAAAGACTGTGTACATGCCGTCTCTGTGCCGGTTTTATAGTTGTCCTCAGTTGCAGATTTACAGCAGCTGTACGGTATTCTATCAGATCTGCTGTGTCCACCACTCTGTATTGCTGAACTCGTTTTGGTTGTTTGAGTTTACAGCATCAACTCCACAACAATCAAACTGTATTTATTTTCAAAATAATTTTAATGAATATATCAATAATGTGACAAGGTGAACTTATAATATAGGATTAGATGTTATAGTAGCAGACAATAAATTATTCTAAAACAAAATGTTATTATTTGTCATATAAATGTTATAACTAAATCACTGACAACCTCATCAAACTTATTTTTTCAAGCAATATTGTATAGGGATGTCCAAATGATACATTTAGATATTGTTTGTTTCTACATGTTAAAAACTTATGGGAAATGTGTCCATTGTAGACCAATCCACTTTAAATGATTGGTGTTATATATATTACCCCTATGAAGAGGAGATCCCAGCCTATTGATACTTCATCTGTGGATGCGGTACCTTTATATTTCTTCATTGCTTCATCCAGTTTTCCTTTAACTTCGTCCTCAACCTGATCAATAATACCATTACGAGTACATATTACATACCCAATAATACCATTACATATATAATACTCACTGTATTTAGCATATATGTCTACAGTAGTTACTGTACATGCGTTTTAAACTTTCATATTCCATGAAAATAGGTATAAAATATGCAAGTATATTTAAACCAATTATAAAGTCAATTTTATCCTGTAAAGATAAAATCATTTCCGATTACAGATTTGAATAACTTTTTCCTTGTGTATGAAAATATGACAATAAATTAGTAATTAGAAATATCATATTGTAAAAAGGTTTTTTTGTTTATACAAATAGTGTATATCTCTGTCTGATTCAATGATATACATTCTAGACAGATCTACATGATTGTCGAGATGAATGTTTTTGGTGGATTTTGTACTTTGGCTGAAGATTTAGAAATGTATCTTAAAATGGATTTTACACAAATTTTTCATTCGTTCTTCATTACCTACGAACTGATTTCACAAAAGCATGTAACTAAATGAAAATAAACTACATATTTACCTTGTTTTTCATAGTGAACCACAGTGCGACAGCCGTTATTTGAACGACGAAAATCAGCATCACAATAATTGCATACTGAAAAAAAAAAAATGAAGAGTTCTTTTTGTATGGATTTTGTACAATGTGTTTGAATATTTACACAATTTTTTATAGTTTTTAATAGCCTTTCTTTACCTTTGTCTCATTTGACAGCTCATATTATTCTGGCAGTTAACTCGATTAGCAACATGCGTGTAAAGCAAGTTAGTTGGTACTACAGTTGATTAACTCCTCACGGTAAACCTGTTGTTTAATTAACACTGATGTAAATAATCATGAGGCTTATTATAATTTCACAATATTAGAAATCTTCGACCAATCTGGAACTATTTTTTCTTCCCCGAGGTTTGAAAATTAATTAATCATTTGACAATCTTTACGCAGTGATCTCCCCTTAATTTTTCGGCGTTAGTGTACTTATAAAGGGAAGTAACCGCTTCTAGGAGTTTGTGACGGACTCCTTTCAGATTTTGCAAATAAGCATACCAGGGTCTGAAATTTCGCTACCATTATTTGTTTGGTCTGACGACCCAAACAAACAAGAAGAAAACGCTAAAAGGCGGTTTATTGTACATAATTTTTAATAAAACCAGCCGGTAGTTTTTAAGAATTAAACTGAGCTGTGGTAAATTTACTATTTCTTTGTTAAATAACAACAAAGTCCATTTTCACTCACCACCACAAGTAGACATCTATTTTTGCAGCAAGCGCCGCAGGCACCGAGAGCAGCTATAACGAGGATGAACGCACCAATACAGATGATCAGTATCGACAAACTGCTTGCAACATTGCCAAGTTTCAAGTTGTCGTTGAAAGAGACTTCGTTCAAAGTTTTTGTTACTTGTGATTTATCTAAGACATCACTGTCAGTTTTCATAATAATACCAACAATCAAAAGTCCGAGTCCAAGTAACTGAAACACAATAAAATATGTAACATAAAAATATCAAAATGTTTTAATCACATTCATTGTGATATTTGAGATACAGAACTGTTCTGTTCTGTTAACATAGATGTTAGCACGACTTAAAGCGTTAGCTTAAGTCCAACATGTCTGAAAACATTAGTTAAAAAGCAGCACGCTTAAAGGCTAAGCTAAATGTTAGCAGACATTAAAGTCTTAGCAAAAGGCTGGCAAGTCTTAAAGCCTTAGCTAAAGGAAAGCATGCATTAAAGCCTTAGCTAAATGTAAGAATGGCTTTATTAAAGTCTCAGGTAAAGGTTAGAGTGCATAAAGGTGAGTATGTTTTAAAGCATAAGCTAAATGAGTGCACGACTTTAATCCATGGCTTAAGGTTAGCGTGCCTGAAAGCATTGATTAAAGGGTAGCGCGCCTTAATGCCTTAGCTAAAGATTAGCATGGTAAATGTTACCACACTTTAAAGCTTTAGTTAAAGGTTTGCATGCATTAAAGCCTTAGCCATTACAGCCTTAAATAAATGTGGACACACGTTAATACTTTAGCTAAAATAACTTATAGTCTGTGAAAATTACAGTTTTAATTTATATATAACAGCTAAAATTGATGTACATTATAATACGTTTAGAGTGGCAATTATTTTATAATTATTCTCTTTCCGATAAAGATAAAATAGTAAAACTATTATCATTCTGTTAAATGAGGAGCTCTATATAATTTCTCTTGTCTGTTTATACTTTTATGGTCGTTTAAAACACTATAAGTCTAAGAAAAAAATTCGTTTAATAAAATCTTAAGGACAGTAATAAAACTGTCGTATAGTATTATACACCATTATTTATTACAATGACATTCGATATCAGATCACATATATCAATGGAAATCTACTCTCCGTATATGAAAGTTTTATTTATTGAACTCACGTGTTATTTACGTTCATGACGCAAAATGACAAAATTATAATTTATTGAAGAATTATTATTTGAACATGATCGGCATTTTGCTCATACTCGACAATTTTAGTAAGTACATGTATTGTTTACTAGCTCATAACATTGCCATACAAATATTGTTTCAATAGATATGTAAATGAGCTTATCAATAGGCATGGTAGCTCTGCAGTGTGCATGTAAATGTATACGATTTAAGTCTAGAAATTTCCCTAAACTAAGATATCAAATAAGTTATTGATGTAAATGTATATACCAGTATGTTTAAGATAAGTAATATGAATAACAGTCATGTATTTTATTGGTCTTGCGATAAATCTAAGCCCGAAATAAAAGCTTGTCCTTTGTATAGAAAAATATTACATTTTGTACCAATATTTTAACTCAATTTATGTTGAAATGTTCGGTTATAAAAAATTGATGACAATTTTATGTCATATCACTTGATTAACTCCCTAGCAAGATCATTTTATTACTTTGTAGGCGTTGGCCTTTAGAAAAATATTTAGATTTTAGCGGAAATTACCGACGAAGTATCCTCATTCTAGTAAGCTAAAGTAAATACAATGAATATGATATTAATCGCGTGATATTGCTTGTACTGAGGAGAACAACAATACTTTTATCAATTATTAACCAGGTAAAGTTCCTTGCCTTTTTCCTGTAATTTATTGATCTTGTTACAGTTATTATATTATCTCTTCAATGGACCGGGAAGTTTTAAGGTTGTGATTTGTAGCTAAAAATAGGATACAGTTTGAGTGTCTATTAACTATATATTTCGTCATTTGTCACCTGACAACAAACATACCCCACCTTATCCTTTTAATTAAATTTGCGAATTCCTGTCGCGATAGCTTTAAAAAAATAATATCTCATACGACATGACTAATCTTACACAGAAATTTTTACCATGATTTCATATTTCACAATGAATCAGAACATTTGTCCTTTCAAAAATGACTTGTGTTTGTCTCATTATACAAGTGCATTAGTCTGAGAACAATAGAGATAATTATTGTAGTGATGTACTTTATTCTGTTTATTTACATTTAAAAAAAAATCTCACTGATTGCAAACTGTGATAATAAGTATTCTATCACTATTGCCTTTTTTTGCCGTAAGCAGAATGCGCATGCGCGAAATACTACTTCCGTTTCTATGGAAATATCGTATTGTAAAAAGGTCTATAAAACATTTTAAAGTTGGAGATTATTTGTAACTTAGCAATTATTGGTTTCGTTGCCCTTATGTTTGTCTTTATTTTCATAGCAACACCCACATTGTAACAAAGTAACTTAATATATAACTGATATAAACAAACGTTAATATTTTTTAATTGAATAACTTAAAATTATCTTTTTACACTTATCATATCAGAATAGGTTGCCGCTGGCATAAGAAAAATCCTTAAGGTTTTCCTGGCAGTGAATTATCTTACAATGTTTGTGTACAAACTCTCGACATCTGTTACAACAACGGTTATTCTGATTTATTCATTGCATTTTAATCGCTACATCGCGATTGGTTATTCTCAGTTATTCATGCCATTATATTCTAAATGAAACAGGTTTCCATTATTGTTTGAATGTTTAAACAGATGGTTATTATATTTACTCATTAGAGTATTGTCGTTATGGTTTTACAGTATAGTGATCGATATTTGTTGAGATGCCAGTCATTAGAGAATTCTCTCAAAAATGACAATATTAAATTATATATAGAGTGAGTAAATTAGTTGTTGTTTGATTTGTTCTAGTTATATATAATGTTGTGAATATATTATATATGACAGTTAGCATGGCCGGATAGGCGCGGTTTATATTAAGACTACTGCTACTGATATACATGTATTGGATATATGACCATATCATTCTTTATACATACAAATACACCATATGCATTTAAATGTTAAAGGGACTCGATCCGCTTTTTTTGACATGACATGACTGGAAATATTTCTCCGAGAGTTCAGTAATATTTGATGTAGGTCTAGAACAATAACTTGTGTGATCATTCACTGATCTCGTTTTTTTTCCAGAATCGTCATTTTAATGTGCAAAATTACAGAAAACGAAAAGTGTTGTTGCAACGCTTTTCACTCAAATTGGACTAAGAATAGCACAAAAAATAGATCTTTAAATAATTAATATAATTCTAAGTATATTTCTTTATTTTTATTTGCTGCTTATTTTTATTTCAAGTGGTTCACTTGATTTATGTAAAATTTTCATTTTTTAGGCTTTTTGCTCCAGTGGAGTTCCTTTAATATGAAGAAATCCTAGAATCTGAAATGTGTCAAAATGTATTCTATTGTTTTGTGTTGTAAATTAACAAGGTTTCCTCTTTTTCTTTCTAGATATATATACATGTATAATAGCTTTTATGTATTCATAGGTATACGTATAATACATGTATGTCATATACTGTAAGTAAACCCCGCGGACTTCGATCTTTTCTTATTGTATCTTATTGTATAAATGATGTACATGATTATTTTATAATATGCTTATACAGTATATATAGATAGATATACTACGCCATGCAGCTAACACGTTTTACATTTATATAAATGTACGTTAATGTAAATGTATTCAATTATAAACAATGTGTATCTGACAGACCGTTGTATGAATACAATATTCATTGTTTCAATAGATCTGTCTTTATTAAATGAAAGACAGCATATTGCACTTTCACACACAAACTAAAACTTGTAAATACAGGTGTATTGCAGTCCTTTTCAGATTAATCAACATAATTTTGATCATTTCCTGACAACAACAAGAACAACAGCAGCAGCAGCAACAGCAACAACAACCACCACCAACACAACAACAACAACAACAATAATAATAATAATAATAATAATAATAATAATAATAATAATAATAATAATAATAATAATAATAATAATAATAATAATAATATTAATAACAACAACAACAATACCAGTGCATGCTTTTTTTCAAAATATTCGACAAGCAGCTGTTATAGACTTCAAACTATTTTGAATATACATTACATGTAACAAACATGCAGTTCTAACTTATCTGACCAGAAAGAGAATAGTGACCTGTATACTTTAAACATCATACACATTGTGTATATATGTATTTATGTACTGTATATCGTCCTCATGGGCTTATGAGCCTAATTTATACCTTTTCCAAGCGTCACCACGGGTCAGATTACCAGACCCATTCCCAATGGAAAATATGCTTATTTTTCCCAATACTTAAAAATAAATACCAATCGAATTGAAATCAAAACTGACAAATTTGCTGGAGTTCATTCCAGTATGGTATCATACAGATGTTTCCAAACATCTCATCAAATTTTAATGTGCTTTGCATGATATTTGCATTGGTTTGTATAAACTATTTTGCACAATTTAAAATAATTAAAGGGGTTTCAAAAGTTACCAAATATCTTTCCAAGTTAAGCAATTTTGCGACACAAAAATTCAAACTGGGCAAGATGTAATTTCTAAAAATAGCTAGAAAAAGGTCTGTAATTCAAAGATTTAATTTAAAGATGTTCGTGATTGTAAAAAAAAATTCAACAATTATGATTATAAATTTTATATCACTATTTCTCTATAGCACTATCTATGGCATTATTTATAGCATTTGCATGATATTTTAATCTGAATGTCATTATATGGCAGTGATTAGTAAATTCCCTTAGTTCTATTATTGACAACGTGACCAGTGCAGACCAAGATCAGCCCGCACACCTGATCCTGACGGCACGTCAGGTCATGGTCTGAGTCTGCACTGTTTGCTAACCACTCAGTTCATATTTTGAAAATTTTCCTAAAACGATGAATGGTTTTGATCAGATGAAAAACCCATTTCAGATATTGAGCTCACGACAGTTGTTAACACAATATTGTTGTCACGTATTCAGTTACATATTTACATACTCATAATACTGTTTATATATATGGCAGCAACTATCTCACCACCTGTAGATATTGATATAAGATTTTTATGTCCACTGATGAGACGTAAAGAGATTACCATTACGAACACATAACCATGACAACGGAGTTGAACGGAATATACAAAACAGAATACTTACCAGGAACAAAATATTCACTGTCACCAAGAAAAATATGCCACATTTTCCGCCTAGACCAAGTCCCATTTTGCTTGATTATTTTTCCTAGTCTTTAACTCGAATGATGAAGATTCTTAATTAATGCTGAACACGTAGTCTTTATCTTTTCAATTTAGACCCTGAAATATATGAACATAAATTGTACATATCTTGTTACGTGCAATGAGTTGCGTAATACATTTAATTGATCAATACTTCAATACTTCTTTATTGCACATTACAAGTACAAAAAATATACGTATTCAAAGGAAATTCTATATAACACAAGACGCAGTGGTCTTTAAAATTTATACCCTTACATTTCTATTTATATATATTACTTTAGAATTATATAAAGTATATGTTTTTGTCGTACGATCATAGATTTTATTGGGTTGTTACTAGCTGTATTAGGTATTTTAATCACGTGCAACTGGATTTATCAAGTTAAATTTGTAAGCATTAATTACAAATATACATTTTTATGACAAAATATAACTGCATCAACATGTAAAATAAACATGAACTATACTAAATATGTTAAATTCTCTCATTTAACACTGAAACTAACGTTGAAATCTTGAACTGTTACAATGTAAACATATATAAAAAAACAAACAATGAGTGTTTAATTACATTGTTTTAAAAAAATCTTAAAGTGGATTAAGTTGAACTAAAACTAGGCCAAGATCAACATTTCAATGTCTAAAGATTAAAGTGACATTAGGCTGATTTTTTCATTGACAAGTTAAACTGAATTGACAATGAATGTCAAAAGATCGGTTGTTATAATGATGATTGAACAACAGTAAATATTGGAGAATGTTTATGATAAAACATAAATCTGCTTAAAATAAAAAAAAGACTACCCGACTCTTTTTATAAATTGAATGTAAAGGGTAAATTCTGATAGATATTTTTAGAAATTTCTTTGGGCCATCGGAAGTTTTTTTTCGCACATGTGAAGTAAATAACAAACTTGAAAGGCATTATAGCAAAATGTTAACTTATTTGGAATTTCACCTGTTCACTCACATTCACTATTTACCATTGAATAGGCATAATGTCTCTAGCTTGTTGCGTATATAGAAGTGAAGTACCTCACGTTGTTGCCCAGATATTATGTTTGGAATGGATTGAGCTATACAAAGTTTGAATAATGTTATATCTTTGATATCCATATGTCAACATAACTGATTACTGTCGTTATAAAATAAACAAATTTGATCAGAACAGAACAGAACCGAGCTTTACTGAGTGTAAGAACAAGAACACACACTATCAACAAAAAACAAATGCAGAAAACGAATCTTTTTCTTTATACTTAAAAAATCTTCATATTTAACATTAGTAAATAAACTTAATTCAGTCATCCATGTATGGATACATCATTCAGATCTAATATAAACTTAGATACTGTTTTTTGTAAGTCCGCATTACCTTTATGCAACAGAACAGAACACCTTTACGTCCGAGAATATTGATCATCGGATTTCGATTTTGCTACCTGTACATTTACAGGCGATTTTAACCTCCATATAAATTAGTATCCGATAGTTGACCAATTCATGTTATCTACCATAGAAATCAAAATATGTTAAGTGAAACTCCCGCTTAACACTTGTTTATAGCGGTAACCTGTATTGAATATCAGCAGAATTGACTTTCAATTAACATTTCTATACGTTAAGCATATAGCTTACCATTCAAACAGTTGGTTTGATGTATTTAATGATTGAAGAATAAATACTAATTAGTTTTTAACATGAAAAAATAAAGCTTTCAGAAAGCATATAAAATATTTTACAGTGTTTCCAGCATCATAGGGATTAACTTATTACAGAACACAAAGAGAAAACATTTTACAGAAAACATAAAACAATCTATTGTATCACTTTAAACATTAAAGTGGATATATATAGGTCTACATTTGGCACATTTTCAATGAATTTTTCAAATATTGATAAAAAAAATATAGAAATGTATCATTTTGGTATTTTTATTCAAGTAATATGAAAAAAAATGTTTATAAAGTTTTTAGTCATTGAGTATGAATATTTTATATCATAGAGATATTTTGTTTTGGACATTATCTTTATCCGCTATATAAGTACATGTATATGTAATATTGTGGTCATGTATCTTACACTTACCAATAACTTCTATACATAATTCTTTAGTGATTTGTTGTTATGCCTGTTGTTATGCCTGTTGTTATGCCTGACGTACTTACAACAGTTCTTATATAATCTGTTTAGCGCAGTTTGTAATTTTCGGTTTATAGCGATGGTTACCTAACTTTTAATATTCTGATTATAGACATTGTAATTGTACTTTTTGATTCTAGTCAAAATGTAATAGGCATTGAATACGTTTCTTATTGATACAATGTCTCTTGAAATTCTTAAATAGAATGGTCGTATGCAGATTTTATGTGAATAATTGTACATTTGTATAAACATGTATGTATACGAATGAGACAAAAATAAAGTATGAATATATATACACTAATTTGTTGCATTACAGACCTCTCATTTAGTTTTGATATTGATTTTTCTTCTTAAATATGTTCATCTTCACTTAACTGAGGCTTAATGATAAATATCTGAATGTTCATTACAATTATTAATCTTTTTATATTTTTGATTTATTGATTTCTTTATATTGATTGCACTGAAAAGTACATGTTACTTGAATATAATTATGTATATGATGATGTACTATGTACAAATCAGAAATAAAAGATCTGTTCTGTTCTGTTCTAATTTCTCTTAAGAGTGTAAACATTAAACATTTTACAAGACTTACAACGTACATGTACATAACAAAGAGAACACGGTTTACGGAAAACATTTATTTATTCTATCTATGTAATGTAGTCGTAACCTAGATATAACACGGAAATAGACGCTGTTTTTTCCCCCCGCTTAATCTCTTTTATGTCATAATGTACGAATCAAAACAAACTGGAATGTGTTTTTTTTCCTTATCTTGTATCAATGACCTATGCAAAGAGAAAAATAAAAAAAGAGAGAAAATGACAAAATCCCCCAAAAATACGTCCATTTTCAGTCGATAAAAAGCGGTATAAAGCGAATAATTATGTTTGTAAACATTAACACAATGTCCCTTTAAACCACGAATTAAATCAATAAAATGATTGTTTTTTGTTTTATTTCATATTTACCTTTTCGTCGTAATTCAAATTAGTTCCAGTTATTTTCAGATATAAAAACACAAGTTATCATAAATACTAAAGAAATAGAAATATTTTATCCTCCCTTTTGCGGTATTTGTAAATAATAAATGGTGTTTACATACCTGTATCAGGTAAACATCCCTTAAACTACAGTATTTCAAAATGGCGCTTCGCAATCATCGATTTCCGTGATTTCTATAAATAGAAGAAGCGCGTGACGTGGTGCGTAATGAGATATTGGGTATCAAATTCTGTCAACAGTTTTAACGGCTACTTTTGAAGTATTTAATAGTCAATAGAATGAAAATCAATATTTGATTTATAAACAACGTTATTATAAACGAATACATATAGAGAAGGCAAATCTCAATTTTATTAATGCACGACTGCGCGCAGTAATCATAGACTTACCTTGTAACATTTCACACGATTGCGTGTAGAGGGAAAAAACATCTTTCGGAAGCATAACTTAAACTATTTAGTTTTTTTTCTCACTCTCATTTTAATAATTTCACATTGTTTTTGATCTATAAAATATAATACGGCCGAATTTTATATTTCTTTATTTACCATAAGAATCAGGATCGATTTGAACAAATGTTTTGATCTTATAACGTGTATAAAACTAACATTGATTATGTTAGGCGATATATATTCAAAATGTTAAAAGTTGCTGACTTGCAAAGAAATAGAATGTGATAAAATGTAGGGATAAAAATAACGTGACAAATTACAAAAACAACTGAATGTCACCTGATTTGCAATTTCTTGATACAAATTGTGGCTTGAAAAAGCGTTAAGAATTCTACTTAGATGATATCCATTAACTTAAACAAGTCAAATCGAGGCTTAGATGGCAAGATCACTTGAATGATCAACAAATAAAGTAAGACAGCAATGTTTAACCAAATGCTGTGCGCATATCAAATTCATTCTATAGTATTTGTTGAATATAAAGGTGACATCTTTCCCGTCTTATATTGTAGCAATGATGTACTATGTACAAATCCCACCTTTTATTGACGCTGTTCAACTTCACACATTGGGTAAATGGTCTTTTTTTGACGTGTCGTATATGAGAAGTTTTACATTTTAAAGATATTTGGTTTAACAAAAGATAAGATTATGATGAACGATGGAATGTTATTGATTTATCTTTCATTATTTAGTGATGTTGTTATCGGCACTGTAGCATCTGTCCTAAAGCTAAAACAAATAACAAAGGAAGTATCTACCTACACGATCAATAAAGTAATATATAATTTCTAAATATAGCTGATTGATACCATTGGTCTAATCAATTCATATATACATTTACATATACATTTAAATGTAACATGCTATATCGGCAATTATTATCTTTTATATTTGAAAGTTTGAACAAATAATGATCTGTCTGCGAATAAGTTGACGTAATCTGAAACTTTATAAGGTTTTAATATCATAGCTCAACATTCAATACATTTATTCAATATTGCTAACAATTTATGTTTATTGTATTGAATATACCAATGTTTGTTTTCATTGTAAGATAAAATATAAAAGCAGTTTATAAATATTGATCAAGTAATTTGTCAGCACTTGTTTTACAAGACTTTTTTTAAAACTGTTGATATAAACTTTTGATATAAAATAATACGAAATAACAAAGATGGCATTCCACTAACTAATACTTTAGCATTATCTTGATATTTGGCATTTTTATTGCAAAGAAAAAATGGTATGCTACTGAATTCATTTCCTTTCCTCAAATGAAAAAATAAAAGCCACATAGAAAAATTTCCATCTAATCAAAAAATTATAAAATAAGAAAAAGATAATAGATAAGTAAATAAAAGAACCAGGTAGGTAGGTAGGTCTATGGATGGAAGGATGCCAACATAAAGCAACTTGCAGTATTAATCATGTTGCATATCAGTACCTGAAATAAAAAGACACCTATAAATTGTAAGATCTATTAAGGACTTATCAAGCATTGAGACAAAGTTATATAGAATTTTACCAGAGTATTGATTTCCCTGGTTATCTAATCGTCTTTGTTTATTTCCCGAAGGTTCAATGTCAATATTCGCCAACATTCTAGTGTCTTAAATCAATTTATATCTGTCAGCAATTACAGATCCCCACTGCCCATAGCCATTGATCGCACGTATTTAACTATAAAAAGCCAATTTACATACATACATAAACAGGTGATCAGGTGAAGTATACCATATTGAGGTAGATAGTTTATAGTTTATCTATACAATTCTACAAAGACCATAGGTTAACATATGTAATGGCCTTCTATGACAGTAGAAGTAGACATTTTATTTTATTCCAATAGGAGGACATAAAACATGCAACATGACAAACACTGATATAAATAATATAATTATTAAGATTAGAAATCATACATAGATAAAAACATTGCAGAAAGTTTAAATTCTATTTGAAAATAATATTACAAACAACAAGTAAAATATATGAGCCGCGTCATGACAAAACCAACATAGTGCGTTTGCGACCAGCATGGACCAGCCGCGCAGTCTGATCAGGATCCATGCTGTTCGCTTGCCAACCCTTTTACAAGTAGAGAAAATAATAGCGAACATCATGGATCCTGATCAGACTGCGCGGATGCGCAGGCTGGTCTGGATCCATGCTGGTCGCAAACCCATTATGTTGGTTTTGCCATGGTGCGGCTCATATTTAATAAAACTGTTCTCCATTTTTAATTTTTTTTTTACTACTACTGTTGATTCTGCTTCTACTGTTGATTCTGTTGTTACTGCTATTACTGCTGTTACTGCTATTACTGCTGTTACTGCTATTGCTACTGCCGATAGTTACACTGTTTTCACGTATTATAGTAAATATAGTGATGTCAAAGTGGTGTCAAGTAAAATAATACAACATTGACTTGTATGAATAGTGTTTATCATTACTTATTCATGCATAATCTTACACAAAACTACTTGTAGGAAAACGTAAAAGTAACATGTATATACAACATAACAAAATACCGATAGTAACACAACCAAACTTAACATACACTTAATTATTTCTTGTAAATATCACAATCTGTTCTGTTCTATTTATCAACATTTTAACACGTTTTTATATAAAAATTAAAGTCACAGTGAGTTCTATAATTTTTTCACATTTCACTTCTTGTCACAAGAAATTTAAGATATGTCATTTTCTATGGCTAAATCTAAGTCCTTTCTTTACAAACTCGGAAAGATTCATATTTATATTTAATTCTGTTTAAGACTTTCAAAACAGTTCATGTATGTTTTCTTGTCTGTACGTAACAACAGCACGTAAAGATAATCTGAGAATATAAAATAGTTTATCCATCGTAGTCATACTATTAACTAAGTGAAAGCTTAGCGAGTGCGCCATTGTTTGTTCAGTATTTTATCTCCCTTGATTGCCGCACACCACAACAGAACACAAACGACAGGAATACCAGTAGAGGCTGAAACATCAAAAGCATAATCACCATAGAGTTTATGGCATATACTTACCGTCACATGAATAAACAAGGAAATAAATCAAATGACCTCTGTGAAAAAATTAATAATGTAATGTGTTGGTTTAAACATATTTATTCACAAAAGTATATATAATATACATACAAATAACAACAAACAAATTATTTTATATTGGAAAAGGATGAGAACGAAAGACAGCCTTATAGAATTCTTCTCCTTGAAACATGACTGGTATCGAACTCTAGGCATTGTTGTATCAAAAAAGTAGACTTGAATGTTAGTTGTATGCAATAATTGATCAAAAGGGCAGGCCATATTTTTTTACCAAAATGGCGTAATTTAAATAGGTTTAAGTAATGGACCACAAGATAATGCCAAATGCTCTGTGTATTGTAGTTTTCTGAAGAGAATATATTTTTTGGATATGTTTCCTATATAAGGTATACTAGGCTGCATGGCAAATACTTATGCTGTGACATTGTAGATTCCCACGTATGTTTTCATACAGATGTCTATATAAGCTATACGATACCTACAGCGTGGCCAGATATGATAAATTGGGTATATGTTTTTATATAAGTTTTGTAGAGGACCAAAAGGTGAGGTTATATGTCAAATTTCTATGCTCCGGGCAGGATAGCTTCTAAGTTAAAGATTCGTTACATAAGTCTATGTAACATAAGTGACTCCAAGAGTTGGGTCATTATTTTGTATATACCTTTTATAGAGATCCTCAAGGTAGACAAGGGTACATGCCCAACATCTAAGCTCTGGATATAGTACTTAGTGTTCACACACGATTGACACGAAGACGACTTTTTAAGGTAAATAAACAATAGTATGTTCTTTTACTTGGCCAGTCTGTATCTAGTGAAATCTATATCTAGTAAAATCTGTGTATCCAGTAAAATAAAATGTTTTTAACGTAAAAGAAAATGATGAAGTTAATTTTTGTAAAATTTGTATCTAGTAAAACAATTATAAGAATGACAAACCTCTAATGTTATCAGTGTAATAGACAAACTGATTGATGGTGTCCAGAAACGTCTTAACCACGACACTATCTCATTGTAACAGTTCTGAAACATATGTATGTCAAAATAATCTAATATATGTACATATTCAATCCACTTTATTATTATAATGATAAATGAACAGACACTTAAATACAGACAAAAACGATATATAAACCGCTTGAAGAATTATGAAAAAAAAAACCCTTTTAATTCTAACATCATTATGCTTATATTATAATGATAAAATGTAGATAATCAATTCTAATTGTAAATCTCATAAAAGACCAACATATTTATATCCTTGAAGAGTTATTTTACATTTGTTAAGACTATTTACTTCTATATTGCTAATATAACCTGTTTATGATGAGTAATAAGGGTCCGTTCACAGCTGATTTCTTTGAAGGTTTGATAAGTGTCTTCTGTGGCATGTGAGCAACAACTTGTAGGTACCAAGTCGAGGGTGATCTGCCGGGTAGCCCACCACTCTGTTACATTAAATGTGTAGTCGTTAGATGTGGACGTTATGTCGTTCAAACTACAACATTTAAACTGAAACAGGATACATATTATAATAGATATTTTATAACTACAACATTAAACTGAAATATGGTCAAAGTGTCATTTAGTTATAATCTGGTTCCGTCATTAAACATGGTCAACTGTATATGAACTTACATGTTAGTCAAGGTGGCACATTTTATTGAGTTCACATTTAAAAATAACGACTTTCTGTTTTGTAATATTTGTTTCTTATCACGCATTGTAGATACGATGTAGATTCATTTGTTAAGGTAGAAATACTAGTAAAATGATTATAAAATAATTGTTGAAAATAGTTCAGGCTGCTCTTACACCAAGATGAAGGATGTCCCAGCCAGTGGTATTGTCTACTTCAACCCCCGTGTATTGGTCAAACTGCATTTCAAGATCACTTCTGACTTCGTTGTCTTCAAACTGTGGCGGAATGAAAAATGCGGTACAGATACAAAAGTTGAAGTTGCTTTTACTTTTTCTTTTTGAAACACAACAAGGAAATCACGTGATAAATATAATCGTTACTAATTTAACGAATAGCTCTGAGGTCAATTGGGGCCTTATTTGTTCTTATCGGCAATCTTCGTTACATTCCGCATTAAAATACAAAATGTAGCTTTTTAATAAGCGGTAAAATGAGAAGATTTTCGCTGCTCTACGTCATAAAGGTACAATGTTCAAGGCACATTATGCCTTAGAAGCAAAAACAATTTTCCTTCTTTATACTTTATAAAAAAGGGAAAACATGAGTTTTATATCGTTTAAATAATGGTTTTAGAGTATTTTAGATGCTCGATATCTGAAGAAATTAGCGATAAAACTGAAAATATCTGTCATGAAAATAACAATGTAAAAAAATAAATATTTTTTACTTCCATACAAAATTCTCAATCCCAATAACTGACCTTATTGCCAAGAAAAAAAACCAGACGAAAATGATGGTTCAGGTATTTGGCCAATGAGTAGCATTTTAGAAACTATAAAATGAACAACAAATTTAAAAGTCTTCGAAAAATGAAAAAAAGGGCATTTCGGGGGTATCATGGGCCTTCAAAATTCACAAAGACAAACTTACTATATCATACCGATATTAGGTGCACACACACACTAGCGTAATTCATACTACAAATCATGTATACGTGGTATATGTATATTATTTTTTGTTGGATATACATGTTTATGTAGTAACATATATTACCTTTTCTCGCATCACAATCCATAAACCACAGGCAATAATTTGAACAATCAGGAACCAGAATATCAGTATTGATACCTAAAATAAAATTAATACTAGGCTGTTATACATGTACATAATATTTCTTGCAATCGTCAATGCATATTTTTAGCGCGTGACTACGAGCATTATAGAAACGTTTTTTGGGCACTACTTTGCCTCTTTAAATTTTATTCTTAAGGAAGTGGTAATGATTTAAAATTAATTATTTCGTGCGACGGTCAGAATATTGATACAAAATAATACAGTTTTATTGTTTAGAGTTATATGTATAAATATATTATTTGCACAAATATATGTCAGTGTAATAGCATTTTTAAAACTTTAGTAATGACTTAACAGGGACTCTATATACATGTACATGTTTAGCATGGATCGAAGTTGTATTTAAGTTTTGTATGACGTGAATGTAGTTGCTAAGTTTCAGTATTCGATCCTTTTTTTTAAATATATAAATGATACAATTTTGTGTAAATTATATAAAGCACATGTAACACTTTAATAAAATGGAAAAATGAGCCAACACATGTTAAAACATATGTGCAGCATACATACTTACAATCACGAGACAGATTTTGTTTCTTTGATTTCTGGCAACACAATCAAATATTCCAAGAAAGACAACAATACCACCGACACTGATATTGAGGATTGGTAAAGACTTGAGTACATTGCCGACCTTCAGTTTACCGTTAAACTGGGTCATATTCAGCATGACCTTGACCTCATCTCTGACCAGAATATCATTCAATACCATCATCACTATACCAACCACTGCTAGCCCAATCCCTAGTAGCTAAATATAGAATATGTAAATTACTTTACCGATCTATAATTAGAAATTGCTAGTGGAAAAATTACTGTCGTCAAAATAATGTTCTTATATACAAAATCAACCCATTTTCACTGTAGATAAACGTAATCACTGTACGCTGCCTTGCGAGCCTGTACATTTATACAATTCAATGTATGTCCTGCATGGCTATATCAAGCACGTGTTTCTTCCGTGAGCCTATATATTCTAACTTGAACCTTTCTTACGTTGACAGGCAGTAGAATTGTAATATATACTGTGAAAATATTTTCTTGTATTTTCATTGACTTTTAAGGAACTACCTATATTCAGTATTTTCTGTATTAAGTTTCTGTGTTAAGGTTAACTTACGGATATTTCAGTTCAAATCCTCTAAATTGTAAGTAAATATGATGGTTTTAAATGCTCACATGACCAAAGTTAGCAAATATAACGGCCTTAATTGGGCAGATAAATACAATACAAAACTGGACGTATCGCCTATCGCCTCCCTAACACCGTCTGTAAAATACAAACATAATTCAAACGAATCGAGTAAATGGACTAGACGTATTACAGATATAAATAAATAATAAATAAAATGGGGGACTACTTACAATGCAAAAAAATGTAAAGAAGATGAGTAAACGATTCGACCATCTCCCATACCAGGGCAACTTCTTGGGCTTGTGGGGCACTACCCGCTGAGCATAAAACATTGTCGGGCAGATATCTGTAAAACACGTAAAATTTTTACATGCCTTTCATTTATTCTTATTGGTATATGATATCATTTGATTTTTTTTAATTATAATCGTTCATGTTTTAAGTACAAATTACAGATTTGAACAAAATTAAAAAAAAAAGGATTGTTACATCTAGAGAATTAATTAGATTTTAATACACGTCTTTTAAAAGAAAATGTTTAACTTATTTCTGTGTTAATTCCAAAGCTGTAGTAACACATAGAAAGTTTTTTTGTTCATTTAAAGATCATTTCCATTGTATAGTAGATAAAAGTGTTCAGTCAACCAGTTTGCATTGTTTTATACACGGTAGAAATAAACTAAGTATAAATTACATGCTATAATTAAGTGCATGTATATAAACCGAAAAGTACCGGAAAATGCCGAAGCAATAGTATCTATGAAAAGCAATTGAATTTTAATAAATTAAGTTTAGTTTAGTTTAATAAGTACTTTGCAAATTTTCACAATAGCATTAATAGCTTCTGCAAAATATTGAAATAAAGTCTTAATTTCGAATTTACAACTTTAAAAAAATGTATGCATAGAATTACATATTTATGTTATATTATACCATAACAGCACAAAACAGCAGGATATTTTCTGAAGAAAAGGTTGATAGTTTAACACGTCTGTATGGCCTGTTATTCAATTTCTGTAAGAACACCGATTAAGCTATCATGGATAAAATTAAACAAGACGCGTTTAAGTAAACTTCGTTTGATTGAGTCTTTTCGAGACAATAATAGTGCAATCTCCTCGAGTTAGATTCTTACATATACGCTTTTAAAAAGTTATATATAATCTTAATTACTAAATTTTATCAAATCATTTCTGACGATATACATTCGATATACATCGAATATGTATAACAATTTGTTTTTTGCTTTATTTTTAGAAGACCTTGAATTATTCTTACAAGGTGAGATAAATAGTGGAATAACTTTGTACGATTTAAGTATAATTATCCTTTTATTTGCCGATGACATGGTTTTAATTGGTAAAACCCGAGAAGATCTCCAAAATAGTCTTAATTCTTTACACGAATATTGTTGTTATTGGGGTCTCGAGGTAAATACAATTAAACAAAAATTGTTGTTTTTCGGAAAAGGGGACCGATAAAAATGTGGGAGAAATGGAATTATGGCAATGAGCCCTTAGAGGTTGTAAACGATTTTAATTATTTAGGAGTTGTTTTTAATTATACAGGTTCATTTGTTTTAAATAATCAATGTATTGCAGGCAAATCGTTAAAAGCTATGCAAGTTTTAGTAAATAATATAAATAAATATGATGTTAATCCATTTATTTCGCTCCAACTATTTGATTCTTTTGTTGGATCTATTTTGAATTACGCATGTCCAATATGGGGTTTCTCTAAATCTAAAGACCTTGAGAGAATTCATATTAAGTTTTGTAAAATTATACTAGGAGTAAAACAGAGCGCATGTAATTCTGCAATATATGGTGAGCTTGGGCGCTATCCATTATATGTTAACAGATATGTTCATATCATTAAGTATTGGTTTAAGTTAATGAATACAGATAATATTATTTTTTAAAAGGTATTTATCAAAATGCGCTAGAACAGTGTAATTTAAATGGTACAAAAAACTGGGCATACCTTGTTAAAAATTTGCTAAATGAATATGGATTTTCTGATATTTGGAATTGTCCACAAAGATTTGAAGTAAAAACATTTATACCGATTTTCAAACAAAGGGTTGTAGATTGTTTTAAACAAAAATGGTTTGCTGATATAGCTGTCAATAATGTTTTGAATACTTTATATGCATATGTTAAAACTAGCTTCGGTATGGAAAATTACCTTAATTTATTATCTTGTAAATCTTCAAGAATTTGTCTCACGAAATTACGTATATCTGCTCATAAGTTAAGAATTGAATCTGCCAGGTATGGCCGGAATAGGTTGGAAAGACAGGAACGTATCTGCCAAGTATGTGATATCAACGAAATTGAAGATGAATTTCATTTTGTACTTAAATGTAAAGCTTATAAAGTATTGCGAACTAAATATATCAAACGTTATTATTATGTTCATACTAGTATGTTTAAATTTCTAGAATTGCTACAGTCAAATAATAAAGGCGTTCTGATCAATCTGAGTAAATACATAAGCTCAGCCAATAAAATTAGAAATGATTTAATGCAAAGAATTTAATAAATGTTTGAAATAAAAAGTTTTCTAGACTAGGCAGTATTATTTGAAATCGTATAATATATGCATCAAGATTCTTATTTTTTTTTCCTTAAGTGAGTATTATCTTGACATGTTTACATCGAAGTTATGCTTTTCAATATGTTATATTTAAATATATGAAATTACCACATACGATTGTCAGAACGCGCTGGTTCTTTAAACACCAACTTTGAAGTTATTTCAATTATGATAATTTGTTCATTCTCTGTGAAACACTGAAAACATGTTTGCTTATCACGTGCTTATCATTGTATGTATTTAATTTGATGTTGTATTAACAAGATACATGTATTGTATACGTTAATAAAAATTCTGTTCTGTTCTGTTCTTTTCTGTATTCAATTCGTCTTGACATAATAATTTGGTCATTTTTAACATTTTTACAAAAAACGAATATTTCATACGTGTATTAATTAGTTTAAAATTGCAAGAAACAAGAAATGTTGCCTGTGTTATATGGTTGTAATTACTCATTAATAAATAAAATATAAATGGTGTCCCTTAAATGCAAAATTGGGTTTAGTATATTCTCTTCTCACATCAAACTGTACTTTACAATTCAATTCAATTCAATATTTTTATTTGGCATTAAACTACATATAGCATATAGCCATTATTACATAATATAGGTAAAGTGTAAGACATTTTACAATAAATTGTTCATAAAACAGTACAAAATGTTTTCAGAGAAGTTATTAACAATATACCTTCATGAGATTTAGCAATTAACAATATGAGATATATACTTAACATTAAAATAAATTGTTATTGTTATCTATATGTATATATATATGTATACAAATACAGTCATACAATATGTTTTCAGATATGTTATTTACGGTATGTCTTTATTTAGATCTAACAATATAAAAGTTAATCAGAATTTCTTATTTTAAGTGAAAAATATAAATATCTTGACAAATTATTAAGTTCTTTTTCATTTTTAGATGACATTAAAGTTTCCATTTTTTGAAGTGTAGGCCAACGGCAAAAATATGGTTTTAAAAATTTCTTACGAAGGTTATAATATTTTGGAAAAAAACGAGTAAAAAATGGAATTCGTTTTCAATGACATGCATATTGCACTGTTGACATAGTCTATTTTCTCTTGGAACTCCGTTGTGCCTACCAATTTCAATTTCTAGATTATGTGATGATAGCCGAAATTGCGTCAGTTGTACTCTGTATTTATTTATATTACACAATTAAGTATTTTTCAAATTCGAGTTCGTACTTATACATACTGTATGATTGTAATTTACTTGAATTATTTATTTCTGAATACCAAGTTTGTTTATATATATCTAATATTCTATTCTTTATTATTTGAAATGATATATTAATTTCGTTTTGCTGTAGCCATAGGAAAGGAAAACCTATTTCGTCAAGTATTTTTTTTATTTGATATGCCCAATTTTTTTCGTTATATGATATGTTATTATTGACATCTTCTTTCATGACATTATACATTTTTCTTATTAATGAATTATTTTCTGAGCTCAAAATTTTTAACCAATATTTAATCATAATAATTTTGCGGTGTATTCTCATCGGATACCGTCCCAGTTCTCCGTAAAGACCAGCTAGATTCGTTGATTTTTTAACGCTAAGTGTCTTTCGTAAAAATTTACAATGTATACGCTCAATATCTTTACCCTCGTAATTGCCTATTATTTCGCGCCATAATTTAGGATTGATCCCACCAAAGAATCAAATAGTTTACATTTTTCTTGTGTAGATAGGTCTATTTGATTAAAAACAATAAATAAATTATGTAAAGCAAATAACGAATGTTGAGCAAGCTTCTTTTGTGTACGATGCATGTGACCGTTTTTGAATAAAGTAATTCCTAGAATATTTGAATGATGTCACTACTTCGAGTGGGATATTATTAAAAAGAAAAGTGTATGCAGTATGACGACCTTGTTCGAAAATCATGATTTTTGTTTTGTTAGTGTTAACATTTAAATTCCAACTATTGCAATAATTTTGAAGATCATTAAGTAATGACTGTAGCGCTTCCGGCGAATGTGCAAATAGTACGGCATCATCGGCAAAAAGAAGTATGAACAGCTTTAATTCATCGAGAGTAAAAATGTCGCCAATATTATCGTCGAAACTGTTTAATATATCATTTAAAAAGAATAAAAATAAGAGACTGGAGCTGGGATCTCCCTGTTTTGCGCCGATGTTTGATTCAAAAAAGGGTGAAACGCATTTATTATATCTTACAGCTGCTTTAACAGTACTATACATACATTGGATAGCTTTAATGAATTTAGAACCTGCCCTTTCGTTAACAAGTTTTTGAAATATAAATGATCTTTCTAATTTGTCAAAGCATTTTTCAAAATCTATGAATGCACAGTATAGCTTTTTACGAGAGCATAATGTTTTATTAATAATAGCTTGTAGAAGAAAAATACAGTCGACTGTTGATTTTCCCTTCTGGAATCCATATTGATTATCGATGATTTTTATATTTGGTAGACCATTTTGTAAGACGATTTAGTAAGACTTGAGAATATATTTTGCAATGATATTTATAAGTGTTATCCCTCTGTAATTTTTTGCTTCATTAATGTCCCCTCCTTAAAAATTGGTACTATGATTCCTGACCCCCAGGATGTTGGGTATTCTCCAGATTCAAAATTCTGTTAAATAATTCTAGTATTATCTGTGAAATAAAAGGAAATGAGTGTTTGTATATTTCCGCGATTAGTGTATCAGGACCACTACTTTTATTATCATTTTGTGAATAGATCGCTTCTTTTATTTCTGACATAGTTATTTTACAATCAAGGTCTTCATCATAATTACCACTGATTTCCTCATCTATCAAATGTGTATTATCTGAACAATATAAACTTTTGAAAAAATTATACAACTCGTCAATATCAAGATTTTCTGCTGTTGGCTGAGATTTAGAGTATTGTTCTTTAATTTTTTTCCAAAATTGACGAGGCTGAGATTTGCTTAAAATATTAAGATTGTTTTTTTCTTTTAAATTATACTTATACTTTTGTATGCGTTTGATCTTGTTATAATTGTTTTTTGCATTCACAAACTCTTGTCTATAGTTTATATTAGATTTGTTTTTAACAAAAACATTCCTTGCTTTTTTAAATTCTTTTCTTGCGGTGAAACAGTCCGAGTTGAACCATGGTTTTTTATTATAATTGTTTGTTTTAGTTTTATATGTACTTCCAAAAACTTTGTGAGAACAGTCATTCAATACCTGAGTGAAAGAATTTACAAGTGAATTAATATCATCAGAATTACATCTATTTAAAATATCATGAAAATCACATTGCTTTGTGTTAAGAATTGAGTGAAATTCGTTTATTTTGGTTGCATCCCATCGGATAAATGTGTGATTATCTGACAAATCATTATGACTTTCTCTATTTTGCGTTTTCTGTATAATATTTATTGATAAACCTGAGTGATCCGAAAAATTCATTAGGCTGAAGTATACAAAAATCAGATATTACACAAAAAATCTTCAATATTCAGTAAAAAATAATCTACCACACTTGATCCGTGAAATGAATGGTATGTATACTCGCCTACACAGCTATCACCGTGTAAACGACCGTTACCTATTACTAGCGATGTCGATTGACAGAGTTCAATCAAGCGTCTACCTTGTGTATCGATCACGTGATCCTTGGAAGCACGTGGCGGTATGTTTACAAAATTTGACAGGTAGCTGTCATTATCAATATATCTGTCATAGTCCAAAAAATCAGAAATATTTGACGTGCGACTGTTTAAATCTCCAATGACAAAGCATTTTCCTAATAATTTATACCTTTCTAAATCTGATTCTATTTTATCGAAAAAATCAAAATTTTCTGTATCAATTACCGTAGAACTAGCAGGCGTAATATAAGCGCAGCAAATATACATCTTCATTAAATTCAAAAAGATTCTTATTTAGTTTAACCCACATTATCCCGTTTTGGTGTTTTTCTATTACTTTAATATAATTTTGAAGGGATTGTTTATAATAAAAACTAATTCCACCGCTATATCTGCCTCTACGAACTTTACGTCAGTCATTAAATAACTATAACAGTCCCGTTATCCAATTAATTATTTTTATGCTCCGATAGTGATTTGTACTGTTATAAGAAGTGTTATTTACGGGTACGATGATGCATCATTACATTATATCACTGTTGTCACCGTGTGTAGACATATACAGTTATAAAATATAGTAAATTATCTATGATAATTATATATTGTTTCAGTTATCTTATGCCAAATTAGAATCCACAATGCTACCAAATATTTGTACGACTGGCCTGAGTTAGCAAATGACCTGTAAAACAGCCTTCACAAATTCATATAATAAAGGGGACGAATCAACATATCACCGAAACATTTGCAAGTTTGCCAGAATTTATTGTTCACCCATTTGCCCTTCGATTCATTTGCTGTTACGTGTTATAAGTTTGAAATTCATCTAAAGGACAATAGAATATGACATGTATGATAAAACAAATTTAAATTTATTTTGTTTTCCTTGTTCTTCTACATCGATAAGAAAGATTTTTTCATGTTAGCACGCTTACGGATAAACTCTTTACTCCATGTTCCATAAATTTAAGTCTAGACCCTACAACATTCAGGACATAAACTGGGAAAACACAATTTGCCCAAAAATGTCTACCGAAAACAGTTTTTCTATGTGCTATAAGCTGACCCAAATTTAAAGCTAGCTTGAAATTCACTTGTAAACCGAATTTCACTCTTCAATATCAGCGCTAAAATTCTGTATACTAGAAATATTGCAAAGCTTTCTCCAGTCCTTGTAAAACCATCTGCAAATGGTGTTTCTATAAAGTAAATGTACGATCATGATAAATCCCCGGTCTTCATACACTTATAAATTATTAAAGGGGTATGCATTTGAATAAGACCACATTTCTACACAAAACCTGTCCATACTAATTTCGTGTCCACGCTATTTTTCAGCTTTTATAGACTGGATTCAAATGAATATTTTTGGAAACATTAAATAGCAACATGGAATGCGCATATCATTTCCATGAACCAAACGAACCATTCAATACACAGTTAATGTTTAGCAGTATGTTTATAATGAGTAACGTTCGTTTCAGCGTTTTTTTTTTTCTCAGAAACTGCCGACTGTATTTCAATTATTTTATGAATGAACATTCAATACCAACAGGGGTTGCGCATGTCCTGGTCAAACCAGTCAACTCCTGGTTTAGCTGTGAACAGCGCTTTTCTACTGGAGTTCAACAAAACTTCATGGAACTATTAAAAGGTGATGCACGTATCATTGGCATATCCCCGGTCATATTATCTAACACAGTAATGGCCCCTGAATGTCAGATTATTGTAATTTGCTTGAATTTTGCCTTGATTGGCTATGAATTTGCAATTGATAAATTTATTGTCATCATACTTTGACATAACAGCACCTCCAAAAAGTTCAAATTGAATCGGACCTTGACCTTTAATGACCTTGCAATTTATTGGCATACTAGTATTATTGAATTTGCTTGTTCAAATTTGAAATATCTGCATTATAAACTTGACTGCTTAATTTGTATAAGCTGATATCTCAAAACATTTAAAGTATATGAGATATGGATCGAATTAGATATTTCATCTAACAGCACCAGAAGAAAGTGGTTACCTTATATAACACCAGTACTGGTTAGTTCCAAGAAGCACTTACCTCATATTACACCAGTACGAGCGGTTACCTACATTTTTGTAATATAACACCAGTACTGGTAAGTTTCAAGAAGCGGTAACCTCATATAACACTAGCACCGTTGAGTTCCAAGAAGAGCTTGTGACCTTTCTGTTGAAAATGTGTCAGAGTTAAATCGTATACATATACATGCACAGTGCGTTAACTGGCGTGCAGGTATTAGTTACCCGCACTCCAGAGCATGCCCATTGATTGGTTCATTTTTGCTGGGGTTTACTTATAGTGACGGAAGAGAAAGGAAAAGCGATAGAAATATCATATTCAGATGCTCGTCCATTGGTTACTTTTTCCCGGGGTTTCATATTGTGACAACAGGGAACGTGTTTTTATGTTTGACTATGATACAAAAGAGAAAGAACATCAAACACTCGACAATCTGGCCCCTCGTTCAAACCAGATAGCCTCGTGTTTCGATGTTCTTTCTATTACTTACCTCATATAACACCAGTACTGGTTAGTTTAAAGAAGCAGTTACCTAATATAACACCAGTTCTGAAAAGTTCCAGGAAGCGGTTACCTCATATAACACCATCACTGATTAGTTCCAGGAAGCGGTTATTACATATAACACTAGCACTGATTAGTTCCAGGAGGCGGTTACCTTATATAATACTAGCACTGGTTCGTTTCAGTAAGCGATTACCGAATTTACCTCATATAACACCAGCACTGGAGAGTTCCTTACACAACACTAGTACCGGTTAGTTCCAGAAAGAAGTTAACTCAAATAACAACAGTATTGGTTAGTTCCGAGAGCAGTTACCTCATATAACCCCAGTACTGGTTAGTTCAAGGAAGCAGACTCAATTTGGTTCAATTAAACTACCAGATTTCTTTATAATTGAGTTAATGTGAAATGTTTACTATCAGTGCTCCTGGATTTTTCCAGGACATGGTGAGTCCATACAGGAATTTGGTAAGGGATATTAAATAATTGTTCTTCAAAAGACAACTTTCCAGGTGTTTCCAGGTTGTATTTCAGTAATTAATTATAAATAGATATAACTAAACAAGAATCTATAAATCAAAATATCTTTTTGAGTCAGTAACATATATCACAACATTTTATGTACATGCCACAAAATGTTTTAAATCACAGTTATTTCAGAAATAGACAACAGTGTTCACTTAAAAAAAAACAACAAAAAAAAAACAAAACAATAATAACACTAGATCAAAATATTTTTTTCATCAGACTTACAAAGAAATAACACCTGTTACAATGAATATATTAAACGAGGATTTTCATACAAAATATAGTAATCTAAAGGAGCAAAATAAGATTTGCTTAGTTATGTTGTAACAGATTATATGATTTCCTTTTAAACCTTAACCTGCTATATTTCTTATAAAGACTTTTCCAGCTGTTATTTTTGAAAACTGTCTAATATTAATTATGGGGATATCAAGATGATAATTTAAAGTAAATCAGCCAACACAATAGAGCCCTGGTATGACTGCACAGGCATGTAGACTGGCCTGGCTCTATACTGGTGGAAAAAGCAAATTGTTTACTTTCCAAGTATGGTGAGTGTTTTATAACAATTTCATACTCAGTTTATTGTAGGAGAAATACTGTTCACTATACTTACATTGAAATACATTGACAAAAAGGTGATCTTATAAACAGATTAACAATAATGAATATTCTTAGTAGACCGAAAGTAAATTCAAACATGTAAATTTTACAATATTTATCAAACACAGTCATTCACCCATTTCTTTACCAACCTAATAATTATGTTTTGTCTTATGCAAATTTATGACCTTTTAATAAACTTAGTATGGCGTCTCACGTGGATTCTTCCTACTTTAAGAATAGTGATTATCTTACAATCAGAAATAGTTAAATGAATTTTTAGCTCCTGTGACCTAGTCTTTTTAGCTCCTGTGACCTAGTTTTTCATCCGAGATGACTCATGTTCGAACTCATCCGAGCAATTACATTTACCTAGACAAGCATCTTGACCAAGTTTGATGATTATTGAGTAAAAAATGTGACCACTAGAATGTTAACAAGGTTTGTCCATATTTATGCAGTGTGACCTAGTTTTTAACCCCAAGTGACCCATATTCGAACTTGACCTAGAAATCATCAAAACAAACTTTCAGACCAATTTCCAGGATATTTGGACCAAAAGAGTAGCCACTAGAGTGTTAACAAGAGTTTTCTATTTTTAGCTTATGTGACCTAGTTTTTCATCCAAGATGACCCATGTTCGAACTCATTCGAGCAATTACCTAGACAAGTATTCTGACCAAGTTTGATGACAATTGAGTCAAAAATGTGACCACTGCAGTGTTAAAAAGCTTTTTCGTCATTTTAGCTCCTGTGACCTAGTTTTTCATCCAATATGACCCATGTTCGAACTCATCCGAGCTATTACCTAGACAAGCATCCTGACCAAGTTTGATGACAATTGAGTCAAAAATGTGACCACTAGAGTGTTAAAAGGGTTTTTCTATTTTTAGCTCCTGTGACCTAGTTTTTCATCCAAGGTGACCCATGTTCGAACTCATCCGAGCTATTGCCTAGACAAGCATCCTGACCAAGTTTGATGACAATTGAGTCAAAAAATGTGACCGCTTGAGTGTTAACAATGTGTTTCTGTTTTTAGCTCCTGTGACCTTGTTTTTCATGACCCATGTTCAAACTCATCCGAGCTATTACCTAGACAAGCATCTTGACCAAGTTTGATGATGATTGAGTCAAAAATGTTACCACTAGAGTGTTAACAAGGTTTTTCTATTTTTAGTTCCGGTGACCTAGTTTTTCATCCGAGATGACCCATGTTCGAACTCATCCGAGCTATCAAGAAGATAAGCACCCTGACAAAGTTTGATAATGTGTTTCTGTTTTTAGCTCCTGTGACCTTGTTTTTCATGACCCATGTTCAAACTCATCCGAGCTATTACCTAGACAAGCATCTTGACCAAGTTTGATGATGATTGAGGTAAAAATGTGACTGCTAGAGTGTTAACGAACAAGCGTGGACGGACGACGGACAACAGACGACGGGCATTCAACGCCCTGAGCTAGCTCAGGTGAGCTAAAAAAATGATATTTGTAAATTAAAGTTTGGCACTGCGATATCGAAACTTATATTACTAAAATGTTGCTAGGTAACTAAAATTTTCTTTTGGTATTTAGATATACATACCGGACAATATTTATTTGTTTTCATACTTAATTCGTCAAACATTTTCAAACAAGTGGCATGAAATACCATAAGACAAGACAGGAACACAGTTTGTCGACATGGCCTTTGAACTTTCTCACTTGATTTTGGCTGGTCCACTTTGGTTTGTCTCTCTTTGTTTATTTCACCAATTTTCAGATTTTTCCCTGCAGAAGACTTTGGTTTACTAGAAATTTTAGTGTCATTTTTTGTAGACTTGATCTGGTTAGTTTTAGAATGGTCTGGTTGTTCAATATAACTTTTCTTGATGAGTGAAGTCAAACTATATGTCCACGCTCTACAGCCTGCAAACAAATTATTTCATAAAAATTAAAGCAAAGCTATCAAAACAACCCAATGGTATTTGAAACTAATGCTGATGTGGTTCAAATATCTAGAGACGTGGTAAAACAAGATTCTTTGAAAAAAGCAACATGTAAAATAAACTAGTATAGAAAGATGAGATAAACATCTAAATCTTCAATTAAATTCCTAGATACATGTTGTTGTACAAAATAATCATAATTCTTTAACAAGTGATGTGACATTCAAATAATGTAAATACATTTGTTATCTTTGTTTTCTTGTTATAAAATCTTCTACCACTCCACAATCCTCATTATATTAAATCATTACCAATCCTACTTTAATTTTAAATGATAAAATATTCATTTACAATTTAACAAGGTCGTGCTTTATCTTACCAATGGAAAAAAAGGATAAAAAGGGCGAAAACATAAAATCTTTCATGCAGATATCTTCCTGACATTAGATTTTGACTGTACACGTGAATGAAAAAAATTTGATCATGCAGCATTTCAGAACATGCTTTTTTCAACTTTTAAAATTCAACAACATGAATACAGCTTTGAGCATGACCTAAATGGGTAATTCGATCAGAATATGTATGTTTCCTATAGACTTCTTTTCTATAGAATAAAATTTTAAAGAAATACATTCAACATGAAAGTGAAAAGACTTTAAGTACATTGTTACGTATTTTTTGTCCCTTTATTCACTGTTTTGCAAAGATCTTATAACTATCAGTACGCAATTTAGTGAAATATCAAAATATCTGAATAACTCACTTTTGTCCAAATAAATTTTGGTACAAAAATAAAAGTACAGTTACTTAATTTCATACCAGTTATTGAAAGATGATAACAATTAAAACTCGAACACTGTTTCTATGATGAAGAGTATAAATATATAAGTGATAACGGTTAATACACAGCAGAATAGGGCTGGAAGGTGATAAATGGCCCCAAGGCTTCAGCCAATAGGCTTATTCATTTGGTATGAACCATATCATATAAATTGGGAATTTTAACAATTTTGCATCAACTTTGGAATTTATTTATATACACGTAATGTAAACAAAAGCAACTTATGCATTAATAATTTGGTAAACTTTACATTTTTCTATGAACAATATTACTTAATATCAACTATAACACGGGTCTACAAAATATCCTTAAAGAATTATTGCTGGACAAAATGAACATAGTGTGAATTTTGTGAAAATTGTTCATGATAAAGTGATGAAACAAACAAATGTGAAGACCGTTTTTCTTCCAGTGAATTTTTAATCTAAAATGACAATTCAACATCTGAAAACTCACCTTAAAATCTTAAGATATAATAAATGGAATAACAAAATGATGTAGAACTATAGTACAGTAGATATAGTACAAATTCTTCATCATGCTTCATACATCAAATACATGTATATGAAATAATGATTGACCAAATTAACTTGACATGCCTGGCAAAAGGAGGTACAACATTTTGGCCCTGCATTTTATACATATTCAATATTAGGTCAACTGATCACAAATAGTATCACAAACAAAACCATGTTATTTTTGTGTATGTGAATCAGCTCAACCTGTGACTATGTATCATCTCTGTGTAGCAATTTTATAGCCAGTCAGCAAATTAGCATAAAACTGTAAACACTGGATATGTCCATTTTATGTCAAATAATATTATTAACACTTTCCACCCAAAATACCCTAAATGGATTGTCCTGAGTGAATAGCACACAGTGCAGACCATGATCATATGGCACAGATGTGGGGATGTCCGTGAAGTACGCGGGCTAACGGGCTAGCAGTCTAGCGGGCTAACAGTATGAACTGAGCGGGCTAGCAGTCTAGCGGGCTAACAGTGTGAACTGGGCGGGCTAGAAGTCTAGCGGGCTAACAGTGTGAACTGGGCGGGCTAGCAGTATAGCGGGCTAACAGTGTGAACTGGGCGGGCTGGCGGGCCAGCGGGCTAAAATCTAAAACTTTATTTATTGAACATAAAAATGTTATGATACATTACCTGGCAGTGTGAAGTGGGCGGGCTAACAGTGTAGCGGGCTAGCAGTGTGAACTGGGCGGGCTGGCGGGCCAGCGGGCTAAAATCTAAAACCTTATTGATTCAACATGAAAACATTATGATACATTACCTGGCAGTGTGAAGTGGGCGGGATAGCAGTGTAGCGGGCTAGCAGTGTGAACTTGGCGGGCTGGCGGGCCAGCGGGCTAAAATCTAAAACTTTATTGATTGAACATTAAAACCTCATGATACATTTCCTAGCAGTGTGAAGTGGGCGGGCTAACAGTGTAGCGGGCTAGCAGTGTGAACTTGGCGGGCTGGCGGGCCAGCGGGCTAAAATCTTAAAACTTTATTGATTGAACATTAAAACCTCATGATACATTTCCTAGCAGTGTGAATTGGACGGGCTAACTGTGTAGCGGGCTAGCAGTGTGAACTGGGCGGGCTGGCGGGCCAACGGGCTAAAATCTAAAACTTTATTGATTGAACATAAAAATGTTATGATACATTACCTGGCAGTGTGAAGTGGGCGGGCTAACTGTGTAGCGGGCTAGCAGTGTGAACTGGGCGGGCTGGCGGGCCAGCGGGCTAAAATCTAAAACTTTATTGATTGAACATAAAATGTTATGATACATTACCTGGCAGTGTGAAGCGGGCGGGCTAACAGTGTAGCGGGCTAACAGTGTGAACTGGGCGGGCTGGCGGGCCAGCGGGCTAAAATCTAAAACTTTATTTATTGATCATAAAAACGTTATGATACATTACCTGGCAGTGTGAAGTGGGCGGGCTAACAGTGCAGCGGGCTAGCAGTGTGAACTTGGCGGGCTGGCGGGCCAGCGGGCTAAAATCTAAAACTTTATTGATTCAACATTAAAACCTCATGATACATTACCTGGCAGTGTGAAGTGGGCTGGCTAACAGTGTAAAGGGCTAGCAGTGTGAACTGGGCGGGCTGGCGGCCAGCGGGCTAAAATCTAAAACCTTATTGATTCAACATGAAAACATTATGATACATTACCTGGCAGTGTGAAGTGGGCGGGATAGCAGTGTAGCGGGCTAGCAGTGTGAACTTGGCGGGCTGGCGGGCCAGCGGGCTAAAATCTAAACTTTATTGATTGAACATTAAAACCTCATGATACATTTCCTAGCAGTGTGAAGTGGGCGGGCTAACAGTGTAGCGGGCTAGCAGTGTGAACTTGGCGGGCTGGCGGGCCAGCGGGCTAAAATCTTAAACTTTATTGATTGAACATTAAAACCTCATCATACATTTCCTAGCAGTGTGAATTGGACGGGCTAACAGTGTAGCGGCTAGCAGTGTGAACTGGGCGGGCTGGCGGGCCAACGGGCTAAAATCTAAAACTTTATTGATTGAACATAAAAATGTTAGGATACATTACCTGGCAGTGTGAAGTGGGCGGGCTAACAGTGTAGCGGGCTAGCAGTGTGAACTGGGCGGGCTGGCGGGCCAGCGGGCTAAAATCTAAAACTTTATTGATTGAACATAAAAAATGTTATGATACATTACCTGGCAGTGTGAAGTGGGCGGGCTAACAGTGTAGCGGGCTAACAGTGTGAACTGGGCGGGCTGGCGGGCCAGCGGGCTAAAATCTAAAACTTTATTTATTGAACATAAAAATGTTATGATACATTACCTGGCAGTGTGAAGTGGGCAGGCTAACAGTGTAGCGGGCTAGCAGTGTGAACTGGGCGGGCTGGCGGGCCAGCGGGGCTAAAATCTAAAACTTTATTGATTCAACATTAAAACCTCATGATACATTACCTGGCAGTGTGAAGTGGGCGGGCTAACAGTGTAAAGGGCTAGCAGTGTGAACTGGGCGGGCTGGCGGGCCAACGGGCTAAAATCTAAAACTTTATTGATTGAACATAAAAACGTTATGATACATTACCTGACAGTGTGAAGTGGGCGGGCTAACAGTGTAGCGGGCTAACAGTGTGAACTGGGCGGGCTGGCGGGCCAGCGGGCTAAAATCTAAAACTTTATTGATTCAACATTAAAACCTCATGATACATTTCCTATCAGTGTGAATTGGACGGGCTGACAGTGTAGCGGGCTAACAGTGTGAACTGGGCGGGCTGGCGGGCCAGCGGGCTAAAATCTAAAACTTTATTGATTCAACATTAAAACCTCATGATACATTACCTGGCAGTGTGAAGTGGGCGTGCTAACAGTGTGGTGGGCTAGCAGTGTGAACTGGGCGGGCTGGCGGGCCAGCGGGCTAAACTTTAAAACTTAATTGAATCAACATAAAAACCTTACTATACATTTCCTAGCTGTATAAGCTCGGTGAGCTAACAGTGTAATGTGCTAGCAGTCTAGTGGTCTAAATTCCATAATTTCGAAAGGTTTATTAACCTTTATATATATATAATAAACCTTTCGAAAATTTCGAAATTTTTCACGAGCTTATGCATTCTTACTGACAACATGCAACATAAAAATATTTCTGAATACATACACAAGCCAACAAAGTTTATGTATAATAAATACATTAGTTCAAACGAATGAACAAACATGAAAATCAATACATGATAAAACGTTAGATAATTTTCAAAAATATAAAAATGAATTATCAGTTTAATGGATATCTGTAGAAACATTGTGTTTATAATGTAATAAAAGCTAATTAACTATAACAATTAGGTCATTATTAATTTTTGTTCAATATTACTTATACAATTATACGAACAACAAATAAGACAGACAGAAATCACTTTATTTCATATTTGTACTAAATACGACCACGGATTTATATATATATATATAAATCCGTGATACGACCATAATAATTATATGTTGTTAAAATGTACATTACATATATGCACATGTATATATTTTAACCTATGATGCATAGCTTTATACATACTTGAAAAAAATTATGATTTTTCATACATCATATTTTGACTACATTTTTAAAATTTTAACCAATATATAACACATAGAAGAAAATTCATTAAGGTACTAAAATAAAATATTATATCAACAGAAATTGAGAAATATATCAATTGAAATTTTTATAATAAATATTTATCATTTGTAATATTGTCATCTTGAAAAACATCTCGCCTATAATATCACCAACGGCAATTTGACACCTTCATTGTTTTCCCTTCTTTATCTAACTGGTCAGCAGTTTTCGATAATCCTTGTCAGCAGTTTCCTATACATTCTATATCGTCAGCTAATTCGTCAGCAGTTTAGTATCGCCCACGGTCTCCGGTGCCTAACGGTCACTGGCAAAACACGTCGAGTGTGGATACACCCTTTGGTTTCCCTACCCACCACAGCTCACCTCCTGATATTGTAAATTAACAAATGTACTATATAAATCGAATAGTCGTAGACTGGTGATATATATTCAATCTGTTTAAAAGTAATAACATAATCCAATTTTCTGCTTTGAACGGACAAAGAAATAGAGAGAACTCTAGATAACTTCTCGTTGTCATGGCAACACCACATATCAAAATTTTGTTTTAGTTTTGTTCATGGACAGTAGTGAAATGATAGTTGTTGGTTTATCCGAACATAATTATGAAATAAAAATGTGACAAATATACCGACAATGAAATATCTCAATCAACATACTGCTGTCATTGATTCCCAGTTTTGCGGCATTTTCCGCAATTTCTGAATCTATATCAATAGGATATAATCTGCCGTAAATCAGTAGGCCTAATGGTTGAGGATAAGATCCTAAAAATTGTGGGATTTTTTACGAAATGCAACTCATTCCAAAAATGCAAACATCATTTTTTGATCATCTGGACGGATTGTTAACCTCTCCTCCATTTTGTAACGATTCAGACCCCAGGTGCCATTTCGGACAACTTTCAGGCTCAGGCGGACACCAGTTTTTGGTATAACCATCCACATTCCGCAAGCTAGTTGGTTAACGTCCTTACATGAAAATACATGTAATCACTATGGTAGCCTCGAACTCAGAGCTGCAATAAGACATAGTGAGGAAACTCTGATGGTACATCTGTCGGTATAAGTATGCCGTCGCTTTGTTGTTTTTCACAATTTGACATTCGTAATATAGTGCAGGAAGTACAGAAGATGGCCCATTTCAGAAGTATACCTGGATCTTTTATGTGTCAGGTGTAATGCACCGATACACGGGACCTCGCTTTAAAGTCCCATCCGAAAGACTATTGGTAATGTTAGGGAGGAGCGGGGGTCGAACTCAAACCCCTTGATTATATATACAAATGTATGTATTTAACCACCAGACCACAGATCCGCTCCTAAATAAATCGCCAGATTCCTAGATGTCCTTATGTTTATGGACAAGCTTCTGTCATTGCACGAAGTATACACCTATGTATGTACCTCTGGTGCATCTTCTGCTTCACTACATGAGGTTCTACATTTGACTGCCCTACTACTAAAATCTTATGTTGCAGTGTTTTTTTTTTCTGTTTCAGTTAAGATATTTTTTCTGTATACCATGCATCACTTAAAAATATCAATACGGATTTAAAACCATTTAGTGTACTCTCAAGGATCGTGTATACTATATGAAACAATCATTGTTAGCCCGCCGAGTTCACACTGCTAACAAATGCATCATAACGCTTTAGTGTTAAAATAATTAAGTATGGAATTTAGACCACTAGACTGCTAGCACATTACACTGTTAGCTCACCGAGCTTATACAGCTAGGAAATGTATAGTAAGGTTTTTATGTTGATTCAATTAAGTTTTAAAGTTTAGCCCCGCTGGCCCGCCAGCCCGCCCAGTTCACACTGCTAGCCCACCACACTGTTAGCCCGCCCACTTCACACTGCCAGGTAATGTATCATGAGGTTTTAATGTTGAATCAATAAAGTTTTAGATTTTTAGCCCGCTGGCCCGCCAGCCCGCCCAGTTTCACACTGTTAGCCCGCTACACTGTCAGCCCGTCCAATTCACACTGATAGGAAATGTATCATGAGGTTTTAATGTTGAATCAATAAAGTTTTAGATTTTAGCCCGCTGGCCCGCCAGCCCGCCCAGTTCACACTGTTAGCCCGCTACACTGTTAGCCGCCCACTTCACACTGTCAGGTAATGTATCATAACGTTTTTATGTTCAATCAATAAAGTTTTAGATTTTAGCCCGTTGGCCCGCCAGCCCGCCCAGTTCACACTGCTAGCCCTTTACACTGTTAGCCCGCCCACTTCACACTGCCAGGTAATGTATCATGAGGTTTTAATGTTGAATCAATAAAGTTTTAGATTTTAGCCCGCTGGCCCGCCAGCCCGCCCAGTTCACACTGCTAGCCCGCTGCACTGTTAGCCCGCCCACTTCACACTGCCAGGTAATGTATCATAACGTTTTTATGTTCAATAAATAAAGTTTTAGATTTTAGCCCGCTGGCCCGCCAGCCCGCCCAGTTCACACTGTTAGCCCGCTACACTGTTAGCCCGCCCACTTCACACTGCCAGGTAATGTATCATAACATTTTTATGTTCAATCAATAAAGTTTTAGATTTTAGCCGCTGGCCCGCCAGCCCGCCCAGTTCACACTGCTAGCCCGCTACACTGTTAGCCCGCCCACTTCACACTGCCAGGTAATGTATCCTAACATTTTTATGTTCAATCAATAAAGTTTTAGATTTTAGCCCGTTGGCCCGCCAGCCCGCCCAGTTCACACTGCTAGCCCGCTACACTGTTAGCCCGTCCAATTCACACTGCTAGGAAATGTATGATGAGGTTTTAATGTTCAATCAATAAAGTTTAAGATTTTAGCCCGCTGGCCCGCCAGCCCGCCAAGTTCACACTGCTAGCCCGCTACACTGTTAGCCCGCCCACTTCACACTGCTAGGAAATGTATCATGAGGTTTTAATGTTCAATCAATAAAGTTTTAGATTTTAGCCCGCTGGCCCGCCAGCCCGCCAAGTTCACACTGCTAGCCCGCTACACTGCTATCCCGCCCACTTCACACTGCCAGGTAATGTATCGTAATGTTTTCATGTTGAATCAATAAGGTTTTAGATTTTAGCCCGCTGGCCCGCCAGCCCGCCCAGTTCACACTGCTAGCCCTTTACACTGTTAGCCCGCCCACTTCACACTGCCAGGTAATGTATCATGAGGGTTTAATGTTGAATCAATAAAGTTTCAGATTTTAGCCCGCTGGCCCGCCAGCCCGCCCAGTTCACACTGCTAGCCCGCTGCACTGTTAGCCCGCCCACTTCACACTGCCAGGTAATGTATCATAACGTTTTTATGTTCAATAAATAAAGTTTTAGATTTTAGCCCGCTGGCCCGCCAGCCCGCCCAGTTCACACTGTTAGCCCGCTACACTGTTAGCCCGCCCGCTTCACACTGCCAGGTAATGTATCATAACATTTTTATGTTCAATCAATAAAGTTTTAGATTTTAGCCCGCTGGCCCGCCAGCCCGCCCAGTTCACACTGCTAGCCCGCTACACTGTTAGCCCGCCCACTTCACACTGCCAGGTAATGTATCATAACATTTTTATGTTCAATCAATAAAGTTTTAGATTTTAGCCGTTGGCCCGCCAGCCCGCCAAGTTCACACTGCTAGCCCGCTACACAGTTAGCCCGTCCAATTCACACTGCTAGGAAATGTATCATGAGGTTTTAATGTTCAATCAATAAAGTTTAAGATTTTAGCCCGCTGGCCCGCCAGCCCGCCAAGTTCACACTGCTAGCCCGCTACACTGTTAGCCCGCCCACTTCACACTGCCAGGAAATGTATCATGAGGTTTTAATGTTCAATCAATAAAGTTTTAGATTTTAGCCCGCTGGCCCGCCAGCCCGCCAAGTTCACACTGCTAGCCCGCTACACTGCTATCCCGCCCACTTCACACTGCCAGGTAATGTATCATAATGTTTTCATGTTGAATCAATAAGGTTTTAGATTTTAGCCCGCTGGCCCGCCAGCCCGCCCAGTTCACACTGCTAGCCCGCTACACTGTTAGCCCGCCCACTTCACACTGCCAGGTAATGTATCATAACATTTTTATGTTCAATAAATAAAGTTTTAGATTTTAGCCCGCTGGCCCGCCAGCCCGCCCAGTTCACACTGTTTAGCCCGCTATACTGCTAGCCCGCCCAGTTCACACTGTTAGCCCGCTAGACTTCTAGCCCGCCCAGTTCACACTGTTAGCCCGCTAGACTGCTAGCCCGCTCAGTTCATACTGTTAGCCCGCTAGACTGCTAGCCCGTTAGCCCGCGTACTTCACGGACATGATGTGGGGTATGATTTTAGTCTGCACTGCTCCCATAGGTAGAATTGGTTGTCGCCAGTAGGCTAAGGAATTATGTCATTCACCATTAAAATCATAGTACGTAGAATAATCGCTAATAAATATAATTATGAAATATTTCAAAGGTAAATTTGTAGGAAAAACTGCAGAAAATTGATAACTGAGACTAGGGGGATATATATATGGCAAAAGATATAAAACTCATCTGAAATTACACCTGAAAATTTAATCCCAGAATAGTTAACTCCAATTTGATTTATTGTACATGACATTTGTGTGTGTAAAATTTACAGGTCAATTCATTCTAAAAAAGTCATCTAACCACAAAATATATTATCTAACTATTTCTTGATTTGATATCACAAAAAAGGAAGAATCTTGAAGACACGGAGCCATTACCTTTTCTGTATAGTGAAACAAGGCTTCAAGTTTAGTTTGATAAAGCACTGGAAAATGCTTTATAACATAAATACATTGTTGCCTTAAGTTGTATAGCTTCCCATTCCTCCTCAAAATCTCTGAAAACATTACGACTAGCTTCTAAACTCTGATCCATTTCTCTCAGGAAACTGTGTACATCAAAGTCACAGGTTATATATGAGGTATAATAAAATGTGTTGGTGCACTGTTTAGAATTACGTGGTGGTATTAGATTTATAGTGTTAGTAATGATGAAATAATTGCTAAATAATTTTGCAATATTTGTTGATGATAAATCAGCACTAGTAAAAGTTATGATGTAAACGGAACCCATAAAGAACGCAAAAACGACAAAATTGAAAATGTTGTAGGCTCGGTGTGATTTAGCCTGTTCAAGTGCACGTTTCCATTCACGCGCCCTAGCAAAGGCTTAAGCAGAATAAAAAAGATTTTAGAAAAGTCCGCATATTTGTTCGTACGGCGGTTTTCATTGAAACTTAAAGTGACATTATGCCGATCCAAGGGTATATAGTGAGTGAACGGGTGAAAATCAAAATAAGCTTTCATTTTGCCATAATTCCTTTTAATTTAATAATTAAGTTCGCATAAACAATAAATAATGCACAGATCGAAACGAAATTTCTGTAAACATCCATTAGAATTTACCTATCACGCTTAGTTTATTAAAAGAGTGGGGCAGTCTTTTTAAATGTAAGGCAGATTTATAATTTTATCCTAAACATTTTTAATATCAACTGTTGGTCAAACACCATTTTGTCTGTCAATGTTTTGAAATATAAAGTCAATTCAGCTCAACTTGACTATGAAAATATGAGCATAATGTCACTTTAATGTGATGCTTTCGTGCCATTCCATGAAGTCTCACCAAAAGAACTGTTATTCCTTTCAACTGTATATAATATGAAACCTAGGACACAAACAGGATGTTAAAATGCAAAATATCTATGTGTTTGCTGTTAAAGCAGCTATTTATTTCGCTTTGACATGATTTCCAATTTATGTGTCCTGCTGTCGTTCCGGTAGGTATATGTTGCTGGATTTTATTTTGGACCGCATTCATTGAATGCCGCATTTTCTCGTTGATATTTTTTCTCATATGGTATTACAAATGGACTCTGGTGCGATAGGCGTACAACGCCATGCAACTTGACTGATAAACTGTATGATAGATAAATACAGAATCCCTAAAGAAAGCCCAACACGGCAAAATTGAAAATGTTGCAGGCTCGGTTTGATTGAGCCTGTTCATGGACGGTAATGGAAAATGCAAGTTACCGTCCACGCCCCCTAGCACCGGCTTAAGCAGAGTTCAACATTTACACATGAAATAGTAAAATTTAGAATTTAGAAACATCCGCAGATGTGTTCATACGGCGGTTATCATGGAATCTTCAATGTGACACTTCCGTGCCATTCCATGAAAAGCGGCGTATGGTCCCCAAGTAATAAAAAGCGTGTGCCCTAAACGAGAAAACAATGGGCAGAACTAAATAAAATGGAATTTTGAAAGGGGATCAGAGGTTATGAAGCCTGCGTATCACAGATAAGACGTCAAAAGACAAATTTAAAAAGCAGGCAACATATCCTAAGGGTGATTCAACATTATTCAAGTAGGAATATTGGAACCATCCAAATAGAAAATGCCGAAAAGTTGAAACTAAAAATACCACAAGCACAACAATAATGTCGTGCTGAACGATCTTCAAGGATCGAAAAATATAACATCATTGATTAAATGTACGGGGAGACTTTTTAACAGCCGCCACACGGCACAAAAAAACACAGAATGTGATTTATAAAAAAGATAAATTTCAGGAAACCCCCAAAAAAAAGCCCCACGGCAAAATTGAAATTGTTGAGACGATGTTCAACGTTTTTGTGTTTGGTGTTCTTAACGATTTTAATGAACGAAATATTTTTTCATTACTAGCAAACTTCTCAATCAGGGTTACTGCTATCATGAATAACTGAAGTGTTTTACTATTAATTTTTTAATCGTTATTTCGATTGAATAGCGATTTAAAACCCTTCTGTTATTTTATGTGGATGTGATTTGCACAAATCGTAAGAAATTTGGGTCCTGGTATAATTTTTTCTGCTGTCTTTACTTAAATTATTAAACGTTTTATTAAAAGAGGTTATGATCCTTATATTTTTAAGAAGTCAAGAAATGTTGGTCAGCATAATTATGTTGTTGTGTATCCGGGATTTCACTTATAGATTTGATTAGTGCTATCATAGTTATTATAGCCCTAACTCATGGAATTTTGTATAAAAGATAGATGGGTAGTAGGGGCATGTGTGTCCGTTGGTTTAATAAGATTTATTGCCATGTTGAGAAGACAAATTTTTTGACTTTTTTTAAGTGTTAAATTTCATGATTTTATATTTCTGTTTTACAAACGTTAATTAATATTTTATAAATATCCATTATAATTCTCCAAGTGCGTCCTTACCACGACTTCAGTTTTTGATCTGTTCGTGCAGTACTGAACACAACAAGTTTAGCGAACATGAGATTTTAAGTATTGGATATGCACTACTAAGTATCTTGTTCTTACGAGATCTTCAGACAGTCAGAATTTGTTTAACATGATAAAAAAAATAAAATTTTGTAGTGCATTTTGATTAGCCAATTGTTTCGTATGCACGACTTAGCGGCATAGGATCTAGTGCTACTGTTAATCATTATGGCATGTAGTTTTAGCTGTAAATGCTACTGCGGCTTGTGATGATGATAATGCTGCTGCTGCTACTGATTGATGATGATGTTGGTAGAGATGATAACGATGGCGGTTGTGTTTATGATTCTGTCATTAGGTTACTTTTTAATAAACGATATTGTGCATTAAAGGAAAAAACAACACATGTGACATATTCGTTCGTATTTTCATTTTAATGCGCATTTTGGGTTGGTGACAAATACGTTTTGGTGAACATTAAAGAACTGAATGCAACCAAATATGGCACATTTTATGTTCCATATCCGGCTGAAGAGTGTGCCATATTCGACCAAATATGTAACACGTGTGACAAATTCAAACCGAATATGTCACACGTGTGCCATATACGGTCTGTCCATATACGGTCTGTGCCATATACGGTCCGACAAACGTCGCCTTGTCTTGTTGATCTTTCTTCTAATTTTCTTTCTCTAGATAAGCATAAACAAAGCTGACATTAAAAGAGTGAAAATATAGCGATGAACCTTTTCTTTTAAAAAGTAATTATAAACACTCTTTTTAGATGAAAGCGACGACATCACACAGGTGTGTGAAATAGAAGAGCTTCGTTTGTTTTCAAATCCCAGAGAAACTTTTGAAATATTTGAAACATAACAATAGTATAACGAATAATATTTTGTAAATAAATTTTGTGAGTACTTTTCATTTATTCGAAACGGCATTTTTCAATTTGAAACGGCATTTTTCACTCAACAAAAGATGATCTGGAAATTTTAAATATAATGTATAATTTGAATAATATTGATAATATAGAGTTTTACTTTTGGAAGATTTACAACTGTTGTTTAAACATAGAAAAAGGAATACATCTCCTGGGGCAATATTTTCTTTTAAATGAATACTCCCTTGGATTCACTGATATATTAGGGACTCATAATTGTGACATTATAAATTGTATATTTATGGCCATCGAGTGGTCGAGTTGTACAGGTTCAGGAGTTTGCGTAGCTTGTAAAACAATGAATAAGTCAAGACAAGAGTTGTGTTGTAAATGGGCTTTTATTAAAGCCATAAACAAAATAAACTACAAACATGTAATATTGACTAAATTAAAGAAACATATTAATGTAAACAATTTGTTTTATCTGGGAAAAAATTAGAAATTCCGCATACAAACACAAAATAAAGCAACAGAAATGTAAACAATTATACTTCTTACTGAGAATTTAGAAATTCTGATAACAACATGTAATGTTGACTAATTAAAGAATTATGAACTATAAAGTGTGATATTGACTAGCATAAAACATAATAAAATGGGAACAACAAGAAATTCCACCGAGGTGGTAAACAAAAGAACTATCAAGACTACAAACTATGTAATATTTACTAGTTTATGTAAAATTGACTAGATTAAAAGAAAACATGTAAATTATGGCCTAGTAATAAAAGTTATTATGCATAAAAACAGTATCACATAAATGAGTAGATGTTTTGCTTAAAAATGTTAATTGAAGACTTAATAATTATGTAAACATTAAAACTCAGAGCATAAGCTTTTCAAACCTACATTGTGTATACTGATAATAATAGTCAAATTCTTAGACCGTCAAAGCGGTGGAGGAAAGGGAGGTGGTGGAAAATCAATTTCTTTTGAAAAAATTGTAAAATTTTTCAGCGAGTCTAAAAAGTCATCCGCTTCGTTTCTTTGTTCAGCTAGAAAGAAAGTGCGCATGTGCAACCTTCGTAATCATGATGACGTATTATATGGCTTACTGTAAACATTCTAAAATAGCAGAGAATGGTGAAGTAGTTGTCTCTCTTTGACAATTAACAGAAAACCATCTTGTCCATAAAACATTTTATACTAATAAAATACATTTATGGCCATCGAGTGGTCGAGTTGTACAGGTTCAGGAGTTTGCGTAGCTTGTAAAACAATGAATAAGTCAAGACAAGAGTTGTGTTGTAAATGGGCTTTTATTAAAGCCATAAACAAAATAAACTACAAACATGTAATATTGACTAAATTAAAGAAACATATTAATGTAAACAATTTGTTTTATCTGGGAAAAAAATAGAAATTCCGCCATGAGCATGATGACCAGGTCTTCATGCACGCCCAGACAAGGGATTTAACAGTAGTTTTATTCCACGCATGCTAGACTGAGGGTGGTATCATTCAACTTCATAAAAGAGTCGACGTTTATAATATTTATAACTTTAGAGGTATAACACTACAGTAGTTAGTTGATTGTCTAAATAATTTACAACGATTTGAAATTAAAGAATTATGGATTATTGTGACCAAAAAAAAAAAAAAAAAAAATGTGCACAATTTAGTTTTCGGAAAGGGAATTCTACAGTAGATTTATTTGTCTGTTATTGAAATATAATTGAATGAGAATAAACAATTTATACTGTCGATTTTTAAAAAGGCTCTATGGCTCAAGTTATATGATATTGGTATGAGAGGTTAATTGTTACGTTTTGTTTGTTTGTTTGAGATATGTATGTTTTAGTTAAATTTTGAACAAAACACTGTAAAAATAGACTTTTAATACGCTGTAGGCCATCGTCAAGGGGAATTTATTTAACCGATAATTTTTTCTCTGTTGGTCTAAGTGGATTTTAATTAAATGACATTATACTTATGACTTTACTTTTTGCATAAGTTTAAATCTTCTGTATTCATAATTTGAAGAAAACTAGAGTATGAATGTTAATGTTAATGCATGGACGGTAACTTGCACTTTCCATTACCGTCCATGAACAGGCTCGATCTTTCCTTGTCGATCTTGTTTATCATATTTCAATCAAACCGAGCCTGCAAACTTTTCAATTTTGCCGCGTTGGGCTTTCTTTTGGGGTTCTTATTTCACTTTATTTTAATATTTGTAAAACTAAAGTGCTTGCTTTTAGAAATCGTAGTAGGTTGTTTTCAAATGGAGAATGTCTGTATAGTGGTGAAATAGTCGACATTGTGAGTAACTTTAATTAATAACATTGATGATTTTTTTTTCATAACACGGGCACGTTTGCTTTGAAATAGAAAAAAAACTATAATAGCACGAAATATTCTACTTTGAAATTTTAAAAAGCATAAACTTAATCCCAAAAAAGTATGTCAGCTGTTTGGTACGTAACCTAGCTTGTTGTATTATAGGAACAATGACCATGAGAACAACGGTTAGTCCTCTGTGTAATATAATGTAGTTTCGTGTACATTTTATGATTGCATAACTTGTCACGTTAAAGACATAACTAATGCATCTTGATTTGCTAACATTGCAATATGATGTGTGTTTGCGCAATTATGAATTAAGCTGTACTTTGCTAACATTTGACTATGACATGATTTAGGAAAGTGACCTGAGTATTTATATTTTGTGCGGTGATGTATTTTGTACAAGTCTGGAATAAAGTTTCTGTTCTGTTCTACTCTGTTCTCCTAAAATAAATCATTTTCTTACCTGAAGAAAGAGAAAAAAATCAAAACAACTAAACAAACGACAAATCACTAAAACAAACACGCATGCACACACATACACACACACACCCAAACACAAGCATTAAAAACATTGAATTACACATAAACATAGAGACAAGTGAACTAGATTTTTTTGAGATATTTTATTGGTTTATCTTTAGTTTTATTTGTGACAGTGTTAGATAGTTTTTGTATCTGTGATTCAGCTTTGATCGAAGTGATGGACCAATGTTTCACCCTGAGTTATAATCCAGTAGATAAATCAGGTTCATCCTAACAGCGAAACAAAAGATATCTTGAAATGTCAAGCCTGGTCCGTTTCTGGTCGTCAGTCAATTGACTTGGACACGTCTAGCGGAAACCTTTGACATACCAGAGACATCAGTCAGAGTTGCCTGAACTGAAAAAAGCTTATACCCACTTCCCAAGCAATGCTTCGCAGGTCTCGCCTTCTGTCGCTCATTACCAGATCGTGCACAGCCTATCCTTATTTATTGTATAAGAAGTTCATAGCGATTGGTAAGAGAAATAAATGCAAGTTTGACCATTGATTTTGCACAAAAGTACATTTCTATAATAGTTGGTAAATGTTTGCATATTTCTGAAGCAAAGGCACAAAGTTGAATTGCATATATTGTATTTGAATATCATAGTATGTGTTGCAGTGTTGCAATAGACAAACTTGCACTGAAAATGTCTTAATGCTACATGCATAGTACTTTGGAATGGTATTGTATTTATTTCATTCCAATTCAATTCTGTACCTATTTCCTATGTTCATCTCTCTTTATATGTATTTTTACCTTTTCGTTATTTTCCATTTGCATTTATATCAAAATTAATTAATATTTGTGCAATTGAATTTGGGTCTTGTGATAGTCATGTATGTTGAAATTTGTATGACCTTTAACTAAGTCATATATATAGAGTTGTTCTTCTATGTAGATATGAATTAAGAATATATATCACTGATTTTGGCGGATAATTGTTTTTTTGTCAAATATATGTAAGGAAATGTATTCATCTTTAACAGTTTTTCCCCCTAGTATATTGCTGCGTATTTGATTATAATAGTTACACTCAATCACAAAGTATCTTTCATCTTCAATCACGTTCTATGAGTAAAATCTACAAAGTCTTCCTTCTATTCGATCGACCTGTTTCGATTATTAATTTTCCAAAATCTTAAATGACTGAATAGCGAACGGTCATATTTTTCCTTTGGTTTATTTGCTGACTGAAAGGTTGTTCATAATCTGTTTAACGTTATGAGACCAGTTATTATGACACACTGTTATGTCATAGTTAAACGCTCGCTCTGTGAGTCTATCATCATCCATTTAAATCAGTCTATTCCAGTATCGAATAATACAATTCCAACAACTGTAGATACGCGGCATCCACCCTGTGTCCCCAAACATAGCCAATGTCGGTGCGAATCGGTGAACGCCCAGAAAATATCGCATTGCTCTGTGTCGATTGAAATTGTTTTTCTCCCAAACTGACGCGCTGTAATCTAGTATAGGAACGACACATGAGGGAAGCTCGGAATCCAAAGTCTTACGCCCTCCCTGAGCATCCTAATTTGCACAGTTATCACCTTTATCCCAAGGTATTTGTACTTATCTACAATGTCTAACATGTTATTTCCAATATGAAAATTGTTGTCAGTTCGTGATGATCTGCCTTTTCTAAAATGGACACATTTTGAGTTATCAGTATTAATTATCACACGCCATCGTTAACACCATGCGTGGAGGGTATTTAATAAGTTTTGTTGGCTTTTTAATTAATTAGAAATAATCATCTTGGTCGAAAATGTCTACAAGGTTACGGATATTAGAAAAATCTATATATTTCTTTACCAAATATAGGTTAATAAGATATCTAAATTCTCACATGTGCTAAATACTATAACTCAAACCAGTTAGTATTCCATTTTAGAAACAGCTATGAATTTGAATTTAGCATATGCATATTCATAATAAAGATATTATTGTTTCCATTTATTGATAAACTGATTACGGGGAGAGCTTAAAAATGCTTTTTTGGGGGTCGGTGGCAGACAAGTTGACTTCAAGCTATTTTCCCCTCACCGCTGCGGGTTCGATTATGCCAAGGATTTTGGATTCTTTCATGCGAGGAAGCTATCAAGCTAGATAACGAAACGTTGGTGGTTCTACTCAGGTACCCAATCACGCCGTGTAAAATAATGCATGGAAGGGAACCTGAGGTCTTCCTCCACCAGCAAATCTGGAACGTGTTGGTGCGACGTTAAAACCAAATTATAACTTTTTAAGCTTTATTCTCAATGCGTATGTTTAATTAAATTTATCATGTAAATAAATATAAATATTATAAATAAACTATTCTAAACTAAACTGTAAGGTAATCAGGGGCGTACCTCGGCGTATTATGAGTGTACGCCGAGTGTCGATTTTTGGCCGAAGGATCGCCAGAGACTTATATATCAAATATAGCTATGTGCTATAACTAATGATTTAGAGGATAGTTAAGCTTATTGTACTACTATTGTCTTTATCTATAGTTATGAAAATAACATCAAGTACATGTAGTGAAGTAAGAGGAATAGCACGAAGTCTTACGTGTACACTGTTTTAAATAGTTCTTCTTTGTTAGTTTTCTTTTGTTACACCATAACTTAACGTGAGATACAATCAAGGAAAATATGATTTAAAATGATCTGTATGACTTTAATACATACACAATATCTTACGTGTTTAGTGTAATGAAAGGAGATCGTATTCGCAGCTAAAATGTAGTATCGCACGATTATTCAGCTTCCATAAAATAGTTTTAATGCGTATTATGTCAATGTTGTAGACAATAAATATTGTCTTAAACATTTTCTTTCTCAACTCTAGTCTTTCAATTTCCATTCGAATTATTTAAGTTATTTTATTACAAAGTTTTTTGATTAAATATTCGTTTTAAAAAAATCATGTTTCTAACAATTTTGGATTAAGATTGGAAGAGATAGACGCAAAACGAGGTAAAGCATTTTTAGGAATTAAATAACATAGATAGAAAATCTTAAAAAATTAGTACATTGCATTTTTATTACCAATATTCGAATATGGATGTTCTATAATAAAATTGTACCCCGATAGCATCTTGAACAATCACATGGAGTTTGTTTGGATGGGTTTTGATTATCTTTTGTTATAAACGTATAACCAATTGCCCTTAATTCCCTCAATTAACAATGGTGTTTACTTATTACTGCAGTGGAAAAGACAACACATTTTGGTGATAAGTCTACTTATTGTAATCTTTTATTTGTCAGTCGGATATTTAGTTTGCTGATCAATCAAAGGTCAATTTTACAGTTTTCCTTTGATTGTGAAAATAAGTATGCAATTTTATAAGATATTTTATATTATCATATTTTATACATATTAGATAGAAAATCCCTATTGTCAGGATGCAGCATAATTAGGTTGAAGGTCACAATTGTCATGAATGTAAAACTCAGTTTCTTTTAGAAACTTAAGTATTTTTGTCACAGAACCTTCATGTTTACCAGGCTAATTGCCGTTTTTTACAAGATAGATCGAAGACAAGTAACCCTTTAATGTAAAAGCCATGCATTGTGAATCCATGAATCTAAAATCGTGAATTTTAGATATTGAAATCGTGAAATGTCATCAATGGTCTTTCGTAAAAAGCCACCATTATTTTTGATTTTCAGTAGATAAATTAGTGGCCTTGCATTCAATTAAAAAAACTCCATTTAATAATTAGAGTATAATTTGACATTGAGCGCCTTTAAACTCCAGTGACGGCAGTTTTCGTTGAATAGAAAGGTAAAGCGACAACAGTTATTTTGAAGGTAAGAAACGTTTTCGGTCCGCTAAAATTCGTACAATGTAGTTTGCTTTTTACCAACGGTAGGATCATATCACTAAACCAGTATATGACCTTGTGTGTTTGTGATTTAGGTTAGAGCCGGGGTCGTCAAGGGCACTGTACCCTAGAATATAAACACCATTTCCACATAATGATTTTCTAACGATATTTATTGCATATATTTTTCTTGAAGTGATAGGTTATCTGAAAGTGATAATTTCCATGTTATTTGCGATAAATGGTCGACTTTACATCATTTTTCAACATAACTACTGCGTTACTAAACTTTTTGACCTCTTTTGGTACATGGTTCTTAGGCAATGTGTATATTATTGTCTATGCTCACTTTACGATATTTTACCTTTCAATACATTTTCAAAATTTTCTTGAAAATTAGCAGGCATCTTGAGGCGTGCTGCTTTAAGAATGTTAAGCTTACATATGTCATGCTTTACCTTCTCTACAAAAATACAGAAAGATGAAAAGATTATGTTATATTAATTTTGTTCGCTGTATTATGCACTTAAATCATGGTCACTATGTATTGTACATGTATGTATGTATGCTTGTATTGCCATCATGGGCAAATAGCCTTATGGAGTTAATATTATTAATTCGTAAACTTAAACTCTAATAAGATTATCTATTTGTATACAACATGCTGTGTTTTTGAGCAGCTGGAATATGCCTATAAAAGAATGCAACGCCATTTTGAAAAACATAAAATAAAGATGGAATATAATTTTAACATGACTGTCTTGTGTCAAAGGAAAGAAACTAAATAAAAGACATTCTTATCTAAAAAAATCAATTAAGTATATAAAGTTTGCCTTTAATGATAATTATTTTTGAGATTGAAAAAAAAATGCAATTTCTTTTAGTTGATTTCTTTATTTATTTTCTTAAATTGCGCAGTCAAGACAAGCGTGATGCATGAACAATTTATGTTTATATGAAGTTATAAGGACAACGCCTTGTTACGTAAACAATTGGATTTTTTTACATAAGGTATAATCAACTTGATGAATGCAATATTGGTTTATCTCTGTCACACAACAAAAGACCGAATGCATTGTGTCACCGAGACGTGTAATGATAAGAACTTTACAGTACAGGGTTAGGCCGTGTCCCACTTACAGTAGACAAAATAAGATTGCATTTTTGTTGTTACAAACAAAGAATAGTTGACAATAGAAATATATGTCTCTGGCAGTATCAGATACGAAACTATGCGATAAATACAATAATGAGCTATAAAAAACAAATTGTATTATTAAAGAATGTTTTATTATCAGTAGTAAATGGGGTGATCAGGTTTTATATTTACGCGGGTCATGCTAAAACTGTCCGAATGGCCTTAACGCTACATTCATTCGATCAATCTATTATTACTTTTATTTTAAACTTTCAAACATTTTAGCTTTGTAATTGTAATGCAAACCAATGTCTTTCACATAGAATGGTCTGGTGTCAGCCAAATTTTACGAAAAATATGTCTCGGCTGAGTCATGCGATTAGGTAATCTACCGATCATGATCTGGCATAGTAGATAGATTAATAGATAGGTACTTTTTATTCCTCCAATATTGAAGAGCAAAACATATTTACAAAACCGAACAATAAAGGGGCATGGCATATGTATAATTCATTACAAAACATAATATCAAAGCAAATATCATTTGTTATACAATTCTTTCAGTTGGAATAAATATTATTATGGAGATATGCTGATATCTACATTTATCTCAAAGGATGACATAAAATGTATGTAACAAACTTTATTTATAAAAACACCACATCGTATTTGTATTTATTCTGCAAATACTAGAAGTTGACTATCAAATTATTAAGTATACAGGCTACAAAAGATAAATTTAACTGCTAAAGTTAGTTTGGGAATTCATATATATTCATATATTTCTTTGGTTACTTCTGTCAAAATTTTACTCGAAACGAAATAGCAAAATGATGACTAAGTTTTTAGAGTATTTAAAGGTACTCTAGGGATATAACCAACTGTAAATTGATGGTGTCTAAGAAAGGACGACATTCAATGTTACAATACCTATCATACTGACTTTACTGTTATATAATTGCGATGAATTATTTCCAAGCGAAGAAGAAAAAAAAACAAATTATAAAAACAAAGATAGATAATGATAGTTTTTATGAGATCATATCAGTGTTTAAGGCGTAACGTTAATGTCTCACAATTATGCAATTATATAAACTTGAATAACTTGTATAGGTATTTTGCAATACTATAATTGTGCAATATCTTCCCATCATTATCTGCAGCAAACTGAACGAACAACACACCAGCACTGACTTTCTATTGTTGTTGTTGTAAGGGATAAGAATATATCCATCCCTTTCGATTGAATTATTGCATCCCATAATTGTTTTCTCTTTGCAGACTTTTTGTTCAAAAGCATATCACATGCACCACAACACTATCGTTTAAAAGTTCACAGTCTTTACATAAAAAAATAGCTTGGAGTCAAACAAGAACCAATTAAGTAAAACAATAAGGAGCAAATATGTTGTTGTTTCGGATTATGTCGGGCCACTTTCCACAGTTGCGGTGGACTATCAGACAGAACAATTCATTGGAGCTCTTGCCTTTTGGAGAGCAACCTTTCAAATCTATCATTATACGCTCTCTGTAAAACAGTTTTTATCAATACAGATTTCCAAGACTGTTTAGAAGGAAATTTACCACAATTCACAAAGGTTTTCACTACTTCTTCAAGATTATACTTTTGAAGCAGGCGATAAATGTCGGGGATAAATACAAATATTTGTTTATCAAAGAGTAGATACTTGGTCAGTCTGTTGATAAATACGTGTTTTACCAAATATCTGCAAGGCAAACGACACAGTTGTCCGAAAAATTGAAGCTTCCTGTAAGTTATGATAGTTTCAATATCACTGAGGGTAATTGCATTCAGGGCTAAGTCTGTTGGAGTTCTTTGTTTGAATCCCTGAGTGAATTTTGCTCAAAACGTATGAGAAATTTCAATCAGTTGCATATCTGTAGACGAGTAACTATTCCAAAGTTCACAACCATACAATGCACGAGGAATGACAACAGAGCAATAAATAGTTTTTGAGAGGTGATTGGGTTTAAAAGTTGAGGATTTATGCCATTATTATGAATGTTAAGCAAAGTGCCGCAAATTTGTTTCCTGCATCAAATATTAGTATTTTTGTGTTTAGGGTTTTGTCAGTCTCTAGGCCTAAATGTTTATAACTTTTTTCTTTGATCACTTCATTTCCTAATTTAAACACACGATTATCGTTTGATTCTGTAACGTTTTCGTTTTTAACAATTAATACACACTTCATGACATTATAATTATATCTCATTGACGGAAATAATTGGAGCATATATCGAGCATTTTGTCCATACAATATTTCGACAAGGACACAAGGGCCAACCATATCATCGGCTACAGTTTGGATTGAAACATTTAGGTCATATACACAAAAACCATATCCACACTTCTCTTATTTCTTTATCAGCCCATCAATGAAGAGGAAGTAAAATAATGGCGAACCTTTCCCTCCTTGTCTAGTTCATTGTAATATCGGAAAACTGTCTGATTTGACACCTTTATACTTAACAAAGCTAGTCACTCATTTAAGCATTTCGACAATAGAGATTAGTGTTGTATTGTCTACTTCACATTGCATCAGGTTGTTAAATAATCCCGAATGCCAGACATTGTCGAAGGCTTGACGTCCATCTAAATAGCACACGTACAACTTTGAAGAGTTTTCACGGGCAAACAATATGCTCTCGCATAAAGTATTTTTACATCTTAATAACAAAACAAGCTCGTACAATTTCAAAATAACTGATGATAATGTTATGGCACGATAGTTATTGGGATCATTCTTCCTTTTAGTTCCTCCTTTTTGTAAGGTTATAATCACGCCTTTTTTCATATCGTCTGGAATGTAGCCAATCCTAAGCATACGTGCATGTGTGAAGACATTGGCTAAAATTCTAAAAACAATGTCTTTTGAGTAAATTAAATGTTCGTACTCTTAATTATCCTTAACACATGCTTTTCCTGCTGTCAGGGTCTGTATAGCCTCAGAAACTGTGTTTAGAAGCACACGTACTGTTTTATCGGTTGTGATACGCCCCAGTATTTCATTTACCGTCGCTGTCACTGACTGCTTCCAATATTCATCATATTCTTGGGATTCATTAAATGTATACAAAGATTGGAAATACAGTCCCCACTCTCTTGAAATTTGTTCTCGGTCTCTTATTATTTTACCGTGACAGTTTATACCTTCAGTCATTCGACATTGACTCTTTCGTTTTCGGGAATTCACTAGTTTCCAATTTGAGTGGAATCGATTTCTGCAGTTCTATCCAACTCGTTGTCCTGTTGAATAAGAAAATCCTCTGAGCACTTTCTAAGCATCTTGCAAAGGTGTCCCTTTTAGATGATTTATATTTAACGTTATATGCATTGTCGTTCCCACGTGGTCTCCCATCGCGACACCATTCTTCGCATGCAATAACATTTTCTTGTGTAAGGACGATAGTTCGTCATTCAAGGAGGGTTTTTAAATATTCCTTAAAACGTGTCTGTGGTAACACGTGACACGCACTGTTCAATAAACTAGCGGAAATCACTATGTATGCTCGATACCATCTTTATCGAAGTCACAATATTCAAGTTCAATAAATTCATTGTCAGATAATAATAAAGACTGATATTGCACAATGCTGTCATTAAATGCTTTCTTCCAATTAATATTATACACATTACTGCTTACTTGGTTCTACATATATATGAATAGACATGACAACAGGCATGTGCCTCGATACATTTAGATAATATCACCATCCATGATTTCACAATAAGACACTTCATTGGGTAAATATATATAGTCAATAATTGTTGGAAAACGATCATCATAAGAAACATATGAACATGTCGCACCATAACATGTTGGTAACGTATTCACAGCTATCAAGTTACAATCTGTTAAAAACTGAAGCATATAACTGTGATGAGATGTTAAGCTATTCCATTGTGAATTATAGTCACCAATAAACATAGTCATACCATATTGTGAATACATGTAATACAAATCATATAGTCATTAATGTAATTTACAAAGGAGTTCAGTGAATAATTAGTACATGGTAGGTATATTTGAACTATATACATATACTGGTTCAACCCAACTTGCAACTGAATACCTACATTACTGTCATCGTCAATGTTTAATGACGTTACAATATTATCAAAGCGCTTATGCAGTAAAAGGGCAACGCCACTGTTCCAAGGCGGCGCCCCTCTGTGTTCCTCAGATGTTTGTCTATGTTGTTTTATACTGTTTCTGTGACACTTTTGTGTCTCTTGTTGTTTTCTCGTCTACGGTAAGTACCTTCCCCCTTGCCCCTAGTTTTTATTTATTCTATTCCCCGTTTGCCTGCTCGTACTCTGCCGTATGCCCTTCCCTGTTTTTGTTTGGGGTCCTCCTGGGCTCCTTGCCACTGGCTCTTGTTACTGGGTCGGGTGGGGGCTGCGTTAATTGAACGCCGCCTTTCCTTGATGATATTGTTTATCATATTTTACCTGATCGAGATCTGGATAATTTATTACTCTTACCACACACAGCATGGAAATTATAGTTTTTCTAAATACTATCTAGAAAATGGACATTATCAGGTAACAACCAATGTTCAGATAATCCACAAAAGTCAGTTTGTCTTTGCTTAAGCATACCTGCGAAATATGCTACACTCGACATTAAACCTGTAACATTCCATGTCATTATGTTTAAATTCATAGTGTAGTCTGTAAAGAATTGTTATTTTAATAGTACACTAGTTTAAGTAAGACTTATTAGTCACTTTAACAATCCAATACTCCAAAGGGGTTTCTATCAGTAAAATGATTGTTAAATTGCGCTCTGTTAGAAACACACGAATGATCAGCGCGAGCACGTGTCGAGCTATGTTCCCAGGATCGCTGCCTTAATGTTCTGGATTTCCACGGTTCACATGATACATAACTGGGCCAAAACCTATCATTCAACAGTAAATCTGCACTAAAATCTGCAGCAACATTGACACGGACGACAACTCTATCACGATATCTTCTCATATGAAAATTCTAATAGTAAACACAGTAGTAGCCTGAAAAGATCCTATCTCATTCGCCAGGTATCCGCCTTTTGAGATAAAAGAGTGAAGAATATTCCTATTCACAGATCTCCGGAGACATAGCAAGCAAAAGTGACGTGTATGTTTAGTTGTAGAAAGCTGAAAATGGTCATTGCTGGGTGTTACACGCATTTAATCTCTCTCAAGCACCGGTATCCGTTCTCCGGGATATGTTGTCTTAGTCTTTAGTCGCAAAATCATTGTCTGGAGGTCCTGCCTCGAAATTACTACTCTTCTACTCTTGGAACAGCTGACAATCCCAGAGGAGCCTCGTTTTCAAAAGTTTTCAGGCTTGTTGACACGGTTTTGCAAATCGATTTCACATTTAATAATCTCACTCTCACGGTTTTTTGCTCACAACAATTTCAGTTTCGAGGACACTTCTACGCACATTCTGTTTACTCTCCAGAATTTCGCATTTGATATTGCTCATCGTCTCTTTCACAAAGTTCATCTGTCCTGCCCTTAATTGGTCGCTGACATGCAGACTTTGACTCAAGAGAAGAACTTGAGCCTGTAATAACGATACAGCATCTTTTAGCAAAGCAAGTTCTGTCGAACACTGACATTTATTTTGAACAGAAGTTTTATCAGTAATTGTTAAATTACTCATATCTGGTGTTGTGGGTTAACCCTCAAGTGCAGCAACTAACACCGTACGCCGCCTCGATGTACTAATCATTTCCTTGAGTAAGTCTTTTGGCATATCATAATAAAGCTTTACCAAGTTATTATACTCTTCAAGATATTCATTGTGTGGGATATTGAAAGTATCTTACTGACTCTGTGATTGTGTTTTGGCTGTAACGGCACTAGCATATGTCTTTTTATTACACGTATGAGCCGCTTCCATGTTCTCTTTTAATGATATCGAATCCGATTTCCCACTGTTGTTAATTGTCCCTCCATCGCTAGACGTAATCATTGTCCTTAATCCTGAAAAACAGCGCCGCACTCAAGCGTGACGAATACAATTATCAGTAGGGGTGAGTGATCGTATAATCTTTTCACAGGCACTTAATTTAAGGCCGAAGGGCGCTGGTTAGTTTGGACTCTATGTGACATGTTAACAGTAAATACTAAATAGAAAGTTATTCTCAATCTTCAGTTTCTATAAAATACGTATATCTATATCAACTCCAAAATGGCTGAATAACACAAAGCGTATTTGCTCCTCAGGCACTAACTATCCTTTGTTTGTTTTTTTTGTCCAATGTCTCCAGTTCAAAGCACTGATTTATATCCAAAATCAAATATCACATAGCCAATATATTTATACACATGTAGACCAAATTTCAATTGAAGCACCATTCTACTTTCAAGAAATAAATAGTAATAAGAAGACAAAACACAACAGTCGTTCACACTAACTTTACATACTACGTAAAAATATGTCTCGGCTGAGTCATGTGATTAGATTATCTCCCGATCATGTTCTGGCATAGTACATCACCGTTCAAAAATTAAATTATATAGATAATGTTTTATTAAATTGATAAAAAAAATACTGAAAACTTATCCTGGCTGCATTTACATTATCATTGTTTACTAAAAAATAACTATTTTATAGACTAGCAATGAAATTAAGATTTTTTCGTTCCCGGTATTAAGGCATAAATCTACTGCTATTTGAAAAAAGGTCCGAATTTTATAAGTCTTTTTAAATTCATGCATTGTTCAATGAGAAAATAGAAACTGATTTTTAGAGAAATAATGTTATTTTATTGTATCATGTAAATATTTTATAATATTTCACGATGTTATTAATAATATTTCATGTTGACTTTGGTGCATTTTTAAAATGGCGCCGATTGTGGGCAACTATTCATAACAAACAGTCTATGTTTTTCAACAAATCGTGGCTTTAAAAGCATAATCTTTGTGAAACATATATCTTTTTTTCACATGTTTAAAGATTTTTAAAGAACATCATCTTTAATAATTTTCATTTTTTCTCTTGTGTTAAATTTTTGCCATTTTCTTACATAATTTGGGTATACTAACTATACCAAACGAGAATGGTTTAAATAGCGTTGCCAGACCATTCTATTTGAAAGACCGTGCAAACAATGGTTTGGTTTACCTGAAACAGCAGATTAAATATCTTCTTACCAGTACTACCAGCAGAACGTCTCGAGACAGCATTTTCTGGACTTGGCGTTGTCAAATTCCATATAATCTAGAGTAAATAAGTCATGTTTCAGGCTTAAGTCCCATTTACACAGTCCCAGTTTTTCGTCCCGATCTGCCACGGTTGGTCCACCGGGATCAACCGTGGTAAACAGGCGTAGAGCCGTTGCGATTCCGTGAAGTACCGGGACAAACCGAGATGAACCGGGACTAAACGGGAGATCGTCACGGTTGTATTAAAATGTGTAATCACCAGAAAGGAAGCCCAGAACCGTGTTCTATCGGCTTGACACCGGGAATTGCCGTTGAACCACCGTACCTATTCCGCATCTATACCGTGATAAACCGGGATGCATGTTTATCAATGGCCACATTACAAAGCCCCTTGATAACACGATGTCGCCAAGGTAGAAACAGGCAGAGCAACGTTAGTGCCACGGTACATTACGGTTAGTGGCGGCAACGCACCGTTGGACTAGGTAATGTCCCGGATATTGTCGACAACGGTGATAGACAGTGGCGTCACAACCTCATGGCGATAACAGGGAATTTAAAGAACAATCATATATACAAGTGCTAAAGTCAGCCATGGTCTTCTCCTGCTCATCTGTGATACGAAGAGGGGCCGTTCTCTATTTTTTCTGAGGCGAGCTTTCCTTACTGTCCGACTGGTTTGACCCTTCCCTGCTATCTGGGGAAATCGTTTCCAAAGGTATTTTAACCTCTGTAGCCGTTGTAGGCATAGTTTTTCCATTTTTCCTTTCCTTTGTGTGGCATCTTTGCTGTCTTTTTAACAAATAACTGATGTCATCGTGGTAAAGCAGTTTTATTCTCATAAACTTGGACAGGAAGCCCCGGTGCATTAAAGAGACTTAGGTGAGGTGAATGATTAACCATTATCGATAAATGTCAGAAATAACTTGACAAAGTCTCACTTGTGAGAGGAGGTACTAGTTTATACAATTATATATGTATAAAACCGCATTAAACTTAAAAGAAATGGATACCTTAATATGTATCTTGTAACATAGAAAAATACTGACTATTATTTGCTATGACATATTGCATATCCTTTACTTACTTCAAGGTCATTTTAAGAATTGCCCAATTACTCCATGAACTAGACATCTGAACACCAAATAGGAAAAAATTGAAAAAATGAAAACAAAATGTTTTTTTCTTATTTCTTTTAATTGCTATTTATTTATTTATTTATTTATTTGGAAACACAAAGGATGTCTTTACTTAGAATGAAAGTTATTTAATAGAGCTATATTATAAGATATATTATAAAATTATTATTGGTAGTTTTTTTATCACCATCATAAACGTCATCGTCACCATCAACTAAACCGCATGCATCAATACCATCTTCATCTTTATAATCATTATTTATATTGTTTTAATTATTGTTGAACATTACTTTCATTATCATAATTATCATTATATGAATATTTCAGTATAAATCATGTTTATTTAACTCGATTGTGATCAAACCTGGAAGCTTATTTTAACTATTATCGAGACCGCTTCCTGGAATTCCTCTTGTTCAGTACTAGTACATCATACGAGGTAACATATGTATAATGTATAATCTGTTATTATATATTCCATAATATAAATATCTTCGTATATGAAAATAAAAGGATGTAGTCCTTCAAATTGAAATCGCCCATACAACTAATCACGTTTGTTATTAATTCAAATCAATTTGTACTACTTAGATTATACAAAATCGTGGAAAAAGACATTGCAAGTTAATGTTCGACATTCAACTGCAAATTCGTTCTAATGTGTTAATGTAGCGGAAGTTACTAAAGACAATTGAATTATAGGTTATATACTTACTCAGTAAGAACGTTATCATTTAATACGATTACGTAGACTTGAAAAAATATTGTAAATGGTTTTGCCTTCGTCATAAAATGTCTTTTATCCTTTGTTTAAAAATGTCGCTGCTATGGCAGCAATAAACTAAAATATAGCAAATATAACAATATCTTTGGTAACACAAAACGTACTGAAAACATTTTTACGAAACTTGAAATATTGATAGATAGTAATGTGGAGATTTTTACATCATTATTATGCATAGAGATAATTTTTTAAACATCAGATTAAACTTGGCTATAGGGAGTATATCGATATTTGTTCTTCTAATCTAGCGTCGGCGAATTGCTCTTCTCATCCAGCTTCGGCAACAGCGTCTAGATTTCTGACTAAAAGTTTACGCAATTTACTTCAAACTTCAAGTATGTTTCTCTGATCATCAACCACATCATATGTGACAAGGGACTTTTTGTTTTTTCTTTCTTCAAAAATATGTTTCTTATTCTCCCTTCATTTATTTGTGAGAAGATTCAATATACTACCTTGACTATAAAATTGTGTCCCCATTAAACATAGATATTTTGTCGTATAAAAATTATTTTTTTACTCAAGCTTCTGTATTATTAAAAAAAACTACATACTTCATACTTCAAACTCCCACATGATAGTAATAATGTCAACGTTTATAAATCTAGCGTCTATTTTTCCACAATTATCTCCTCTTTTTAACTTGGAATTTTCCTTATTTAACTTTCATATTTCTTCATGGATTTACTTCAAATTTAAAATGTATGTTTATTATCAACACCTACATCATATGTGATTAGATTTTAAAAGTCAGGGCTTTGGTTACTACGATCATTTTCATTTTAAACTAGAAATTTATTTGATTTTTTTCTTCTTTGTTACTATTAATGGTATATTTGAAAACACGTTTCGTAATGTAAAATGTTTGTTAATGTAAATGATATCTACTTCAAATTTAAGATATTTGTTTTTCGTCATCACTCACAATATATGACAATGTTGTTTAGTCTAGCATCTTTTTTAAAGAGTTATCACCTCTTTAGTTTAAGAATATTGCCTTTAAGACATTTATATTCTGGTAACACCAAATAATGTTAAAGATTTACCCTCAGAGCATGCAGAATGTCTGTCAGTTCGTCTTTCTGTCCCTACAACCTGTTTCCTTGGATCTCTTTTAAAGAACTTTTCCAACATATTTACTTAAAAAAGAGAAATGTTGAAGCATTAATCATACATGTTCATCCAGAGGAAATTGGATCTTTTAATTATCTGATGTTCAAATCGGCATTTTCTATTCCATATTTTTAATATGTTTTAAAATCATGATATTAAAAAATATTATATTTCCTTAAATCATGAAGATGTTGAATATATGGTACGTGTTGAATAAAATTATATTATACAGGCCTCTGGCGTGCTTTATATTGTTTTATTCAATTAACGAGTTCAATAAATTTAGTAATGAACTAATACGAATTTAATATTGAAACGTTGAAATTGAAATCGTGATTTCGTGAATTTGAAATTGTTATTTTATGAATTCATGAAGTTGAAATGTCCCCACCGGTCTTCCGTAGATAATTGCTTGTTTCAAAAGCTTCCTTTTCAATGATAATTTTTTGTTGTGTGTGGCGTAAACATGAAAAATAGATAAAAGTTGTTTTATACTTATTTATGCCGTTCACAACGAATGTTTATTTTTAACTCCAAGAGGCTTGCTTCCAAATGAATAAAATATAAATCAGTAAAGTGATACGAAAAAAATCTTTATTTGAGGAAGAATTATATAAATCAAGAAGTAACTTAAATTGCGTTATTAAAAAAGAAATATTAGAAATTATTAGCTTGGTCACAAATGTCTACAGGGTTACGGATTTTAAAAAAAATCTATATATTTCTTTACCAAATATAGGTTAATAAAATATCTAACTTCTTAGATGTGCTATTACTATAACTCAAATCAGTTAGTATTTCATTTTAGAAACAGCTAGCATATGCATTTTTATCATAAAGATATTATTGTTTCCATTTATTGATAAACTGATTACGGAGATAGTTTAAAAATGCTTTTTAGGGCCTCGGTGGCAGACTAGTTGACTTCAAACCATTTCCCCCTCACTGCTGCGCGTTCGATTCTGCCAAGGATTTTGGATTCTTTCATGCGAGGAAGCTATCAAACTAGATAACGGAACGTTGGTGATTCTACTCAGGTGCCCAATCATGCCCTGTAAAATAATGCATGGAAGGGAACCTGAGGTCTTCCTCCACCAGTAAAGCTGGAACGTGATGATGCCACGTTAAAACTTAAAACCAATTAATAACTTTTTAAGCTTTATTCTCAATACGTATTTTTAATCAAACTTATCATGTAAATAAATATAAATATTATAAATACATTATTTTAAACTAAACTATAAGGTAATTCTGTGGCTAGTGATAAGTTTAGTTAAACTTAACAATGATTTTACTTCTTACGCAAATTTGGAGGCGTTCGGCTTTAAAACGTGATTTATAACCATTATTTGTACAAACTTACGTAAACAGGATATGAATAAAATTTAGCTCAGTCATAGTTCTTTTGAATCGTTTATGGATGAAAAAGGAACCTTGAATACAACTATTTCACAGAAGAACTAAGCGTAACCCGATCAACCCTAATGTACACGGCGTTAATGCATGAAACGCGGTACATATCTGACATTCCGTTTCTTCTTTCTTTCGAGAACACTAAACTCTCAGTTAATAAAACACGAAATGAATAAATAAAAGATATAAGTAACATAATAACAAAAATAAATGTTTGTGAAACACAACGTAACAATATCTATGAGTTGGGTAAACAGTATTATAAAAATGTTACATTTTATTGTTTTTTGATAAAATATTCTTTTTTAAAAACGCATGTTTTCTAACAATTTCGGATTAAGATTGGAAGAGATAGACGCACAACGAGGTTAAGCTTTTTTTAGGAATTAAATAACACAGATCTTAATACATTGCATTTTTATTACAAATATTTGAATACGGTGATGTTTTATAATAAAATTGTACCCCGGTAGCATCTTGAACAATCACCTGGGGTTTTGATAATCTTTTGTTATAAACGTACAAAAAGCATTGATGCAAAGCATCAAAGGGCGTCCAAACAAGAAATGCAGCAAGTGAAGTTGAACTAGTAGACATCTGATGACCAGATATTCTTATAAATTTTTCAATGATCAATTGGATTTAACCAGAATTGTATATCATTTATGAATGGGCAGACAAAAGATATTGTTCATCACTACTGCTAGACCTGTTAACCAAGCTAAATGCGACATTTAAAGTTATGAACTAGGTCTATTAAATATATACGGTGCAATTAGGGCCGTAAAAAAGAAAACCGGAGAGACCTACAGAAAAGACAATTTCTATGATACAACAATTCGTAAAAATGGCCTACTTATTTTTTTATTATAAATTTATAAAGAGTGCAATTAATTGTTTAAATATGTTTCTGCAAAATTCTCCAGTCATAGCGCAACACGAATGACCGTTTCGTTGAACTAGAACTACTTTTATAAATAGATTTTCGGACTTTCACAATGTTAAGGTCATCATTCTATTTATAGGTACAGAAGTGACATACGTAATAAACAACATGATAAATAAAAAAAACCCGAAAGGCGCGATTAATTGACGGATAAGATAATTTCATTTGAATATGTTTGCATTTCGAAATACTCCAGTTCGCTATTCATTATATGCATCGCGACATTCCATTTTTTCCTCATTCCTCATACCATTCGGAATGATCGGCTATCATGACAGACGAAAACGCCCGAGAAGTTGCAATTGCCCTTTCACAACCATAAGAGGCGTCGCGCTTCGGTGCGGACGCCAATAGCCAAGTTATAACTGCAGTGGAAAAGACAAAAAAGTTTGGTGATGTTATCTTGTTGAACATTATTTTCATTATCATAATTAGCATTATATGTATAATTCAGTATAAATCATGTTCATTTAACTCGATGGTGATCAAACCTGGAAGCTTACTTTAACTATTATCGAGGCCGCTTCCTGGAATTCCTCTTGTTCAGTACTGGTACATCATACGAGGTAACATATGTTTAATGTATAATCTGTTCTTATGTAATTATCATATAATATCATAATGATTAATTTACTCACATTCATGTCTGTGCATATTAAAAAATAAAATTGGTAAAAATCCAAGGTGGCCGCCAATATCAAAAGGGCCATGACTTCCAGGGATCGCTTACCTGAGATACATTGCTAGAAAATGTCAATCTTCTTCAACGCATAAGTCAGTGTAAAGGTCACAGTTGGTGTTTTGATACCAGCTGCATTATTTGCACTTCTGTCAGTAAATGTTGTACATGCTAAATAACTTCACAAACAAGTCAAATGTTTGTTTTTCTTTTTAAGTCTATAAACAGTGAAGGTGAGTTATATAAGTGACCCCGAGGATACTTTCAGCTCCGCCTCGAGGATAGTCACATTAAGTTACCTTTAACTTCAGTAAAGGTTCAGATTGTGATGCTACAATCCATACATCTATGCTCTGGGCATTGTAGTCTCGGGGTGATTTTAAGACACGTGAACCTTCTTTAATACTATATGAATTATGGGACAACAAAAGCAAGGCTTGTGTTGTCCCATAATTCATATAGTATTAAAGACTTATATAGAAAAGGCATAGCATTTATCATCTTGTGTTAAACTGTAATTCTGAGATGTTAATACATCTCATATATACATACATACATACATACATACATATATATATATATATATATATATATATATATATATATATATATATATATATATATACACACTCAGAATTACAGTTTAACACAATATAAGTCTTACTAAGTGACCCCGGGGAGAGGCCACAGCTGATCCCTTTGGTGTTATTTATATAACTTTTTTAGAAACTACGACCGGATGTCACCTGTTAATAATATAAAGACACTGAAGTGGAGAACGCGGCAACTTTTACATCTGCTTCACTGAACATATGTCTTTGTTAAGTATAAAAATCTGGAAAGGTTATCTTAGTCTGCTATTTTCTATATATCTATATTTTTTATTGTCGGTTTTGAAATAAATTGACATTAGTATCAAAATTTTGTTATTCGAACTTTTATTGTAATTATGTTTATTATTAATCGTAGCAAAATGATAACGGTAATGAATTTATTGTTTTGATATTATTATTATTATTATCATTATTATTATAATATGTGGAAGCATTTTGGTTGTATTATAGTTATAATGTTATATTGTATTATTAAAAATCATTTTTACAAAAAAATTATTGTCTTTATCATAATCATCATCATCATTGGTATAATCATTATCAAAATCACAGTGTGTTGTTTTTTGTGGTATACGAAATGTTTACATTCACATTAAAAGGTATTAAATGATAGAAAAAGAGATATGTGAACACTATATTTTCATGGCAACTTTATATACATGAACTTAATTCAAATAGAATATATTTTTTAAAATAATTAAATTTAGATTCGTAAGATTTAGTTTAAATAATAAATTAATTAATAAAATCTTACCAAATATAAAGCATGGCATTTCTATTAAGAAACTTTGAGATCAAAGGGTTGAACGTGTACGTACACGCGTTACTCAATCATCATACAGGTTACTCAATCATCATACAGGTTACTCAATCATCATACAGGTTACTCAATCATCATACAGGTTACTCAATCATCATACAGGTTACTCAATCATCATACAGGTTACTCAATCATCATACAGGTTACTCAATCATCATACAGGTAATTAAACCAAAAAGTTACACAATCAATACAGTTATGAAAAAGTCTGTTAGGAAAGAATAAATGTTAATTGAAGAATTAATATTTTTCTTAATGCAAAATATATATTTTGGTTTAAACAAGGAAGTTTTGTTGAGTATTTTAAAATGATACTGTTCTAAATTTACATACAAAAAGGCACAGAAAAGAGAGAAACAAATGCGTGATATGGATTTTGAGATGTAATGTAAATTGAAGAATAAATATTTTTCTAAATGCAAATGTACATATTTATTTTAAACTAGGAAGTTTGTTGAGTATTTTAAAATGATACTGTTCTATATTTTGCCCACAAACGGGCGCAAAAAAGAGATACTAAATTAAATGCATGATATTGAATTGGAGATGTTATTTTCTATATCCATGGGAATTGAATAATGTATTGTAAATAAAGGTAACATAATTCCTTTTTTTGTTGGTCCATGTGAGGTTTACGTCATTCACATTGTTAATGTTGTTGACATGAAAGATAATCAGGAGGTAAAATTGTGCGTATTTAATAGCTGTATGCAAACACCTGTCGGTAAAACACTGGCATCTGTACTATGTCCCAAGATCAGTTATATTTCTTTTCAACTTGAATATTTTGCTAAATTAAGTTAAAGGTTAAGTAGATGAAAAACTACGTATTGTGGCGAGACAAGTCTTCTATACATTGCAGTGCTAAAAGGAAATTAATTTTTTACAATATTTTAAAATTCGGCGACATATCTAGTTCAATGTAGCTGCAGCTTTTATTGATATCATAAGTATTGGTGGCTACTTCCGCTGCTTAAACAGTGTGGTTAAGGGTGTAAAATATTTCATATTCAGAAGTATCGACCACTATCCCCAAAACGTTTATTTCATTTATACAAGATAATATGATTTAAACATGTTTTGGTATGATAATTATCCGTAGATAATTGTTTGTTTGTTTGTTTCACTTTACGCCCTTTTCCAACAGTATTTCAGTCATATAGGCGGGTAGTTTCCTAACCATCGTTCCTGGAGAGTTACACTGGGTCAGTACAAGATTACCTTCCTCCGCGCTAAACTACCAAAGCATCTCCCGGGGATCGAACCCACGCCAGAGAGGTAACTGGATAAGAGGTCATCGACTCTAACCCATTGACCAAGGAGGCGGTACCGTAGATAATAAAACCGAAGTTAATAAACAGGAAAGACGTACTTTTCTTAATTATAAATCTTGTAAAAAGACACCTGTTAATCTACGAACTTTCAAGAAAGAAAATTGTACTAACACAACACTAAACAATAACCTTATAACAGCAGCAATGAGGTGTTGTCAAAGTAACTGTAGTTGACAATCTAATGCATATACCTGGTACAATGTGGATTTTAGTCGACTATTAATACTAGATATTTTGAACAAAAAAAAACCCAGACATTTTCACGGATTTTTCCGAAGCTGTCACTTTTAATCTGCTCAAAATAGTCTAAAAACAGGAAAAAAAAAACGAGTCCAAAATTACCGAATAGTATCTCAAGTCAATGGACAATAGTTTCATAGTAATGAAATGGGCAGTATTTGTTTAATATAAAAAAACCAACCGAATTTATAACCTACCTGTACCGAACGGTAAAATTTCAGCTATCTGCCATCACTGGCGCCGGTAATACGGTGTGTATATGCAGTTTTGTTTTGCTGCTAAACATGTGACGTCATCATGTGACGTAATGACTGGAGATACACCAGTAGTAGGATCAAGAATTATTAATAGAACTTCACTGATACAAATCCAGGCGAAAAGACCAAGCTTCATTTTAGTGCTCTTTAAGACTTACACTGATATAATAAAAGATGAGATAAACGTATAAATTGACAATGCAATGATGCCAGAAAAGCATTTTTGATATATATAAAAAAGGTCTATTATAGTTTATATAATAAATAGAGGATATTGAATGAGAGTAAGTTCAATACTGAATTTATTGCACGAGTTGAAAAAAATTATAGAGGCTCGCATAATATTATTTTAATCAACGAGTGCAATAAATTCATTAATGAACTTACACGAATTTAATATTTTTGTATTTATCACATACCCAAATAAAGACTGTTTTAAGTGAAGTACGAGTCATTTTTCATGCACGCGCCTTTAGTATAGCGCTAACATTTAGCGCGTCTTTACATTATGTTTGTATAACGCTAATGACGTCACGTCAAAATATATGCACGGCCGTGCAATACCATATTTACGGAGTCGCAAAATCGGCACGGTTGTCTGATAAATCAAAACAGTTATATCGTTTGAGTGTTTCGAGCTCATACATAAAATGATATTTGATTACTCAATTGTAGATTCTACATGAGGACACACAATTGTAGATTCTGCATCAGGACACTCAATTTGAAATTCATTATTAGTACACTAAATTGTAGATTCTACATAAGGACGGACTCATTTGCAGATTCTGAATATATCTATATAGAGGATATTGAATGAGTGTTAGTTCAATACTAAATGTATTGCACGAGTTGAATAAAATTATATTATGCGAGCCTCTGGCGAGCAAAATATTATTTTATTCAACGAGTGCAATAAATTCAGTAATGGACTTACACGAATTTAATATTCAATTTATCACATACCCCTAATTGCAGACCATTTAAAGTGAAATAGGAGTCTTTTTTTGACGCGCCTATAGTTCAACGCTAACATTTAGCGCGTTTTTACATTATGTTTGTATAACGCTAATGATGTCACGTCAAAATATATGCACGGCCGTGCAATACCATATTTACGGAGTCGCAAAATCGGCACGGGTGTGTGATAAAAAAAGGAAAATGATATTTACAGAGTGTCTTTATTTATTTGTAATTTCTCCCAAATTTTTGGGAAACATATTGTTTTTGCATTTGCCGTCTGTCTGTCTGTTCGTGCATCCGTCCATCCGACATTCTGTCCATCCGTCAGCATTCTGGACTTCACAGGTCAAACTACTGGTGGGATTTCAACCAAACGTTAAAGGAGTAATCAGTACCATCCCTAGTTGTGCACATCACCGGCATGTTCTGCTTCGCTTCACAAAATGGCCACAACAGCTTTAAATTGAAAACTCTTGACCGACCTTCAGGTGGGATTTAAACCAAACTTTATAGGATGATCCCTAGTTGTGCACATCACCAACACTTTACGCTTTGCTGCACAAAATGGCCACCAGAGATAAAAATAGAAAAATCCTGTCCGCCTTCACATGCCAAACTACTGATGGGATTTTAACCAAACTTAATAGGTGTAATCAGTACCATTCCTAGTTGTGAACAACACGGTCACGTTCTGTTTCGCTGCACAAAGTGGCAGCCAGATCTAGGAATAAAAACAATTTGTCCGGCCTTCACTGGTCAAACTTCTGGTGGGATTTCAACCAAACTTCACAGGAATGACCAGAACCAACCCTTATTGTGCACATTACCGGCACGTTTTGTTTCGCTGCACAAAATTGCCGTCAGAGCTGAAAATACACAAGTCTTGGTCGCCTTTACATGTGACAATACTGGTGCATTTCAACCAAACTTTACAGGAGTAATCAGTACCATCCCTAGTTGTACATAATGAGCTACTTTGCTGCACAAAATGGCCACAAGAGCTACAAATAGAAAAATCTTGTTCAAACTACTGGTGGAACTTCAATCAAACTTTACAAGAGTGACAAGTACTATCTAAAGTTGTGCACAACACTGCCACATTCCACTTCGCTGCACAAAATGGCCACCAGAGCTAAGAATTGGAAAATATTGTCAGGACTTTACATGTCAAACTATAGGTGGGATTTCAACAAACTTTACAGGAATGATCGGTACCATCCCTAGTTGTGCACATTACCGCCAGACCTTAAAATTGAAAAAATCTTGTCCGGCCTTACTACTGGTGGGATTTCAACCAAACTTTACAGGAGTAATTATTAACATCTCTGGTTGTGTTACCGGCATGATCCACTTTGCTGCACCAAATGGCCACCAGATCTACAAATTTAAAAATCTTTTCAGGCCTTTACAGGTCAATATATTGGTGGGATTTAAACCATACTTTTCAGGAGTGATAGATATCATCCATAGTCGTGTGCATATCACCGGCACTTTTCGCTTCGCTGCACAAAATGGTCACCAGAGCTAAAAATAGAAAAATGTTGTTCAGCCTTCAAAAGGCAAACTACTGATGGTATCTTTGTTAACTTTACAGTAATGATCATTACTATCCCTAGTCGTGCATATGGCCGGTACGTTCCGCTTCGTTGCACATACTTGCCACCAGAGCTATAAATAGAATAACCTTGTCTGGTTTTCACAGGTTAAGCTTCTGGTGGTATATTTATTTCATTAAATCATTTAAGTAAACACAGTGTAAACAAGCACTATTATAAAACGTGTACACATATCTTCTACAAAATACTTGTAAGAGACAAGAGAATCGTATTTATAATAAACTATTGTTCTTTACTAAAAGATTTCATTGTCTTTTGCAAAAAGATGCATAACATATCACGAAAATGAAATTCTTGCATATTATGACTTAAGTTATAGAAGTTTTCTTTGCTTAAATAATTTGATTTGTACAGTTGCCAACTAAATTTTCTTAAAAGTTAACATAGTAGATCTATACGCATACAGCTTTCAATTAACGAAAACGAGCCACTATAACCTAGCTGGTTGCATATTACTTCTTTTGAATTCCCTTCATGATAAAGTGTAGTTATTTTTGTCTGACATTTGATATCTTGAATCTTTATCCTGTTGACATGTTGTCTACCTTATTTTCAAAGCAAAGTGTATTAACTTTTGAAACGCAGCCGAATTGGCGGTGGAATGACCTTGAGGTGTGTACGTGAGCCAAACTTAATTGAAAATGCCAGACTAACATAAGCTTTTGCTCACTTGACATGATGTTACACATGTTGTTCTTGTATTTTTATCTCTTCAAGTAGAGAGGGCATTAAAACTTATGTAATGTAATGCATTAATGGTATGTTCTCGACGGAAAACATAGTTTAATTATACTCATTGTAAGTGTTAACTATAATATCAAAAATTTCTGAAAATATGTTAATGTATCTATTTGCCCACCAGTACACCCATATGATAAGATTCCGCGCAAAAACCTACTATGAAATACTTAGTAACTGATATTCGTCTGATAACGGATTAAAAATTTAATAATCAAAGCAGTAAAGTTTGTCGAATTTTGCATAATACATTCAAAGTTCAGTATTTCTTACACTATTAAGTCACTATACCGGAAAATATAATGTAGTGATAAAACTTTTGTTAAACAGCCACACTGTTGAAATACTTATGTTTAAAACATCAAAAGGTTTCCTATTTCTTTTTATATGCCCGAAAGAATTTCGGACATATTATGTTATACCCCCTGGCGTCCGTCCGTCTGTCTGTCTGTCCGTCCGTCCGTCCGTCTGTCCGTCCGTCCGTTAGCAATTTGGTTTCCGGAGCATAACTTAAGTTCCATTTGGCCCACAATATTCAAACTTCATAGGATGATTGTCCATATTGAATAGAAGACCTCTATTGATTTTGGGGTCATAAGGTCAAAGGTCAAGGTCACTATGACCTTAAAACTGAAAACGTTAGCAATTTGGTTTCCGGAGCATAACTTAAGTTCCATTTGGCCCACAATATTCAAACTTCATAGGATGATTGTCCATATTGGGTAGAAGACCCCTATTGATTTTGGGGTCACAAGGTCAAAGGTCAAGGTCACTATGACCTTAAAACTGAAAACAGTTTCCGGAGCATAACTTAAGTTCCATTTGGCCCACAATGTTCAAACTTCATAGGATGATTGTCCATATTTGGTAGAAGACCCCTATTGATTTTGGGGTCACAAGGTCAAAGGTCAAGGTCACTATGACCTTAAAACTGAAAACAGTTTCCGGAGCATAACTTAAGTTCCATTTGTCCTACAGTGTTCAAACTTCATAGGATGATTGTCCATATTTGGTAGAAGACCCCTTTAGATTTTAGGGTCACAGGTCAAAGGTCAAGGTCACTATGACCTTAAAACTGAAAACAGTTTCCGGAGCATAACTTGAGTTCCATTTGGCACACAGTGTTCTAACTTCATAGGATGATTGACGATATTGGGTAGAAGACCCCTATTGATTTTGGGTTCACAAGGTCAAAGGTCAAGGTCACTATTACCTTAGAACTGAAAACAGTTTCCGGAGCATAACTTAAGTTCTATTTGGCCCACAGTGTTCAAACTTCATAGGATTATTGTCCATATTGGGTAGAAGACCCCTATTGATTTTGGGGTCACAAGGTCAAAGGTCAAGGTCACTATTACTTAGAAATTGAAAACAGTTTCTTGAGCATAACTTTAGTTCCATTTAGCCCACAATATTCAAACTTCATAGGATGATTGTCCATATTGGGTAGAAGACCCCTATTGATTTTGGGGTCACAAGGTCAAGGCCACTATTACCTTAAAACTGAAAACAGTTTTCGGAATATAACTTAAGTATCATTTGGCCTACTGTGTTTAAACTTCATAGTATGATTGTCCATATTGGGTTAAAGACCCCTCATGATTTTGGGGTCACAAGGTCAAAGGTCAAGGTCACTTTTACCTTAGAATTGAAAACAGTTTCTGGGACATAACTTAAAAGTTCCATTTGGACCACAATATTGAAACTGCAAAGGAGGATTGTTATTTGAAGGAGGTAATACTTTATTTTAGTCCCATGTCTTACAAATGCTTCATCTTTACTAAAAAAAAAACCACTTTCGGGCATATAATGCTCCGCCTAGCGGTGCTCTTGTTTATATTTCTCAAAAGTCTCAGTCCAAACCATAATCTATACTTCCGCTTTAGTATGTACCGAGTGATTTTGTATAGATTGCACTTACATCTGTGTTGAGAATCACATGGGGCACATGTATAATCGAAAGTTTACGAAAAAAAAAAAACGTTCTACATGTTTCTTAAACTAAACAGTATACTATTATTCAATTAATTACCGCCGATTATTCAATTAATTACCGCCGATATTTAAAGGAAATGTTTTTACCGTAAGATGTTCTCCTGTTATATATATGCAATGCTTATTGCGACCCTTTTGTGGTCCCAATATATCGCTATATTTAGCAAAAATTATAATATCATAATATTATTATAATGTCCCCTAGTTTTATTTTTTTAATGTTTTGCCCCTCCTTTCCCCAAATCTCGAATCCCATTCTTCTGTTGCCGATTTACTTTGTAGGACAATCAATCGATCAAATTCAATCAATTAATCAATCAATCAATCAATCAATCAAATCAATCAAATCAATCAATTATTTGTTTTCTTTAATTTCGTTGATTGTAACTTTTATTTCTTTTTAAGTATGATTTATGTGATTATCCTGTTCGTGCTCTGTCTTGCGTCCTGTACTATTTTGTTTAGGGTCCTCCAGGGCTCCTTGCCGCTAGTTCTTGTTGCTGGGTCGTTTGGGGGTTGCGTTCATTGAACTCCGCCTTCCCTTGTTGTCATATTTAATGATCAGACCGTGTTGTTTTTCTTTAAAAAAAACCTTTAAAGACTTTATCTGAAATAATTCCTGAGTACCGCCATAACAGACAAAGTTTATAACCCTACGAATAATTACTGTAGCAAGTTAGTTGTAAAATTTGCAGATTTGAAAACTGCTTAAGCCTGTGCTAGGGGGATGAGAGATGTTACATTTTTACATTATCTGTCATGAACAAACATAATCAAACCGAGCCTGCAATGTCCATACGATATTCTTTCTTCCGAGGAAGCACTCCTTTTCGATATTTTACTACCACTATCTGAGAATGACAAAAGAATTTAACATACATTTGCAACAGCTATTTGGTTAATAAAGTATTTATAGGTTTTTATTCAGTGCAACGTTTGTTGAGCCGCCCTCATTCGAGCAATAACCTCTTTTCAGCAAAGATATCAATTCTATCAAAAACACGTCAACAAAATAAAGTTTTCTCTTCCAAAAGTTGTTGTTCTGAAGATATTGTACAGTAACAAAGGTCACCATTTATCAACATTTTGAATAATCATTATAATTTCTATTTTCAGAGTCAACAAAAAGTCATCAATATGACATATGTATTCCGAGTTCTAACCTGTTTCATACTTGTGAACTTATTTATTATAAACGCACAAGGTATATGTCTTATTTTAGTAATATACAACAAAAGATAATTCTTATACACGTCTACGTAGTGACATTTTACTCCATGCTATGTATATCTACAGGTTTTGTAGAGAATCACTAGGAATCACAAAATTTCAATATCCAAGCTAGTGGATCTTAGAGGCTGGCAATGTATCTCAAATTCAAATATCTCCTGCTAACTTAAATGTTTAAGTTGAATGTCTAAGTATTTTAAATAAATGTAGTCAACTCTAAAATATAACATAATTTGTTAATCTTAATTGATTGTGTATGGTCCTAATGTTACTGTCTTCTTACTTATGAAAAGTAAATATACTTTGTTGAACACTTAACTCAAATGTTTTTTTAACTATTCACTTTTAACCTAATGTTTTAATTTAGTTGAAAATCTAAAGTGTCATTTAAAAAGATGCTACATATGTTTCGAGGTGTGCACATCCCCAAGTACCACGAAAGAAAATTAGAAGATATTTAAGTTTTTTCTATGAATACAGGATTTATTTTTATCGAGTGATATCGAGATAAATATTACATGAGTAGCGGTAGCCACGAATTAAATATGATAGTTTCATACCATAAAATGACAATAAATCGTGTATTTCTAGAGAAAACATTAATTTTCTGTTTATTATATACAGTTTAGCTCACAAGAGCCGAAGGCTCAGAATGAGCTATTAGTATCAAAGGGGGATACTCCGGCGTCCGCCGTCCGTCGTCATGCGTCAACAATCGTCTTCTTCTCTTAAACTGCTGGGCAGATTTACAAGTTTGGTCTGTAGCATCCATGTGAAAGTCACAATTAAATGTGCTCATGTCATTTCAATTGGCCCCTTTAAGGGGTCAACAGAGCTAAAAAAAAATTAAACATCTTCTACCACAGACCTAAAAGATGGATGGTCACCAAACTTTGTCTGTAGCATTCTTGGGTAGTCTTTTTTCAAGTTTGCCCATATCAATTACATTGGCCCTTTTTGGGGTCTCTAGATCTAAAAATAGAATAACCTTTAGACACTTTTTCTACAGAACTAATTGATGGATTATCACTAAACTTTGTATGTAGCATTTTTGGTTAGCGATTTATCAAGTTTGCTCATATTAATTTCACTGGCCCCTTGTAGAAGCCGGTAAAGCAAAAAATTGAAATACCTTAAAATGTCTTCTACTGCACTAATTTGTGGATGGTCACCAAACTTTGTCTGTAGCATACTAAGGTAACCTTTTATCAAGTTTGCTCATATTAATTTGATATGTCCCTTTTAGGGGCCGCTAAAGCTAAAAATAGAAATACCTTTTAACATCTCCTTCTACAGAACTAATCGATGGATGATCACCAGACTCTGTCTGTAGCATTACTAGGTAGTATTTTAGCTCATATAAATTTGATTGGACCCTAAAGGGGCTTCCAAAGCTAAAGATAGAAAAACCTTTGAACATCATTCACTAATGAAATCACCAAACGTGTCTGCAGCACTCTTAGGTAGTCCTTTTATCAAGTTTGCTCATATTTATTTGATTGGCCCTTTTAGGGGCAGCTAAAGCTAGTAACAGAAAAAACCTTTAAACGTCTCCTTCTACAGAAGTAATGTATAGATGATCACCAAATTTTTGCTGTAGCATTCTTAGGTAGTCTTTTATCAAGTCTGGTCATATTAATTTGATTAGCCCCTTTAAGGTGCCGCTAAAGCTAAATATAGGAAAAACATTTGAACATTTGAACATCATCTCCTACAGATGAACACCAAACTTTGTCTGTAGCATTCTTAGGTAGTCTTTTATCAAGTTTGCTAATATTAATTTGATTGGCCCTGTTTAAGTTAAAGCTTAAATGCCCCTGGTCATGACATTTCTTCAAATTATAGTTTAAAGATATTTTATGCTCAAATTTAATATAAGAAAATATTGACAATGGATACACAGTCTCTTTATAAATATAAAATAAACGTGTTTTGACTTCACGCAAAGTAGATATGTTATGCTTTAAACTCTTGACAATATAGGTGGTCACAGTATGGTTATAATTATATTGTCATTAAAAAAAAAACTTGATTTTAATTGAAAAGACTCATTTTACTTATAATAGGATATGCAGCTCCCATACCTAGTTTATTCATATTTTTTTTATCCAAATAAGACATTTTCAGTAAGAATTTCATAAATTTCAATGAATTTCGATGACTCAAAAGATGGGCATATGATATATTTTCATAATGAAAGGGAAACAACTCATGTTTGAATGTGTACATTTAAATTTTGTTATGCCAAATTTTTTTTCCCAAAAAAATTCTATGGGTTTGGCAAATTCCTTTAATTTTTTTATACCTGTTTTTGATGTGTCAAATTTTGGGGTATCAATCTGTATGTTGTAAGGGGATTGTAGGTCATTAACCAGGGAAAAAATAGGCCCATAGACCTTTTAACAAAGATAAGTTGTAGCTCAATGTTACGGAACAAAGGGTTTCCCAAAACTGAGCCCCCGTATTTTTGTTTCCCAAAAAAACAAATTCCATTTTTTCCCAAAAAGGGTTGGGCCCCGGTAAAAATAAAATAACCCCCTTGGTATAAACAGAAGCATTTTTAAAACCTATTGGTCCAAATTTAAAAATTTTATCCCCAACAAAACAACCATTTAAACACACCAAAATGTCAATGCTGCTTATATTTTTAGTTTTTCACAATTTTTCATATCTACTGATAAAAATATATGACTATTTCTCATTATGTCATATTTGTATTTGAGTTATATACATAAAGTTAAGATTTTGTCTATATCAAGTTTGTATTTGACTTATATTCTTTGGCTACATCAGGGTTGTCTTTGATTTATATGCATAAGGTGTATATTTTTTTCTATATCACGTTTTTATTTGAGGTATGTGCACAAGGTTTATAATGTGGCTATATCAGGTTTCTATTTGAGTTATAAACACCAGATTTCTATGTTGGCTTTATTGGGTTTCTATTAAAGTTAGTTACATAAGATTTATATTTTGGTTTTATATTATTTTCTAAAAATTTGTAGAAACTAATTGGTAACCCCAAAAACCTCCGCTAAAAATTTTGACGACCTATCTGGGGCAACTTTTTAAATAAAGGGTTTTTTAAATTGTTTAAATTTTTTCATTTTGAAAAAAATAGGTAAAACATATGTAGTTTAAAAGTTTTTCCCCCAAATTTTTTCCCAAAATTTTTTTTTTTTCCAAAAAGGTTGGGATTATTTTTTAAACATGAAAAATAATATAAATAATGCCCCAAAAAGTAACAATTAGAGGGCTGTTTTTTGGGGGTCTTATAAAGATTTAAAACTTTCAAAAGGCGGAAATCGAACTTTTTTAGCACAAAAAAAAAACTTAAGCCCCAAATGTTCCCCCCTTATTGGGTTTTTATTAAAAAAAAAACCCAAGGGAATTTGGATAAAAATTTTTCGTGTATATTTTGTTTTTGATAATTTTTAGGTTTGTGCCAAATGGGCTTGTGTGTTTTTCAACAGAAAAGGTTCTATTATTTTTTTTTAAAAAATTCCAGAAAAAAACCGAAAAAATACAGGGAAAAAAATTTTTGTTTGGGGAAATTTTTTGCCTGGCTCCCCTTTCTTCAGGAGGGTTTGGATTTTACCCTAAAAACCGGGGTTTCAGGGTTTGGTTTTTTTAAACCAAAAAAGGAACATTTTAAACCCCTGGTTTCATTTTAAACCGCCCGGAAAATAATTTAAAAAAGAGGGAAACCATGAAAAAACTTTTTTAAATTTTTGGGAAA